>NC_141876.1:13470833-13773863 GCF_056163025.1 Triticum urartu | reverse complement strand
ATGTATGAGAACAAAGTATGGACTTTGGTGGACTTGCCCGATGATTGGCAATCCATTGAGAATAAATGGATCTTCAAGAGGAAGACGTACGCTGATGGTAGTGTTACTATCTACAAAGCTCGAATTGTCGCAAAAGGTTTTCGACAAGTTTAAGGTGTTGACTACGATGAGATTTTCTCACTCATCGATGCTTAGAGTCTGTCCGAATCATGTTAGCAATTGCCGCATTTTATGAAATTTAGCAAATGGATGTCAAAACTGCATTCCTTAATGGATATCTCAAAGAAGAGTTGTATATGATGCAACCAGAAGGTTTTGTCGATCCTAAAGGTGCTAACAAAGTGTGCAAGCTCCAATGATCCATTTATGGACTGGTGCAAGCCTCTCGGAGTTGGAATATACGCTTTGATAGTGTGATCAAAGCATATGGTTTTATACAAACTTCTGGTGAAGCCTGTATTTACAAGAAAGTGAGTGGGAGCACTACAGCCTTTCTGATAAGTATATGTGAATGACATATTGTTGATCGAAAATGATGTAGAATTTTCTGGAAAGCATAATGGAGTGTTTGAAAAGAGTTTTTCAAAGAAAGACCTCGGTGAAGCTGCTTACATATTGAGCATCAAGATCTATAGAGATAGATTAAGACGCTTGATAAGATTTTTCAATGAATACATACCTTGACAAGATTTTGAAGTAGTTCAAAATGGAACAGTTAAAGAAGGAGTTCTTGCCTATGTTGCAAGGTGTGAAGTTGAGTAAAGACTCAAAACCAGACCACGACAGAAAATAGAAAGAGAATGAAAATTCATTCCCTATGCCTCAATCATAGGTTCTATGAAGTATGCTATGCTGTGTACTAGACCTATTGTGAACCTCACCATGAGTTTGGCAAGAGGGTACAATAGTGATCCAGTAGTGGATCACTGGACAACGGTCAAAATTATCCTTAGTGGAATAAGGAAATATTTCTCGGTTATGGAGGTGATAAGAGTTCGTCATAAAGAGTTACGTCGATGCAAGCTTTGACACCGATCCGGATGACTCTGAGTCTCAATCTGGATACATATTGAAAGTGGGAGCAATTAGCTAGAGTAGCTCCATGAAGAGCATTGTAAACATAGAAAATTTGCAAAATACATACGGCTCTGAATGTGATAGACCCATTGACTAAGCTTCTCTCACAAGCAAAACATGATTACACCTTAGTACTCTTTGGGTGTTAATCACATAGCAATGTGAACTAGATTATTGACTCTATTAAAACATTTTGGGTATTAGTCACATGGCGATGTGAACTAATCACATGGTGATCTGAACTATTGGTGTTAAATCACATGGCGATGTAAACTAGATTATTGACTCTAGTGCAAGTGGGAGACTGAAGGAAATATGCCCTAGAGGTAATAATAAAGTTGTTATTTATATTTCCTTATATCATGATAAATGTTTATTATTCATGCTAGAATTGTATTAACCGGAAACTTGATACATGTGTGAATACATAGACAAAACAAAGTTTCCCTAGTATGCCTCTACTAGACTAGATCGTTAGTCAAAGATGGTTAAGTTTCCTGACCATAGACATGTGTTGTCATTTGATGAACGGGATCACATCATTAGAGAATGATGTGATGGACAAGACCCATCTGTTAGCTTAGCACTATGATCGTTTAGTTTATTGCTATTGCTTTCTTCATAACTTATACATGTTCCTATGACTATGAGATTATGCAACTCCCGAATACCGGAGGAACACTTAGTGTGCTACAAACATCACAACGTAACTGGTTGATTATAAAGATGCTCTACAGGTGTCTCCGATGGTGTTTGTTGAGTTGGCATAGATCGAGATTAGGATTTGTCACTCCGATTGTCGGAGATGTATCTCTGGGCCCTCTCAGTAATGCACATCACTATAAGCCTTGCAAGCAATGCGACTAATGAGTTAGTTATGGGATGATGCATTACGGAACGAGTAAAGAGACCTGCCGGTAACGATATTGAACTAGGTATGATGATACCGACGATCGAATCTTGGGCAAGTAACATACCGATGACAAAGGGAACAACGTATGTTGTTATGCGGTTTGACCGATAAAGATCTTCGTAGAATATGCAGGAACCAATATGAGCATCCAGGTTCCGCTATTGGTTATTGACCGGAAGTGAGTCTCGGTCATGTCTACATAGTTCTCGAATCCGTAGGGTCCGCATGCTTAACGTTCGATGACGATCGGTATTATGAGTTTATGTGTTTTGATGTACCGAAGGTAGTTCGAAGTCCCGGATGTGATCACGGACATGACGAGGAGTCTCAAAATAGTCGAGACATAAAGATTGATATATTGGAAGGCTATGTTTGGACACCGGAAAGGTTTCGGATGAGTTCAGGCATTTTCCGGTGTACTAGGGGGTTACTGGAACCCCCCGGGCAGTTAATGGGCCTTAATGGGCCATGGTGCTCCACTCCTTTATATACGGGGAAGGGGGGCACCCCATAGACACATAAGTTGATAGTTGTCTTAGCCGTGTGCGGTGCCCCCTCCACAGATTTCCATCTCGGTCATATCGTTGTTGTGCTTAGGCGAAGCCCTGCGCCGGTAACTTCATCATCACCATCACCACGCCATCATGCTGACGAAACTCTCCCTCGACCTCAGCTGGATCTAGAGTTCGTGGGACGTCACCAAGTTGAACGTGTGCAGATCGCTGAGGTGTCGTACTTTCGGTACTAGGATCGGTCGGATCGTGAAGACGTACGACTACATCAACCGCGTTGTCATAACGCTTCAGCTTTCGGTCTACGAGGGTACGTAGACAACACTCCCCCCTCTCATTGCTATGCATCACCTAGATAGATCCTACGTGATCGTAGGATTTTTTTCGAAATTACTGCGTTCCCCAACACCCAACTGGTGAAATATTAACTCTATTGGCAAGCTTAATAGTAACATCAATACCTTCTATTTCAGCAGGTGCAATATCATGCATAATTTCTTTGTATAAGGAATGAGGTATTACACTCGCACTAGCACCCATATCACATAAGCCATGATAACAATGATCTTCTATTTTAACAGAAACAACAGGCATGCCAACAACGGGTCTATGTTTATTTTTAGTATCGGGTCTAGCAATTCTAGCAGCTTCACCACAGAAGTAAATAACATGCCCATCAATATTATCGACCAATAGATCTTTAACCATAGCAATACTAGGTTCAACTTTAATTTTCTCAGGGGGTGTAGGTGTTCTAGCCTTACTCTTACGAACCACAGTTGAAGCTTTAGCATGATCCTTTATTCTAACAGGGAAGGGTGGTTTCTCAATATAAGCGGTAGGAACAATAGGATCAACATTATAGGTGATAGTCTTTTCTTCAACTTTAATAGGTTCAACTACTTTTACTTCAATGGGAGGATGATATTTAAACCACTTCTCCTTAGGGAGATCAACATGAGTAGCAAATGATTCACAAAAAGAAGCTACTATCTTATAGTCAAGTCCATATTTAGTGCTAAATTCACGAAAAGCATCGGTATCCATAAAAGATTTAACACTATCGAACTTAGGTGTTATACCCGACTCCTTACCTTCGCCGAGTTCCCAATCTTCAGAGTTGCATTTAATTCTTTGCAATAAATCCCATTTGAATTCAATACTCTTCATCATAAAAGAACCAGTACAAGAAGTATCGAGCATGGAGCGATTGTTGAGAGAAAGACGAGCATAAAAATTTTGAATAATAATTTCTCTTGAGAGCTCATGATTGGGGCATGAATATAACATTGACTTAAGCCTCCCCAAGCTTGAGCGATACTTTCTCCTTCTCGAAGCCAAAAATTATATATATATAATTACGATCATGATGGACCAGATGCATAGGATAAAACTTTTGATGAAATTCCAATTTCAATCGGTTGTAGTTCCAAGATCCAATATCATCACATAGCCTAAACCATGTCAATGTCTTTACCTTCAAAGATAAAGGGAAGACCTTCTTCTTGATAACATCCTCGGGCATACCTGCAAGCTTAAATAATCCACAAACTTTATCCATATAGATTAGGTGCATATCGGGATGTAATTTTCCATCTCCTGTAAAAGGATTAGCTAGCAGTTTCTCTATCATACCCGAAGGAATTTCAATGTAAAAATTTTCAGTAGGTTCAGTAGGTTGAGGAGCAACTCTTTGCTCTACTGGTCGGGGTGAAGATACCCCGAACAAACCCCTCAAAGGATTATTTTCTATAGTAACAAGTGACAGTAAATTTCAGCACACTATATAAATTTTACCTTACCAAATTCCACCTACCAAAGGCGCTTCACTCCCCGGCAACAGCGCTAGAAAAGAGTCTCGATGACCCACAAGTATAGAGGATCTATCGTAGTCCTTTCGATAAGTAAGAGTGTCGAACCCAACGAGGAGCAGAAGGAAATGACAACCAGTTTTCAGTAAGGTATTCTTTGCAAGCACTGAAGTTATCGGTAACAGATAGTTTTATGATAAGGTAGTTCGTAACGGGTAACAAGTAACAAAAGTAAACAAGGTTCAGCAAGGTGGCCCAATCCTTTTTGTAGCAAAGGACAAGCCTGGACAAACTCTTATATAAAGAAAAGCGCCCCCGAGGACACATGGGAATTATCGTCAAGCTAGTTTTCATCATGCTCATATGATTCGCGTTCGTTACTTTGATAATTTGATATGTGGGTGGACCGGTGCTTGGGTACTTCCCTTCCTTGGACAAGCATCCCACTTATGATTAACCCCTCTCGCAAGCATCTGCAACTACAAAAGAAGAATTAAGGTAAACCTAACCATAGCATGAACCACATGGATCCAAATCAGCCCCTTATGAAGCAACGCATAAACTAGGGTTTAAGCTTCTGTCACTCTAGCAACCCATCATCTACTTGTTACTTCCCAATGCCTTCCCCTAGGCCCAAACAATGGTGAATTGTCATGTAGTCGACATTCACATAACACCACTAGAGGAAAGACAACATACATCTCATCAAAATATCGAACGAATACCAAATTCACATGACTAATAACAAGACTTCTCCCATGTCCTCAGGAACAAACGTAACTACTCACAAATCATATTCATGCTCACAATCAGAGGGGTATTAATGTGCATGAAGGACCTGAACATATAATCTTCCACAGAATAAACCAACTAGCATCAACTACAAGGAGTAATCAACACTACTAGCAACCCACAGGTACCAATGTGAGGTTTTGAGACAAAGATCGGATACAAGAGATGAACTAGGGTTTGAGAGGAGATGGTGCTGGTGAATATGTTGATGGATATTGACCCCCTTCCGATGAGAGGATTGATGGTGATGACGATGGTGATGATTTCCTCCTCCTGGAGGGATGTTTCCCCGGCAGAACAGCTCCGCCGGAGCCGTAAATTGGTTCTGCCAAGGTTTCGCCTTGAGACGGCGACGCTTCATCCTGAAAGCTTCCTTTTGATTTTTTCCAGGGCAAAGGACACCTTATACCAGAAGATGGGCATCGGGGGGCTTCCAGGTGGCCCATGAGGTAGGGGGCGCGGCCAGGGGGGTAGGGCGCGCCCTCCACCCTCGTGGACGGTGGGTGGCCCCCCTCTGGTGCTTTCTTCGCCCAATATTTTTAATATATTCCAAAACTGACTTTCGTGGAGTTTCAGGACTTTTGGAGTTGTGCAGAATAGGTCTCTAATATTTACTCTTTTTCCAGCCCAGAATTCCAGCTGCCGGCATTCTCCCTCTTCATGTAAACCTTGTAAAATTAGAGAGAAAAGGCATAAGTATTGTGAAATAATGTGTAATAACAGCCCATAATGTAATAAATATCGATATAAAAGCGTGATGCAAAATGGATAGTTGTTTGGCTCGTAGAAGCAACAGTTCCAGCGACCCCGGCACTTCTGAGGCCAGGGATGGCGACGGCAGGCCACGACGTAGTAAAAACAAACGTCGAAGCAATAGCGAAACAAAGGATACAACAGTAAACTTCGGATTCAGTGGCTCCAAACCCGGTCAATGGAAGAAGCCATTCAAAGGAAATAGGGAGGACCCATCCAACTTGGACAAAAATACTAGGGATACCTTGCCAGATTCATGGCACCCCTGATAAGCCTGCCAACCACACCAACAGAAATTGCTGGGTTTTCAAACAGGCCCGTAAATTAAATTCCGGACATAAGGGGAAAGGACCTCAAAGTGATGATGACGATGAGCCTCACCCGCCGAACACTGAGGGACAGAAACAATTTTCCCTCGAGGTGAAAACGGTGAACATGATCTATGTCACCCACATCCCTAAGAGGGAGCGCAAACGCGCATTAAGGGATGTCTACGCCATAGAGCCTGTCGCCCCAAAATTGAACCCATGGTCGGCCTGTCCGATCACCTTTGATCATAGGGACCACCCAACTATTATCCGTCATGGAGGTTCGGCGGCCCTGGTACTTGATCCTATCATCGATGGATACCATCTCATTAGAGTCCTTATGGATGGCGGCAGCAACCTTAACTTGATCTATCAAGATACTGTCCGCAAGATGGGTATCGACCCGTCAAGAATCAAGCCTAGTAACACTACCTTTAAAGGAGTGATACCCGGCGTGGAGGCCCGCTGCACAGGCTCCTTAACACTGGAAGTAGTGTTCGGCTCTCCAGACAACTTCCAAAGTGAAGAATTGGTCTTCGACATCATCCCTTTTCGCAGTGGTTATCATGCACTGCTTGGACGGACTGCTTTTGCCCACTTTAATGCAGTCCCGCACTATGCTTATTTGAAGCTCAAAATGTCGGGGCCACGTGGCGTCATCACAGTAAATGGAAATATGGAGCACTCCCTCCGCACTCAGGAGTACACCTCGGCCCTAGCAGCCGAGGTACAGGGCGGCCTCATTAAGCCGAATGGCCCTTCGGTCATCAAGGCCCATGACATTGCTAAGCGAGTCTGATCCGCATTACAGTGCGGTAGCTCGGTGGATCCGGAGCTTGAATAGCAGTTTAGCCTCCGCTGATCGCCCCATAAGGTTGCGGCATGCGTACCATGCATACATAACTACGCACTTTAAATACCTTGGGCAGCACTGGAGGCACACTGCAGAGAAGGTCCATAGTACGGCTCGACCCTATTCGGACCTCAACTTTTTTCCACTGTAGGTTCGTAAAAAACCTACCTGATCTGCGGTTGTGTGGGGCCTCTTTTCAAGGTCCCTCTTTCTTGCAGACGACCATCGACTCCTCCTTTCAAAGGATTCCTTACCAAGGAGAAACGACGTAGACGTCCGGCAGTGTTGGAAATATGCCCTAGAGGCAATAATAAAATGGTTATTATTATATTTACTTGTTCATGATAATTGTCTATTGTTCATGCTATAATTGTATTAACTGGAGACCGTAATACATGTGTGAATACGTAGACCACAATATGTCCCTAGTAAGCCTCTAGTTGACTAGCTCGTTGATCAATAGATGGTTATAGTTTCCTGACCATGGACATTGGATGTCATTGATAACGGGATCACATCATTAGGAGAATGATGTGATGGACAAGACCCAATCCTAAGCATAGCACAAGATCTTCTAGTTCATTCGCTAGAGCTTTTCTAATGTCAAGTATCATTTCCTTAGACCATGAGATTGTGTAACTCACGGATAACGTAGGAGTGCTTTGGGAGTATCAAACGTCACAACGTAATTGGGTGACTATAAAGGTGCACTAGAGGTATCTCCGAAAGTGTCTGTTGGGTTGGCACGAATCGAGACTGGGATTTGTCACTCCATATGATGGAGAGGTATCTCTGGGCCCACTCGGTAATGCATCATCATAATGAGCTCAATGTGACTAAGGAGTTAGTCACGGGATCATGCATTACGGAATGAGTAAAGAGACTTGCCGGTAACGAGATTGAACAAGGTATAGGGATATCGACGATCGAATCTCGGGCAAGTAACATACCGATAGACAAAGGGAATTGTATACGAGATTGATTGAATCCCCGACATCGTGGTTCATCCGATGAGATCATCATGGAACATGTGGGAGCCAATATGGGTATCCAGATCCCTCTATTGGTTATTGGCCGGAGAGGTGTCTCGGTCATGTCTGCATGGTTCCCGAACCCGTACGGTCTACACACTTAAGGTTCGGTGATGCTAGAGTTGTTATGGGAAATAGTATGTGGTTATCGAAGGTTGATTGGAGTCCCGGATGAGATCCCGGATGTGACGAGGAACTCCGGAATGGTCCGGAGATGAAGATCGATATATTGGACGAAGGGTATTGGAGTCCGGAATTGTTCTGGGAGTACCGGGTGACGACCAGCGTGACCGAAAGGTGTTTCGGAGGCCCCGGCAAGCGTTGGGGGGCCTTATGGGCCAAGGGGAGGGGGCACATCAGCCCATTAAGGGGCTGTGCGCCCCTCCCACCCCATCTCATGTAACGTGGAGAGGTGGGGGTGCCTCCCCTAGGGCAGCCACCCCTCCCGGCTTGGGGGGCAAGTTTCCTAGGGGTGGGGGCACCCAAACCCATCTAGGGTTTCCCCTGTGGCCGCCACCCCTCCCCTAGGGAACCCTAGGGCGCCTCCTCCGCCCCCTTCCACCTATATATAGTGAGGGAGAGAGAGGGCAGCCGCACCCCTTCCCCTGGAGCAGCCCCTCCCTCCTCCAACACCTCCTCCTCCTCCTCCGTAGTGCTTGGCAAAGCCCTGCCGGAGAACCGCAAGCTCCACCACCACGCCATTGTCAGTGTCAAAACCGGCGGATCTCGACACGATGTTTACCTAGGTTGGGCCCCCCTCTATGGAGGTAATACCCTACTTCCTGCTTGATTGATCTTGATGAATATGAGTGTTACAAGAGTTGATCTACCACGAGATCGTAATGGCTAAACCCTAGAAGTCTAGCCTATGTGAATATGGTAATGAGTATATGCCTATCCGGACTACGCTCTCCGGTTTATATAGACACCGGAGAGATCTAGGGTGACATGGGGTTGGTTACATAAGAAGGAATCTTCATAGTTGGTCGCCTAGCTTGCCTTCCACGCCAAGGAGAGTCCAATCCGGACACGGGTATAGTCTTCGGCCTTCATGTCTTCACAACCCATCAGTCCGGCCCAATGAATAACAGGCCGTACGCTCGAGGACCCCTTAGTCCAGGACTCCCTCAGTAGCCCCTAAACCTGGCTTCAATGACGAGGAGTCCGGCGCGCAGATTGTCTTCGGCATTGCAAGGCGGGTTCCCCTTTTTCCGAACTCCAAGATAGTCTTCGGATGCGATGATTGTATCCGGACCTGTTACACACACCATACACAACCGCAGAGAGAATATATATATATATATATATATTTACACGAGTTCCATCCGTCGACATTTTTTGTAACACGATATTGCATCTGACCGGTTATAATTCCCAACCGCTATGGTGTTCGACGCCCCACGCCTCAAGACGCGGTTGCCATTAGCATGTCTTGTCAAAGCAGAGATCGTGTCCCCTTATCGCGGGATTCTCATCAATACGGGCATGGGTAATCCAACCGTGCCGTTTATACAGCCCTTGGGAATAGGCGAATCTTAAGGCGGGTGAGGAGGCGTTTAATATTTTGCCTTTATAAGGGGATAAGGATTGCCTCTTCCCCTTCTCACGCTCTCTCTCTGTCTCTGCCTTTCCAATCTCGAGCTCCAGGGCTCAAGTTCTCATCTCCTTTCCACTCAAGCAACCCTGTCCGGATCCGGTGGTCAGGGCAAGTGGATGGTCTCCTCCGTCAAGGAGGAGGACATTACTGAGCTTCGGGCGACCGGATATTTGGCGAAGGAGATCGCCCACCGTCTGCCAGCTGAGGGACAAGTCGTCCCCACGCCGAAGTCCACCGAGAGGGTAGTATTCATCCCCCATTTCTTCCGTGGGCTAGGGTTTCCACTCCACCCTTTCATCCGCGGGCTGATGTATTATTACGTGATAGATTTCCATGATCTGTCCCCGAATTCCTTCCTCAACATCTCGGCGTTTATAGTCGTGTGTGAGGCCTTCCTCCGCATCCAACCCCACTTTAGGTTGTGGCTCAAAGTCTTCAACGTGAAGCCGAAGGTGGCGGACGGCCAGCACGCGGAGTGCGGAGGGGCAATGGTGAGTAAGTTTTCCAACGTCTCCTGGCCCAAAGGCACTTTTATGGATACGGTAAAGGAGTGGCAGAAGCAGTGGTTCTACATCACAGAACCACGCGGCACCACCTGGGCCACAGCTGCCGAATTCCGCTCCGGTGCTCCTATGCGACTCACCTCCTGGGTCGAGAAGAGTCCGGACTGGTGTTCTCCTGATGAGCTGATAGCGCTGCAGACGCGTGTTCAGAGCATGGTGACCAAGAGCCTCAAGCTCATTGATGTGATCCAGGTGATGTTAGTTCGCCGGATCCTTCCGTGCCAGCGCCGAAGCCGCCAGCTGTGGGAGTTCAATCCGAAGAAGCACCAGACCCTGGTGAGGCTCTTCGAGACTACACATGAAGGCGCATGGAAGTTGCTCTTCAAGGGCAATGAGAAACCGCCGGCCGCAGATTCAGATTGCGGACACGACGCTAAACACCCCGCTAGCGAGGTATGGCATTTTCCATGCATTCTCCACTTGTTTGTTTTCAAGGATGACGCCTGAGCTTGTATTGTTGCTTTTTAAGGACTGGATGGAGAGGGCGAAGCGGATCTAGTGTCCGGCTCCGCTGCTTGAAGAACCAGTCATCCCGCGTGTTGGGGATATTACCACTGGGCGTAAACCGACCAGGAAAGGCCGAGTTAACCCCATGAGTAGTACATTATATTTGAAGCCCATGAAAACAGATGGTGATGCTTTATGAAGGCCCAGGGCCCAAAGCCAGTTTAAGGCCTGTAGACATAAACCGCTATTTATATGTAAACTTGTGTTGTAAGGTAGAAAGAGCAGAGACCGAGCCGGACACGTTTATGAGCCGGTCTCGAGATTCTGTAAACGGACGAGCTTTAACGCGTGTATATAAGGGGATGACCTGACGGCGGTTCAGGGACAACAGACAACAACTCGAGACTCAGGCAAAGCGTATTCGCTCCCTGGTCATCGAAACCCCAGCAATTCCATCACAACTAGACGTAGGCTTTTACCTTCATCGTAAGGGGGCGAACTAGTATAAAAACTCTCTTGCGTCCATTGTCCGCTTTAACCCCTTTAAGCTAACCCGTTGCGATGGCTCCACGACTAAGTCCTTTCACGAGGACATCTGCCGTGACAAAACCACGATAGTTGGCGCCCACCGTGGGGCTATCACACGATGGTTTCAAGTTCTTGGAGGGCAGCTTTGAAGGACTCAAGGGTTACGCTGTCGGCCGGATAACCAAGAGTCGTCGCGGCAAGCTCTACATCAACGATGCAGGCTGGGGTCCCGAGGCCGGCTCAATTGAGTACGGGTACTGGGTCCCCTTTGGCGGCATACACGTTTTCATTGTGTCGGGTGGTAGGTGCGACATATGCCAACGGGTGGCTTATCATTGTGGGAACCAGTAAGACATCGCCGGTGCCTGGAAGCGGGATAAGGCGAATACATGCACGCCGACGGATCTTACCCAGCTTCGGGGCTCTCCGTGGAGATAACACCCCTACTGCTACTCTGCGGGGTCTCCGCATGCTCACTAGATGAATCAAGTAGCTACACAATGCTCCTTGAGCTGTTTGGGGGGAGGAGGAAGAAGGGCACGGCTAGCCTGCTTCTACTCCCTGTGCGGTGTCTAGAACTAGCGGGGGGTCGAACCCTTTGCATGGGTGCTCCGGGGGGTTTATATAGGCCTACCCCCCGGGGGTACAATGGTAATCCGACTGGGCGCAGGGCCCAGCCGTCTGTGACTGCGCTCGCCGGCTTCTGCGCCGGCTGCTGGGGCCCGCCGGCTGGTGGGTCCCGCCGGCGGCCGGCCCCTTGGTCGACAGGCAGGCCCCACTGTCCAGGGCCTGGTCGGCGGCTGGTTACTGTGGCTTCATCTTGTTGACGTGAGCTTCATCGTGGTAAGCGTGGCTACAGTACCGCCGCCCGTCAGGCGATCGCTGTAGCCTTACCGCGTCTTGTCTCCTTAATGGGGCGTCTTCTTCGAGGGAGGCGGCAAGCCGGCTGCGGGGAGCCGGCTCTGTCTTGGGCCGACTGGTTGGAGGCGTGGCCGCCTTCGGGCGTCTCTCTGCTCAAAGGGGCCCACCGCCTGTGGGCCACGCTGGCGGCCCGTCGTGGGTGATGCCAGGGTCAACATGGCAACAGTGCTGCGCCGGACGGGTCATGCCTACCCCGTACGGCGCACTGTGCCAGGCGTGCTCCGGGATTTGGGGGTGGCAGGCTCTTCTGTAGCCACGGCCCGTCGCACCGTCGTTAGGTGGGTGCAAACTTTTGTGGGTACGGTCTGGACCGCTTTATGGGGAGCCGGCTTCTTGGAGTCGGCCTTCTCATGGCCGGCTTCTTGGAGTCGGCCTTCTCATGGCCGGCTTCTTGGAGTCGGCCTTCTCATGAGGGCTAAAGTCGGACCGCCTACCGAGAACCGGCCTGGGTGGCAGCCAGCAAGGGGAAGACGGCCCCATGTCTTTGATTCTTGAGAGCCGGGCGGGCTCGTAACTTTTTTCAGAAGGGCCAGGGGAGCCGGCTAGGCTACCCATGGCTATTTACTCCGACAGTAGTCCCCGAAGCTGATCGAGCTCCGAGGCGAGCAGGGGGACGAGAAGCTTGGTCAGCTTCCCATCCTGAAGAGCCGGCTTTGCGGGCGTATGCCGACTTCAGAGAGCCCCACGTCTTACAGGCGGGAGGAGGGGGGACCTGCGCGCTGACTACGGGCCCCCCCGCGGCCACGTGGCAGCGGGATCCTGCGAGCGCACGCGCGCGACGGGACGCCTCCGCAGGCCTGGGCCCGCCACTCGCGAGCCTTGGTCCGGTCGCGGATCTTCCGTGGCCCACAGGGGCCGCTCGCCTTCTCGAGGCAGTTTTGTTTCGCCGTTAAGGCTCAATAATCGCGGGATGTGGGGAGTGGGCATGATCGATCCCCATGCTTCCCCACGCCGCGCCTCCTCGGCTCCGCCACGTGAGCCTATAAGTAGGGGGAGGAGGGAGAGCGACAGAGGTTCGCACGCTCTCTCCCGCTCCGCCCCTCCTAACCCTCGTTTCTTCCTCTCGCTGCCGCCGCAGCTTCCCGTCTCAGCGCCGTCGCGTCTTTACACCGCCTTGCTCCCATGGCGTTGTCAAGCTCGTGGGACGGCTCCAACGTCCATGATGACCATGTGGAGTTCCTCCGCCAGACTCGGCGCCTGCCCGGTGCCGACCTCGTGCAAGTCCGCCTGGCGCCGGCGATAGAGATCTCGCCGGCGCCGGAGGAGGGCGAGCGGGTCGTCTTCCGCTCGTACTGCCTGCGCGGCTTCGGCCTTCCGGCGAGCGGATTTCTACGCTCCTTCCTCGACTTCTACATCCTCCAGCCGCATCACCTCACGCCTAATGCAGTGATGCTGCTGTCGGCCTTCGTCTCCCTCTGCGAGGGCTTCTTGGGGCTGCTCCCCACGCTGGAGCTCTGGGGGGAGTTCTTCCAGAGCAAGCTCGGCACAGTCGTCGCCGGCGTGCCCGCCCCCTGCGGGGCCTTCATCGCCATGAGGAGGGCGAGAAAGAACAACCCGTTCCCGCCCATCCCCCTCATCCAGTCGGTGAAGTTCTGGAAAAAATCGTACTTCTATGTGAAGAACGTCGCCGAGCAAGGAGACTACATCAACCTGCCGGCTTATGTAGCCGGCCCGCCGGCTGGGAGGCAGCCCTCGTGGAGTTTCCGGTCCCGGTCACTGTCTCCGGCCAAGAAACGCCGCCATCTCCCGGCTTCGGGTGATGATTCAGTCGGAAGGCCTGCGCGGGGCCGACTTGGTGGCCGCCTTCGTGGAGCGCCGGATTCTCCCTCTCCAAAGCCGGCCCCATATGATGTGTCAGATGAGCGGCCGCTTCGACCCAAGCCGGCTGAGCACATGGGAAATGCCCCACGCGGAGGTGGCGCTCATGGTTAATTACATCGCCAACTGCAAGCTCGGCGGGGACTGGCAATACGGCAAGGCGCCGTATTCTCGTGCCAATCCTCCGCCCGCGGTAAGTTTCTCTCTTTATCTTCTTTTTGTCATCAGCCGGCTTCATGACGGCCGGCCTCTGACCAGTCGGTTCTTTTGAGCAGAACCCTCTTCTTGCGCCGCCGGCCGGGGCGGCAGGGATTGAATGCCAGTACGCCCCCGACCGCACGGTGGATGACGTTGACGACCCGGACTTGGGGGCGGCCGCCATGGAAGACGCCGTTGTGGGGGACAGCGCCGAGCCCGGAGGCTCAAGGTTCACCGCGAGCTTCGAGGACTGGCTGGACGATTTCGAAGCCGAAGTCGCCCCGCGTCGCCAGCCGGCGGCCGACCAACAGGGCGCGGGCTCGTCTATCGCGCCGGCTGCCGGCGGCGCACAGAAGCGCCGGGCCGCTCTAGGCCTCTTCGGCAGTCGGCCGAAGAAGTCCAAGCCCTCCACCGCGGCGACAAAGCGAGACGAGGCGGCCACAAAGGCGGCCCGCTTCCGCAAGGCGGTGAAGCAGCCCCAGGCGGTCTCGGCGTAAGTCTTCAATTGCCTTGCCGCATTCTCGTCATCATTCTCTTTCTCTTCGAATATTCTTCTTAACTTTTCCTCGCTTGCTAGACAGGGCGCCGCTTTCCCTTGAGCGAGGCCCGGGCGGCTCCGTTGTGGGGCCGGCTGGAGGGTCTTTGAGCTCCCGCCGCGTGGACCCCCGCGCCGATCTCAGGGAGGCCACAGAGCGGAACGCCCGTGAAGCGCGGGAGGAGAGCGAGGCGGCGGAGAAGGCGGCCGCCCAGGCGGCGAGGGAGGAGGCCGACGCGGCAGCCAAGGCCCAGAAGGAGGCGGCTACCACGGAGACGGAGGCGGAAAGCTCGCGCAGCCAGCCTCCGCTGCTCGCCATTCCTCTCCGAGCCGTAGCCCCCGACACCCCATTGCCCTTGGCGGAGGAGATCGTCCAAGACCCGCCGTTGTTGGAGAGGGGGGAGGACCCCGTGGCCTTGGCGGGGAGAGCGCCGCCAGCAGCGCCAACCGGAGCGGGCCAAGGCGGTCAATCGTCAGCGGCGCCAGAGGAGCCGGCCGGAGGTGAGCCGGAGAACAGAGCCGGCCTCGAGGTGCAGCCGGCGACGGGCCGGCGCGCAGGGGGAGGCGCCGCTCCGCCGGAGTTGCGCCGAGCCGCGGGCGCAAGCCAGTCGGCGGAAGATCTGGAGGCGGCCAGCACTGCCACATCTGAGTGGACTCCCAGCGGGGGAACTGGCGAGCTGAATGTGGCGGCTCAAGGGGTCCGGAGCCGGCTGCAAGCTCAGGCCGCCCTGCTGCAACAGTTCACCCAGGAGTTCTTGTCAACGCGAGCCACTATCCGGGTGAGTCCTTCGTTCTCGGCTGCTTTGCTTTCTTAATTTCTTCCGTGGGGGCGCGTCAGCGCACCCACTGGGTGTAGTCCCCGAGATTCGGGCCGTCTGCTGCGCAGTCGGTTCGGATCTTTCTCGACGGCTATCTTACTTTGCTTTTTTCTGAACTTTCAGGAATACCACAACCTTCGTGCTGCCGCCTTCAACTCCCAGGCTCGGGAGCTGAGCCGGAGGACCGACGACCTGGCCGATAGCCGAAGTAAGTACTCAAACTTGTCTGTCTCCTGTGGGGGCGCGTCAGCGCACCCACTGGGTGTAGTCCCCGAGATTCGGGCCGACTGCTGCGCAGTCGGGTCAGATCTTTCTTGACGACTCTTTTCTTATTGGTTTTTCTTTTTCCTTGTCTTCAGGGGCCAACGCCGACTTGAGGAAGGAGCTCGGCGAAGCGAAGGCCGCCCTTCATACCAAGGAGGCCGAGTGTGCCGCCTTGGTCCAGGAACGGGATCGCCTAGCCAAGAAGCTGGCCGACCAAGAGGGGAGCCACAAAGCGGCCCTGCAGGCGGCGGAGGAAAGCGAAGCTGCCTTGATGGCGGAGTATGAGATCATGGCGGCGAGCTGGTCTGAGACCCGGTGAGCCCTGGACGAAGGCTTCGGCCGGATCGAGGACTTGATCGACGGTAAGCTGCCTTCCTCGGCCCTCCCCTGCCCCTTGCCGCTTGGGTTTCTTTGAATTATCTTGAGCTGTTGCTTGTTTTTGGTGCAGACTACTTCCCCGGCTACTCCGTCTTTGCCGCCCAAAGCATTGAGGCCCATCGCGAGGCGCGTCGACAGGCGGGAGCCAACATCGCGCCGGATGCGAATCGGACACTTGAGGAGCAGCTCCTGGCTATCCAGGTGTGGTTGCAGACGGCTCATCGGATGCTTCGCCGGCTCCAACGTGCCGGGGCGCAAGTGTTGGCCGCCCTCTGGCCCGGCGAGACGATCCCCCGCACCCCAAGCCGAACTGCCGACTGGCTGGAGGTCGCAGTTGGTCGCTTTGAGGCTTGGAAGGCGTCGGCGGCCCGCCTCGGAGCCGGGCGGGCGTTGGAGTTCGTTCGGGCTTGGTACCCTGGGCTGAGCCTGGACCAGCTGCGCACTTGGTGGATGGAGGCCGACGCAGAGCTGGAGGAGGTGAGGCCGGCTATCGCCCAGCGAGCTTCGACGATCGCCGAGTGCACCGACATCAGCGTTTTCGCACCCGAAATCGATGATGACGGTGTTGCTCAGCTGGAGGAGTGGTTCGGGCTGAACCCAGCGGTGGGCGAGGACTCGGCGGAGGAGATTGCCTCCAGCAACGAAGGCGAGGATGACAAAGAGGAGGACGGCGAAGACGTCGAGCCGGCTGGTGGAACAACCGGCCGACCTCAGGCTGACCGCGCCTCCAGCAACGAGGCGCGTGGAAGCGCGCCCTTTGCGGGAGGCGGCGACAAAGCCGAAGTTCGCCAGCCGGCCGCTCCTTTAGCTGGCACGACCGTCTCCGCCAACCAGTCTGGCTCGTCGGCCGCTCCGCCAGCTTGACCTGCCGTCTTTATCTTTCCTGCCTTGTTGTCTTTGAACAATCTTTGTTAAGTTTTCGCAGTTCCACCCACTGGGGGTGTATCCAAACTATGTTGAATGCTGGCCTCTCGGAGGTCTTTTTATGTAAATATTATCATGTGCATGTTTGGTTTCCATTCGCGTATGCTTTTTATCCTTAGGCTTTTTCCTTTGCCGCCTTCCCTCTTTGGGGAGGCAAGTACTTGAGCTTTCTTGGATTGAAGTGAAGTGAATTGAAACCGGCCGGCCGGCTACTCTGGTAGCTATTCGGCGGTGCGAGAAAAACCGACTTTTGTTATATTAGTCCGTTAGTCCCTAGCCGTTTTTCGTGTGGGCGCCCGTTCCTGCCTTTAACTCTTGCCAGCCGGACAGCCGGTTCTTCGAACTGCGACTTTTGGCAAGAGAAGGCTTGGGAGCCGGCACACTACTTGCCTGACTGCGGGTAGGACTTCTAACATAACTCCAGTCGGTGAGTCCCCGAGCCGACTAGTCGAACTCGGTGCCGGACGGAATAAGTAAATGACACGACAAGGTCATAAGCATGATACTGTTCATTCATAAATAAGGGATGGCAGTCCCCGAGCCCTCCTCGGGAAGCCTATTGTCTTGTACTTAATACAAAAGTTAGCGCGGTACATACTGTATTTCAACTGTAAAATCTTCGGAGGAGGTTGGCGTTCCATGGTCGTTCCGACTCCTTGCCGGAGTCGTCCCTCTTGCGCGCCTTCGGCTTCTGTGCGTCGATCAGGTAGTAGGAGTCGTTGCCTAGAGCTCTGCTGATGACGAAGGGGCCTTCCCAAGGGGCTGAGAGCTTGTGCTGGCCGGCTGTTCGCTGGATCAGTCGGAGCACAAGATCGCCCTCTTGGAAAGATCTTGGCCTGACCTTCCGACTATGGTAGCGGCGCAAACCCTGCTGGTAGATTGCAGACCGGCTGAGGGCTAACAGCCGGCTTTCTTCCAGCAGGTCGACGCCGTCTTCTTGTGCTTCCTTGGCCTCCGCTTCCGTGTACATGGTTACCCGAGGCGAGTCGAACTCGATGTTAGTTGGGATGACCGCCTCGGCACCATACACAAGGAAGAAAGGGGTGAAGCCGGTTGACTTGTTTGGTGTAGTGCGCAGACTCCAGAGGACAGCCGGCAGCTCATTGAGCCAACAGCCGGTTGAGCGCTCCAGAGGTACGACCAGTCGAGGCTTGATACCGGAGAGGATGAGGCCATTGGCTCGCTCGACCTGGCCGTTTGACTGCGGGTGGGCGACGGATGCTAAGTCCAGCCAGATACCTTGGGCTGCGCAGAAACGTGCCAAGGCTCCTTTGGCAAAATTCGTGCCATTGTCGGTGATGATGCTGTGTGGCACACCGTACCGAGTTGTTATGTCTGCGACGAACGTCACGGCAGTCGGCCCATTCAGCTTCTTGATCGGCTTTGCCTCAATCCACTTGGTGAATTTGTCCACGGCGACGAGCAAATGCGTCATGCCGCCGCGCGCCGTCTTGAATGGGCCCACCATGTCCAGTCCCCAAACGGCAAAGGGCCAAGTGAGGGGAATGGTCTTGAGTGCCGAAGCCAGCACGTGTTGCTTGGAGCTGAAGAGTTGGCATCCCTTGCAATGTTTGACTAATTCTTTGGCGTCATCCAAAGCAGTCGGCCAGAAGAAACCATGGCAGAAGGCTTTGGCGACAAGTGATCTTGAGGCCGCATGGTGGCCGCATTCTCCTTGGTGAATGTCTGTGAGGATTGCAATGCCCTTCTCTTGCTCGACGCACCGTTGGAGGATTCCAGTGACGCTGCGCTTGAGTAGTTCTCTGTTGACGATTGTGTATGCTCCGGCTCGACGCTGGACTTGTCTTGCTTCTGTTTCGTCAGCCGGCAGGTCTTGGTTTACTAGGAAGTTGAGGATGGACTGAGCCCATGATGGAGCCACGACTTCTTCTACTGCCAAAGTGGCTACTGCCACCAGGGTGGGCGGGCTGGGCGGTGAGGTGCTGGAGTCGACCGTCGGCTGTAGTGCTGGTGCAGTCCCCGGGCCGGCTACCGCAGTCCCCAAGCCGGTCGTGGCAGTCCCCGAGCCGGTTGCCGAAGTCCCCGAGCCGGCCGCCGAAGTCCCCGAGCCGGCTGCCGAAGTTGCCGGGCCGGCTACGGGGGTCTTGGGGTCGGCTACTTGATTCTTCAAGCCGGACCCGGCCGCATCGGGGTCAGGCGGCACAAAGATGGAATCGGATTCCGGAGACGGCTTGATAGACGGCTTGAGGAGGCGTTGTAGAGCGACGCCGGTTGGAATTGCTTGCCGAGTGGAGCCTATTCGAGCCACGGCATCGGCTGGCTCGTTGTCGGCTCGTGGTACGTGGAGGAACTCGCATCCTTCAAAGTATCCGCTGAGTTGTTGGACCAGGAAATGGTAGCTCGCCATATTCGCGTCCTTGGCGTCCCAGTCGCCGGATGATTGCTGGACCACCAGGTCCGAGTCGCCATAACATAGGATCCGGTGAATGCCAAGTTCTTTGGCAAGCCGGAGCCCGTGTATGAGCGCCTCGTACTCGGCCACGTTGTTGGAGGTGGCAAAGTGGATCTGTAGTGTGTATCTGAGCTTGTCGCCTTTGGGAGAGGTAAGGACGACGCCGGCTCCCAAGCCGGTGCGCATCTTGGACCCGTCAAAGTGCATGTGCCAATGGGTGGAGTCGGGAGCCGGCGGTAGGTACTGGGTCTCGGCCCAGTCGACGAGGAAGTCGGCCAGTGCTTGGGACTTGATGGTAGTGCGGGGTTGGTAGAAGATCGTGTAGGGGGCCAGCTCGATGGCCCATTTTGCCACCCGGCCGGATGCATCCTGGCTGCCTATGATCTTGGCTAGCGGGGCAGTGCATACGACCGTGACGGGATGCTCTTGAAAGTAGGGCTTCAGCTTCTTGGCGGTGAAGTACAAACCGTAACACATCTTTTGGTAGTGCGGGTAGTTCTGCTTTGAGGCGGACAACACCTCGCTCAAATAATACACCGGCCTCTGGACCAGCCGGGCTCGGCCTTCTTCTGGGCGCTGGACTACGATGACGGTGCTGACCACCCGGCTGGTTGCGGCGATGTAAAGGAGCATGGGCTCTTTCTCAGTCGGCGCCGCGAGGACAGGCGGCGTGGCCAGCATCTTCTTCAGCTCGTGAAAAGCTTGGTCGGCCTGGTCGTTCCACTCGAAGTGAGTGCTCTTCTTCATGAGGCGGTAGAGGGGGAGAGCTTTCTCTCCGAGCCAGCTGATGAAGCGGTTCAGGGAGGCCAAGCACCCGGTGAACTTCTGAATGTCTCGAAGCTTGGTAGGGATCGCCATTCTCTCGATGGCCTTGATCTTCACCGAGTTGCATTCGATGCCGCGTTCAGAGACCAGGAAGCCTAGGAGCTGGCCGGCTGGCACCCCGAACACGCATTTCTCGGGGTTAAGCTTGATTTGGAACCGGCGTAGGTTCTCAAACGTTTCCTTGAGGTCTCCCAGCAGGGTGCCGCGTTTCTCCGTCTTCACCACGATGTCGTCCATGTAAACGTGAGCATTCCTGCCGAGCTGCTTGAGGAGGCACTTCTGCATGCAACGCTGAAAGGTGGCACCGGCATTTCTCAAGCTGAATGTCATAGTCAGGTAGCAGAAGGCTCTGAACGGCATGATGAAGGCGGTCTTCACACGGTCGTTCGGATCCAGCTTTATCTGATGGTATCCGGAGTAAGCATCCAAAAAACTCAACAGCTCGCATCCGGCTATGGAGTCTATCACTTGGTCTATCCTTGGCAGGGCAAAGGGATCTTTGGGGCAGGCCTTGTTGAGACTTGTGTAGTCTATACACATGCGCCACTTGTTGTTCTTCTTTAGCACAAGGACCGGGTTGGCGAGCCACTCTGGAAATAAAACTTCCATGATGAAGCCGGCCGCCAAGAGCTGGGCTATCTCCTCCCCTACAATCCTGCGTTTCTCCTCCGACAGTCGGCGAAGGGGTTGTCTGACTGGCTTTGCATCTTCTCGAACGTGTAGTTTGTGCTCGGCGAATTTCCTCGGAACACCCGGCATGTCCTTGGGGGACCATGCAAAGATGTCCCGATTCTCACGGAGGAAATCGGCGAGCTCGCCTTCCTATTTGCTGTTCAGGTTTGCCCCGATGACGGCAAACCTCTCTGGATGCTCGGGGTCAAGAGGTATCTTCTTCGTCTCCTTGGCCGGCTGGAAAGATCCTTGAGCATCATGCTCCTTGGGGTCGGGGGACACGGCCGACTGCTTGCCGGCTATGGCCACGACTCGGTCCAGCATCTTCTTCTCTTCGGCAATCACAAGGGACTCAGCCAGCCGGCTGCTGGCCGCTGCGCACTCGGAGGACTTCTTGTAATCACCGGCTACGGTGATGACGCCTTTGGTGCTTGGTATCTTCATCTTGAGGTATGCATAGTGGGGAACTGCCATGAATTTGGCCAAGGCAGGTCGGCCCAGCAATGCATGGTAAGGGCTCTCCAGGTCCACCACTTCGAACCAGATCGCTTCCCGGAGGAAATGCTCCTTGTCCCCAAAAAGTACATCAATCTTGATTTTGCCAATGGGGGCGCAGGACAGGCCGGGTATGATGCCGTGGAACACTGTCCGAGTGGGCGTGAGCTGCTTTGTCTTGACGTTTAGCTTCTCCAGGGTGTCACGATACAGGATGTTGATGCTGCTCCCGCCGTCTATCAACACACGGGAGAAGCGGGCGGCGCGTCTGTCCGTTGCAAGGGTGGCTTCCAGGACCAAAGCATAAGAGCCGGGAGACGGCATCACCTCCGGATGGTCGGCCCGGCTCCAGCTGATGGGCTTTTCTGACCAATGCATGTGTCCAGCGGGGTTGGCAGTGACCACGCCAACTTCCTGGCGCTCTCGGCGTTTGCTGCGCCGGTCTTCGGACTGGCTTGTAAAGACGATGTAGGTTGCTTGCTCATCAGGGAACTCGTCATGCACGGCTCCGACTGCGGGCCGAGCGACCGGAGGCGGCGGAGGCGGAGGCGGCGGGCCGGCAGGCGGAGGCGGCACGAGCCCCTCGCCCTTAGAGATTCGGGTGAGCCAATGGCACTTCCGGGTCGTGTGGTTGGACGGCTTCACGCCGCTGTGGAACTTGCAAGGGGCGTCAAGGGTTTACTCGTAGGAGAAGGCGGGCTGCCAAGCCGGCCTGCCGCCCTTGGGCTTCTTGGGCGCCGGTCGTTCTTCAAGCGGCGCATCTTCGACTGTGGCCACCTGCCGGCTGGCGGGAGGTGGCGCGGGGCCCTTGCGCTTGCGGTCGTTCGAGTTGGGGTGTCGGCCGGAATCCCCAGCCGGCGTCTTGGGCGCCGGGTTGAGTACCTTTCTGGACGCGTCTACCCGAAGCTCGGTCTTCATCGAGGAATTGGCGGTGGCGTACTAGTCCGCTATGTCCAGAAGCTCGTCTAGGGTAGCCGGCTCGTCGCAGAGGAGCTTGTGCTTGAGGAGGGTGCCTTCTCGGCATCCGGCTGTGAAGTATTCTATGGCTTGCACCTCGTGCACCCCTTCACAGGAGTTGCGGAGCTCGGCCCAACGCGTGAGGTAATCGCGAGTGGACTCGGCGGGGCCTTGTACGCACAAGGAGAGCTGTCTGGGCTTGGGAGCCCGCTTGTAGGTGCTGGTGAAGTTGCGGATGAAGGCTTCTGTGAAATCTAACCAGCTGTTGACGCTACGCGGCTTGGGGCTGTTGAGCCAGGTCCGCGCCGTGCCTTGCAGCATGAGGGGCACGTACTTCACGGCAACGCGCCGGTTGCCGTTGGCTATGCTAACCGCCGTGGAGTAGTCGATCAACCAATCTTCTGGCTTCACGGAGCCGTTGTACTTGGGAGTGTCTCTTGGGAGCGAGAACCCTTTGGGAAAGGGCTCGTCGCGGATGCGGGGGCCAAAACAAGGTGGGCCGACATCGTCTTCTTCTTCCAACGCCAGGGATCACGCCAGGCGGTTGATCCGATGGCGGGCGTCGTTCTCGCCGATTCCTTCGCGGCGGCCCAGCCGGCCGCTGAGAGTCGGGTGCGCCACTGGCGGCGGGGCGGGATATCTCTCCCCGCGGGGCGGAGGCGGAGGCGGGTCGCCCCGCCATTCCATGGCTCGGGGATGACCGTCCGCGTCTCGCTTGATGGAGATCCGGGTCCGGCTGCGGCTGGCAGCCGGCTCCTTCTCGCGTCGCGCGCGGGTGTTGCTCATAGTCGTCGTCCGAGACGTCGCGTCGTGCTCTCGGCGCGGGGGAGGGCTTTCCGCGCGGGCGTCGGCTTCGTGTCGCTGCGCGGCTGCGTCAATCAATTGCTGGATGCGCCGGGTCATGTGGGGGAGGTCTTCGGCCTCCAAGCCGTCCAACTCATCTACAGCCGCCTTGGCGGCACACAAGTTCTCGAGCGGAGTGGCATAGACCGGGCGGTCGACTCCCAGCGTGTCGGCGATGACAGCGCCGCGTTGCTTGACAAGGCCGGCCCGGCTTGGCCCGCCCGGGGCCGGCGTGCCGAAGGCGGCACGGTCGGCTTCGCGCTGATAGGCCTCAGTGAGGCGTCTTACGGAAGCCAGCCTCCGGCCCTCTGCGAGGAGGGCGAGGCGGCGTGCCTCCAGTGCTTCGTCGTCGGCATCAGCCGGGAGGGGAGCGGACAAGTCGTGGGCCGCCGTGCGCGAGGCGTCACGGGCGCTCTCGTCGGCCGGGCCGTCGTGGCCGACAACCATCACTTCGGGGGTGACAGCATCGCAGCCGTCGGCTCGAGGAAGCGGGTTGTTGCAGATCGTGACGTTGGTGGGGAAGGTGTCGTAGGAGGCCGTGTCAGAGTCGACAGGCATCGGGTCGGTGGAGCCAACCGACTCCAGGTCCGCAGCAGGCTCGCTGGAGACATGGAGCTGGCCGAGAAGGTTGGCGAGGTGGTCGGTGCCCGCATCGGAGGCGAGCTCGTCGGAGATGAGAGTTTCATCGAGGAAGTCGGCGAGGCCGCTTGCCGCGCAGACGCTGGTGACGCCTTGCAGCGCGTCGTGGCAAGTGCCATCGGGCGTGCCGGGCTGGCTACGCTCGCGGGGGAGGAAGAAGGTTCCCGTCCAGAACAGGTCTCCGGACGACGGTGCACCTGGCCCCACGGTGGGCGCCAAATGTCGGGTGGTAGGTGCGACATATGCCAATGGGTGGCTTATCATTGTGGGAACCAGTAAGACATCGCCGGTGCCTGGAAGCGGGATAAGGCGAAGACATGCACGCCGGCGGATCTTACCCTGCTTCGGGGCTCTCCGTGGAGATAACACCCCTACTGCTGCTCTGCGGGGTCTCCGCATGCTCACTAGATCAATCAAGTAGCTACACAACGCTCCTTGAGCTGTTTGGGGGGAGGAGGAAGAAGGGCACGGCTAGCCTGCTTCTACTCCCTGTGTGGTGTCTAGAACTAGCGGGGGGTCGAACCCTTTGCATGGGTGCTCCAGGGGGTTTATATAGGCCTACCCCTGGGGGTACAATGGTAATCCGGCTGGGCGCGGGGCCCAGCCGTCTGTGACTGCGCTCGCCGGCTTCTGCGCCGGCTGCTGGGGCCCGCCGGCTGGTGGGTCCCGCCGGCGGCCGGCCCCTTGGTCGACAGGCAGGCCCCACTGTCCAGGGCCTGGTCGGCGGCTGGTTACTGTGGCTTCATCTTGTTGACGTGAGCTTCATCGTGGTAAGCGTGGCTACAGTACCGCCGCCCGTCAGGCGATCGCTGTAGCCTTACCGCGTCTTGTCTCCTTAATGGGGCGTCTTCTTCGAGGGAGGCGGCAAGCCGGCTGCGGGGAGCCGGCTCTGTCTTGGGCCGACTGGTTGGAGGCGTGGCCGCCTTCGGGCGTCTCTCTGCTCAAAGGGGCCCACCGCCTGTGGACCACGCTGGCGGCCCGTCGTGGGTGATGCCAGGGTCAACATGGCAACAGTGCTGCGCCGGACGGGTCATGCCTACCCCGTATGGCGCACTGTGCTAGGCGTGCTCCGGGATTCGGGGGTGGCAGGCTCTTCTGTAGCCACGCCCCGTCGCACCGCCGTTAAGTGGGTGCAAACTTTTGTGGGTACGGTCTGGACCGCTTTATGGGGAGCCGGCTTCTTGGAGTCGGCCTTCTCATGGCCGGCTTCTTGAGTCGGCCTTCTCATGAGGGCTAAAGTCGGACCGCCTTCCGAGAACCGGCCTGGGTGGCAGCCAGCGAGGGGAAGGCGGCCCCATGTCTTTGATTCTTGAGAGCCGGGCGGGCTCGTAACTTTTTTCAGAAGGGCCAGGGGGAGCCGGCTAGGCTACCCATGGCTATTTACTCCGACACATTGGCAAGATCGGCGAACCAGGCCTTGAGCCGGACATATGCACCGACCTCGTCGAAACAGCACAGCGTGCGAGATCTGCCCGGATCAAGCCTGTCATGAAGCGTGCCTTCGTGGGAGTCATCCATGGAGGGGAATCCGAGGATAGATCGGAATCTGGCGATGAAACCGTCGTTTATTCGGGCGACGAGTCATCGACCGGAGAGACCGAGTCGTTATATCAGTTACAAGATGGCCGGATCAGGGGTTGTTCGGATGACGACAGTATTCCGGACTCCTTTGATCTGCCAAACCGGGTTGCGATCTTCATGGCCGGTATGCAACTCGCGCTCCACTCTTCGACCGCAGCGGCAATGATTTCCGGATCGGCAGCGGCAACAGCAGCCGGGGAAGGAGGCCCTGTGCGACCGCCAGCTCAGGTTATATCTGATTTGTTTGACGCGTTAGCAACGCTAATGGCGGAGGTTAACCCGGCGGATCAGGATGCACACAATGCGGAAATCGCGAGGTGAAAGATTAGATCACCCAGGCCAAGGCCGATTTGGCAGCTGAGGATACCAGGATGGCCGCGGAGCGGGCCGCTTTGGATGCACAGGCTTACCGGATTATGCTGGATCAGAGTGCGTCGAATGAAGTCCTGAAGAGGAGGTACCGATCTCGCCTACCGCTGGTTTATGACGCTAGAAACCTCTTTAACACCCCAGGAGAAGGGACCAGTAATCCGCCGGTGGTAAACCGGGCGGAGGCACCTGGGGCAGGGGTGCCGGTTCAGCCACGTTTGGTGGATCCGCCTCGTCAAAACAATATTGTAACGCCACATGTCCCAACGCCACTGGGTCATTACTCTAACCCGATGGACAACATTGTCGCTGCCGCTTCACGGGTGGCGGCCATCCCGATCGAAGGCGATTCTCCGGCGGCGGTTGAGACGCGTCGGGTTAAGGAGCTTCTTCAGACAGCCTTGGTTCAATAGGAGGCTTATTCATATAGTCGCAATTGGATTCAGTCCACTCCCCGTCCAAGCCAGAGTTACAACAGGTGTATGGATGAACCGACAGTGTCAAGCAACGCGCGGAACCGTGATCCGCCCCATGGCTATAACCCGGCGGGTGGTGCTGGAGACGCTCAGGAGGTGGTGGACCGGGCTCGGGCACGCAGAGAGGCCGAGTTAGCGGCACAGCATGAAGCCCGTCAGCTTACTCCGGTTCGTCCAACGACGTCGGTGGAACCATGAGTTACTTCTAGTTCTTTGGGAGTGCTGTGCCTCGTCCCAGCGTTGCGCAATGTGCGCCTGCCCAAGGATTTCAAAGGCCCGCGCAAGGTGCCGAATTACACCACCGATCTATCCCCTGAGACATGGGTCGAAAGCTATGAGATGGCCATGGAGATGCTGGATGTGGATGATGCGGCGTGTGCGAAATACTTCACCATGTTGCTAGAAGGGACGACCCGCACTTGGCTAAAGAGCTTACCGGCTAATTCTATCAGGTCATGGGCTGAGTTGAGAGCCCGGTTTATCCAGAATTTCAAGGATACATGCAAGCAGCCCATGTCAATTGTGGACTTAGCTGCCTGTGTCCAGGAGGAAGGAGAGTCAACAACCGTTGGGTGCGCCCGGTTTCAGAAATTTTGCATTCATCGGACCGCATCAACGCTGATACCGCAGTTCTAACATTGGAAGGCAATTGCCAGTTTGAACCCCTGAAGTTGAAGTTGGGACAGCTCAAACGTCATTGTAATGACATGGGAACCCTCATGGCTCCCCTAGTGAAGTATGCTGACTCTGATAGTACCAAGGATCCCGAGTTTGACGATGATAAGGCAGGAAAGGGAAAAAGGAGCGGCAACGCCAAGGGGCAGCACCACAACCCGGCGGGTCATGGAAACGGCGGCAAGCGTAAACCGGACCACGGCTTAGACTTTGTGGCTAATACCAGCATGCAGGACAAGGGCCAACGGCGTAAGGGTAAACCGCCCCAGCGCGGTGGAGGACCAAGTCCTAACCCGGACCGCCTGTCTTATCTGTTGAACCAGCCTTGCCCAAAACATGGGACGAAGGAGAATCCGTCCGCACACCTCTAGAAAGATTGCTACATCATGCAAGAGTTCAAAAATTCTAATTCGTTCCGATATGATCATGGACCGGGTGGCGGTTCAGGCCCCGGGTCTCATGGGCCGGGTTATGGTGGAGGCAGTTCTGGTTCAGGTTTTCATGGTAACCAGAGCAGGCATGGCAATCAAGGCAATCAGGGCAACCAAGGTGGTTATAACAATTAGGGGAATCAGCAACAGCAGCAGCAGCAGTCGGGTTACCAGAGCAACCCGAAGCAGTTGAATATCGAACAATATCATGTCTTCACCACTAGCTTGGACAAGCGCGATCAGAAGCTTCACAAAAGGGCAGTGAATGCCGTTGAACCGGCGGTGCCTCGTTATTTGCGCTGGTCTGAGCAGCCAATTGTGTGGAGTAGAGAAGATCATCCGCCCCGGGTTGACAATCCGGGTCATCTGGCACTGGTGGTGGCACCTCATGTGGGAGGTTATAAGTTCACTAAGGTACTCATTGATGGAGGGAGTAGTATCAATATCCTTTATTATGAAACTTTCTGTCACATGGGGTTAACAAATAAAAATCTTAAACCATCCAATACGGTGTTCCATGGTGTGGTGCCTGGTAAATCGGCATATCCTATTGGTAAGATAGCTCTAGAGGTGGCTTTTGGAGATGAGCATGACTCAAGATCAGAAACTTTGACCTTTGAGGTGGTGAAAATAAAAAGCCCGTATCATGCCCTGTTTGGACGGCCAACTTATGCTAAATTTATGGCACGGCCTTGTTATGTCTATTTGCAGCTCAAAATGCCGGGTCACAAGGGAACTATAACCGTGCATGGGAGCCACAAGATCGCTCTGGAGTGTGAAGAAGGTGATGCGGCCTATATTGAGTCAGTTTGTGCAACATAAGAGTTGAAGTTTTACAAAGACAATGTTGATCCAGAAAATATGACTTCATTGAAGAAACCAACTACAGAGCATGATCCGGCCCTAAAGTTTAAATCGGCTGATGAGACTAAGCTTGTTGACTTCGTGCCTGGCGATTCATCCAAACAGTTTAGCATCGGCGCTAACTTGGATCCGAAATAGGAAAGCGCGCTCATCGAGTTCATCCGTGAGAATCGGGACATCTTTGCGTGGAAGCCTTCTGACATGCCAGGTGTACCGAGAGAACTCGCTGAGCACGCTCTTAATGTTGATCCCAAGTATAAACCGGTCAAGCAGTTTCTCCGCCGGTTCAATGAAGAAAGACGCAAGGCTATTGGAGAAGAAGTAGCCAGGCTCTTGGCGGCTAGATTTATCATTGAAGTATCCCATCCTGAGTGGTTGGCTAATCCGGTGCTGGTCCTTAAGAAGAACGGCACTTGGCGTATGTGTGTGTGGACTACACAGATCTCAACAAAGCTTGTCTAGCAGATCCTTTCCCCCTCCCCCGTATTGATCAAATTATTGATGCTAGGGCGGGTTGCAAGCGTTTAAGCTTTTTGGATGCATATTCTGGTTATCATCAGATCAAAATGGCAGTTAAGGACCAGGAGAAGACAGCCTTCATAACTCCCTTTGGAGCCTTCTGTTATGTGTCCATGCCCTTTGGGCTCAAGAGTGCCCAGGCGACTTATCAACGGTGTGTACAGAATTGTCTTCATAAACAGATCGGCCGCAATGTTCACGCCTATGTGGATGATATTGTGGTGAAATCAAGGAAGAAGGAGACATTAATTGATGACTTGAAGGAAACCTTCGATAACCTGCGGGTTTACAAAATGATGCTTAATCCGGCCAAGTGCGTCTTTGGTGTACCTGCAGGCAAGCTCTTGGGCATTTTGGTGTTTAACAGGGGCATTGAAGCTAATCCGGAAAAGATCAAAGCCATCACCTCCTTGGCCAAACCAAAGTGTATTAATGATGTTCAGCGCCTGGCAGGCCGGATTGCCGCGTTGAGCCGGTTTATCAGTCGCCTTGGCGAGAAGGCCATCCCTTTATATATCAGATGCTGAAGAAAACGGATAACTTCGTCTGGAGTGACACCGCTAATGAAGTGTCTGAGGACTTAAAGCGGCAGCTGGCCAATCCGGCGGTTCTTGCTGCTTCGGTTGATAAAGAGCCATTGTTACTATATGTAGCAGCTAATGCTTGGGCTGTTAGTGTGGCTATTGTGGTGGAGTGCAAAGAGGCAGGAAAGGAATATCCGGTTTAGCGGCCGGTTTATTATATCAGTGAGGTCCTTATCGAGTCCAAGCAGAGGTACCCACATTGGCAAAAATTGGTGTATGGGGTTTTGATGGCAAGCCGGAAGCTTAAGCAGTATTTCCAAGGTCATCCCATCATGGTGGTCACCTCTGCTCCTTTGGGGAATATAATCCAGAACAGGGAAGCAACTGGCCGGATTGCTAAGTGGGCTATCAAGCTCGGGCCTCACGGTTTGAAATACATACCCTGAACGGCGATCAAATCTCAGGCACTTGTGGATTTCATCAATGATTGGACAGAACTACAAGCACCAGAAGAGAAGCCAGATCATACTTATTGGACCATTCATTTTGATGGGTCCAGGCAATTGGAGGGCTCGGGGGCTGGAGTCGTATTAACTGCCCCACGAGGTGATAAGTTTTGTTATGTTCTCCGTTCAATGTTCCCTTGCACTAACAATGCAGCTGAATATGAGGCTTTACTCCATGGTCTTCGTATGGCTAAGGAGATGAACCTAAGCCGACTTAAGTGCTTCGATGACTCGGATCTGGTGGCTCAACAAGTGTCTGGCACTTGGGATTCCAAGGACCCACTCATGGCAGCATATCGTCGTGAGGTGGATATTGTTGCAGGTCACTTTAAATGTTATCAGGTGGATCATGTGGACCGGTGGAAGAATGAAGCGGCAGACGCTTTAAGCCGCCTGGGTTCCCAGCGTAAACCGGTTCCACCTAATGTCTTCTTGGATGTTCTGCATAATCCGTCCGCCAAGCTCCCTGGTGAAGAGGATTTGGCTATTCCTGATCCGGAAGCTTAGTTGGCAGCAGCTCTTCATGTTATCCCAGATTGGACGGTTCCATATCTGGTGTATATGAACCGGGGCAAATTACCAGAGGATGAAACTTTGCCCAGGCAGATAATCCGGTGGTCCAAGTCCATGACTATTATCAATGGAGAGTTACATCATTGCAGTGTGACAGGGGCATTTCAACGCTGTGTGTCTCTTGAGGAAGGCCTTGAAATTTTGCGAGAGATCCACGAAGGAGATTGTGGTCACCACGCCGGTTCAAAGTCTTTGGTGGCCAAGGCATTTCGTCACGGTTTCTATTGGTTGACAGCTCATGCTGATGCCGAGGACTTGGTCAAAAGATGTGATGGCTGTCAGAAATTCTCAAGGCGTGCTCATGTACCGGCTCAAGAATTGAGGATGATTCCAATCACCTGGCCGTTTGCGACTTGGGGGCTGGATATGGTTGGGCCTTTCAAGAGGTCCAAGGACAAGAAGACCCACCTTTTGGTGGCGGTTGATAAGTTCACGAAGTGGGTGGAGGCAGAGCCACTTATTAAGTGTGATGCAGCGACGGCGGTTCAATTCATCAAAAACGTGATCTTCCAGTTTGGCTTTCGACACAGCATTATAACAGACAATGGTACCAATCTATCAAAGGGTGCCATGAAGGAGTTCTGTCAACGTGAGTACATCCGGCTTGACGTGTCGTCAGTGGCTCACCCCCAATCCAATGGTCAAGCGGAGAGAGCCAATCAAGAGATCTTGAGAGGCATCAAACCCCGGCTTATGGTTCCTTTGCAACGAACGCCGGGTTGTTGGGTTGAGGAGCTACCTTCAGTGTTATGGAGCATCAATACCACACCCAACAGATCGACGGGATACACACCGTTCTTCATGGTTTATGGAGCGGAAGCCGTTCTTCCTAGTGACATCCGTCATGACTCACCTCGTGTAGCGACATACGTTGAAGCTGACAACGAGAAGGCACGGCAGGACGCTCTTGACCTGTTAGATGAGGAGCGTGACATGGTGGCAGCCCGTTCGGCGATTTATCAGCAAGATCTGCGTCGTTATCATAGCCGCCGGGTTAGAACCAGAACCTTTCAAGAAGGTGATTTGGTGCTTCGACTCATCCAGGATCAGACAGATATGCACAAGCTATCCCCCCCTTGGGAAGGACCCTTTGTGGCCAGCAAGAATCTACACAACGGGTCGTACTACCTAATCGATGTTCGAGAGCGCAAAGACTCACGTAAATCGGAGGAGGAGACCAACCGGCCGTGGAATATTGCTCATCTTCGGCCTTACTATACTTGAGCTATAGGCTCTGCTTATGTACATATTATGACAATGTATATATTATGATCAATATAATAAACCGGAACCTCAGCTAAAGCGGGGTATCCGTTGTTTTCTTACATCATGTGTGGTTACATGGAGCTCTGTTTATAAAGCAGCGTCCGGTTTACCCCTTGATTTAGCTTCTAAAAGCTCTATCTTACATCACTTGGGGGCTTGGTCGTATCTGAACCATAGCTACACCTCATGATGGGCGTAATGCCACAGCATCACTTGGGGGCTTGGTCGTATCCGAACCATAGTCACACCCCTTGATCGGCTCAAAGCCAAATCAATCTGGGGCCAAAGAGAGTGTTGTAAAACAACAACTCAAACATAGGCACCCACTGAGCACAACTCAAAACGTTACTTGGGGATTCTTTGCTATCGAAATGAACTCAGAATCTACACTTGTAATGGGCTATCAAGCCATGGCTTGGAAGCCTGGTGTATACACCTAAAACCCCGGGTTAACCTGCCTCTTTAAGTAAGTCACTCCGCCCAGGTAAACCTGGTATGACCCTTCGAACTTTGACAAGTTACTCTAAAATAAAGACCCTGAACTTGTCAAGTTAAAATGATGATTGGTTAAGGATTGAGGACCATCTTAAAAGGCTTTGCAAAAATGGTTTAACTCAGTGGCCTGGCAGCCCATGAAAAGCCTTGAATTTAGGGCCTGGCAGCCCGTGAAAAGCCTCGATTACAACGGTTTTATTTGCCTTTTGTTCAGTTTTTGCTTTCTTTCGATAAGATTTATGATGTTTTCAAACTGGTGTTTGTCAACCCGGTTAGACTGTCAACTACAAGTTGTCAGTGCATGATCAAGTTATAATCCGGAGACCCTCAGCCCGGTCTGGTTTTGACTTAAAGTCACCAGTATAGAATAAACCGGTGTTTATCGTAACCCGGAACGGTTTTATTGTAAACCAACATCATATAACATGAGTTATTTATACTCCAGATTGGGGTTATGCCCCTCATTATGAAGTTCGTCAGCCAACGTTATGCCAACAGGTCACAGGTATCATATATTTCCATATTTGGTTATCTTTTACAACCTTGGTTATAAACCTTGGTCATATATATATATGTATGTATTTGGGTATCATGACCCGCCCAGGGGTAAACCGCCCGGGCGCTTTAAGCTTTTTATCTGCAGGAACAGCTTGAATAAATAATTATGGATTATGACTATCATCTCTTAAAGCGTGCCGGATTAAGCAGGCATCAGTTGCAGATAAAAATGCATGAAGGCATACCAGACCAAGTATTTTTACTAGCCTATTACAAGGCGTTTTAGTGCCCAAAAGGATAATTGTTTTCTCAAATACATGTTGCAACATGTAGAAGACTAAACCGGCCTCCGGTTCATGATTGGTCACCAGCTTGGCCTGACAGCTGCGGATCATCTCGCGTCGGTTCAACTCCCTCCTCTCTACCCAGTGGCTGGAAGTCAACAGTTTCCCAGTCGATCCCAGTTAGGGCTTGGAATACAACTTCATCGCTTATAAGCGTGGACGGTTCAATGTCAGGGGCATAAGTGTGCTTACGGATTGGTGGGATAAGACTTTGCGCTTCTGGAATTGGTGCAGCAACCCGTCTGTTCTTATCATCATAACTCGCCTGATAGTATGAAAGATCCGCCTCTTCAACCAGTTGACAAGCCAATGGGCGTACTTCCCGGTTTATGATTCGGAGATCATCATTGCCAAATTCGGTTCCGTCTTCCTTCAAACTGGGATAATCTTGGGCCGCTTCCACTGGATCAAAGTCAGGTACCCACGCTTTTGCCCGGGTTAGTGCGGCCAAAGCGCCCGTTCTAGCGGCAGACTTTTTTAGCTCGTCTACCCGGGCAGGAAGCATAGATAACCTTTCTAAGGTATCCTTGATCAAGGTGGGAGGAGGATTATTGTGTGAAGCAATATAGATGATCCGCTGCGCACCGGTATACAGTTGCTCTATCAGAGTATAGGCCGCTTTCAATTTCTTCAGTACATCAGAGCCCAGATGGCTAATACGAGTTCCTGCATCATTACAAGCATTCGTAAACCGGCAATGCATGAAAGGATATGTTGAAAGCATAAGTCAAGGATGTTTACCGAACACAGCAACAGTCATGGCATGAACCTGCCACTTTACACCGGCCAGCTCGTCAACCACCGGTTTAAGAGCCACTTCTACATTTTCAGCCCTTTTTATCAAAGCGGATTTTTCAATCTCCCAGTCCGCCCGCTCCTTGTTGAAGCCCTCTTTAAGTTTCTCCATAGCGCCTAGAGTGCTGGTTAACTCTTCCTTGGCTTTGGAGGTTTCAGCTTGCTGGGATTTGAGGTTCTCCTGCAGATTAGCGGTTTGGCTTTCTGTCTTGCTCAGTTCAGCCTATAAAGAGACAGATATATAATGAGTTGACAGTACATATTTGAAGTACCAAGGGCATAACTTGGGGGCTAATGCATATTTGCTCTTTATCAAAAAAATTTACAAGTCCCAAGCACAATACAAGTATTTAGCTTGGCACTTGGGGGCTAATGTGTATTTACTCATAAATTGTTGATATGGGAATTCTTCTACAAAGTCCCGGTTCATCTTTGTAAGGTTAAACCGGCCCCTGGGGGCTACATCAGAGAAGTTAAGATGCATTGTCGCAAGCATGAAATTGTTACTAAGTCCCGATTTAGATTGGTATCTTAAATTGTCACTTGGGGGCTACTAGAAGTTGATAAACTGCAATTGAATATAATATAAGAGAGGAACACTTATAGAGTTACCTCATATCGCTCCTTCATCAAGTTTACCAAGCTAGCTTCATAATCTCGGCTGGTATACAGGCGGTTCAAGAAGCCAGAATGAATGTCTTGAACATTGAGATGGGCATAGCTTGATAAATCGGCATTCCATTTGCCTTTGCCGATAGCAGAGAGCTCCTCCTTGGCAGTATGTTTTGACAAAGCGACAGGATTACCAGGGGTGGTGTGGCCAGTACCAGTAATCATAATTTCATCATCTTTTTCCTCAGCAGCCCTTATTGGAGTTGGCAGTTTGTCAGTATTTTTACTAGACTGACCGGTTTATCATCAGCTTGGACTGGGCTGGTGGGCTGATCAGCATGGTTGGTGGTGTCAATTTCCACCTGTTCAGCGACAAAATCATGGTCTTGAGGTGGTGGGTCATTGAGCATGACATCAGCATCAATCTCCTCGGGGTATGGAGTTTTTTCCAGTTCAGCCACGTTATCATCAGCCGATTTATTCAACCGAGCCTTCTTGCTTGGTCTGGGCTTAGCGCTGGGAAAAGTAAAACATGAGGGTTAGTATAGCATATAAAACACACGTCAAGGATAAAACAAGTGTGTAGCTCACCCAAGAACCGTTTTGAGGGGTGGAAGTTTGGTGGCCGACGACTCGCCAGAAGATGAGTGAGAAGTACCCTGATAATTTGAATCAGACGGGTTAAGAGGTTGACGAAAACAACCCGCTTTGGGGCGTGAAGTGTCAAGGGGATAAGAGACCTCTGATCGGCGTTTCCGAACCGGAGTGTTCGGTAAACCGGCGGAGGTAACTACCTGGCCGCCATGCCGGGTTGTGCGGCGAGCTTCGTGCTGCTGCGTCTTCATAAGAAAGTTCAGATCCAAGTAAGCAAGAGGATGAGAAAATTTTACTTTCCGGTTTGCTTGACGGATTTTTAGTGCTGGCAAAGGATTTGAATCGGAGGAAAGAACGATTACCTCTACGGCATCGGCTTGGCTGCCTTCAGCGTCGTCCTGACAATAATCATTATCAGTGAGGTGTACGAAAAATGAACCAAGGGAGTCAAGTTCTACCTCTAATTCCGGGTTACCCACATCATCATCAGCTGGTAGCTCGGAGGATGCGGTGGTCCTTTTCTTGGCAGGTTTCTTAACAACCTTGCTCTTTGGGCGTTGTGGCTTGGCCGGCTTGTCTTGTGGCTTGGCCAGTTTTTCTTGAGGTTTCTTATTCCAAAACGGATCATCACCCTGTCAAGAAAATAATCAAACTTTCAGAGAATACTTGGATAGAGGCAAATTAAGATGAAACGATCATATGATTCTTACAGTGGGTGGTTTGTTGAAAGTGCGGAAAGGGAGTAGTCCGGTTTGGGCACAGACAGCCTCCGGTTCGTTCAGCATCTTCTTTACAGCCTCAGTAACTTCCGCATCTGTAAGCTGAATGTCAATGTGTCGCTGAGCATCCTTTAGACTCCCCGTGTACTCACACATCAAACCGGAGCGCTGGCTTAAGGGCAGAATACTCCAGCTTATCCAACAACGAGCAAAGTCAATTCTTGTCAAACCATTTGCCATGAAGGCTCTAAGCTTTGATAGCCGAGGGGCATACTTGGCCCTTTCTTTGGCAGTCAACCTGGGAGGAAAAGGATGTGTGTTGCTAAGGCGTTCAGGATGGTAACCCGGCAGAGGGTTTTCATCAGTCGGAGATGTATCCTTGCAATAAAACCAGGTCTGGTTCCACTCCTTGGGTGGACTGTGAAGCTTGGGATGAGGAAAAGTAACTTCCTTCCTTTTCTGAACCGCCATTCCGCCCAATTTAGTGTTGGGTCCATCGGTGAATTCTGTGCGACGGTTTAAGTGAAAGAAATCCCTAAACAGTTCTACTGTAGGTTCCTCTTGTAGGTAAACCTCACAAAAAACTTGGAAGTGGCAGATGTTGGTCACAGAATTTGGACCGATGTCTTGAGGGCGCAGCTGAAAGCTGGCCAGTATATCCCGGAAATTTTTTGAACCGGGAGGGCTGAAACCCCGGCCTAGGTGATCAAAAAACACAACTACCTCTCCATCCTTGCGTGTAGGAGGATTTTCCGGGCCAGGGACCCTCCAGTGGATGACATCTTTCTTCGCTAAAACGCCCGTTTTAACACAGTTGTTTAACTGTTCTTCAGTCACTCGAGAAGGGGCCCAATTGCATTCATAGACTTGCTTGGCCATGGCAATGAAAATCTGAAACATTGTGGTTGCCGGTTTAAGATTTACAGTGGACAACTATACAATGATATAAGGGTGCAAGCATATTATTAAACCGGAGTTGGTTGTTCGTAAACCAGAGTTTACTGATGGAGACAGTATAATGGTGAAGTGCATTGGCGGTTCAACGGGGGACTAATGGTATCTACTGGGTCATCATTTTTCTAAGGAGTTAAACCGCCTAATCTGGTATTGAAGGTACAAGTCCAAAGATGCATAAGTGAAGGAAAAACAGGTTTCACAAGTTGGCATTATAATTTTGGATCTACCGCATATCAGAAAATGAAAATATATTCAGACCTAAAAATCGGTACCAAAGCAGTTGATGAAGGTTCAGATGGGATCTTCTATTTTAACGGGATGCATGGATGAAAAAGAAGGGCTACGGTTATCGATGTACAAGATGAATATCAAGGTTTGAATCAAAGAGCTATTACACAACGACGAACACCGACGAACACCGACGAACACTGAAACCCTAGAGATAAATCTATGGCGGAAGCAAAGAGATCTTACCGATGCTGATGGAAGATAGGAGAAGCTCGCGATTCTCTGGTACATTCAGGGTGATGCAGCGGCCGGAGTTGAGGCAGAAGCGACGGTCGACGGTGGCGGCGGAGCTCCAAAGGTCGGGAAGTGCAAGGAAGAGGATGAGGTGAAGAGATAGGGGGGAAATGGAAAGACCCCCTGGCCCTATTTATAAAGGCAAAAGATAAGCGTCAGGCATGAAAATCGAGGAGTCCGAAATTTGGATATGAGGCGGAGCTGTCGCCTCGATTGTCGGAGGCTCATTAATGAGGATGGGTTATATGCAGTTTTAAAATAATAGATGATGTCATGGCGGTTTACCATGGTTCTGGAAAGTGACGTCACAGCGGTTTACAGATTATGGGAAGATATTGAAGAAGAAATTTTCTTACGTATTCAGGACTGACATGAACCAGTTCAAATCAGTCTGGGGCCTAATGTTGGGGATATTACCACTGGGCATAAACCAGCCAGGAAAGTCCGGGTTAACCCCATGAGTAGTTCATTATATTTGAAGCCCATGAAGACAGATGGTGATGCTTTATGAAGGCCCAAGGCCCAAAGCCGGTTTAAGGCCTGTAGACATAAACCGGTATTTATATGTAAACTTGTGTTGTAAGGTAGAAAGAGCAGAGACCGAGCCAGACACGTTTATGAGCCGGCCTCGGGATTTTGTAAACCGATGGGCGTTAACCCGTGTATATAAGGGGGCGACCCGGCGGCGGTTCAGGGACAACAGACAACAACTCGAGACTCAGGCAAAGAGTATTCGCTCCTTGGTCATCGAAACCCCAACAATTCCATCACAACTAGACGTAGGCTTTTACCTTCATCGTAAGGGGCCGAACTAGTATAAAAAATCTCTTGCGTCCCTTGTCCGCTTTAACCCCTTTAAGCTAACCCATTGCAATGGCTCCACAACTAAGTCCTTTCACGAGGACATCTGCCATGACAAAACCACGACACCGCGTCTAGCGAAGATGCTGGTGCCGGCGCCATATAAGGCGCCGAAGAAGAAGGCCAAGAAGAAGGCAAAGGGGGCCAAGAGTAGCCCCCGTCGCACGGGCACTTCAGACGTGACGTCCGAAGATGACGAAGCTCATTCCTCTGTCCCTGAGGACAACGATGAGGAAGAGGAGGAGGAGGAAGAAAACAACCCTCCCCCTGAGGAGAGGAAGAAGAAGAGGGCGGCTTCGGCGCATCTAGAGGCGGAAACGCCCAAGAAGGGGAAGGGCGTCCCGGCGGTCAACACCGCGTGGGACGTTGACAGCAGTCCGGAACGACGCCCCCGTCCTAAGCCCCAGGCCGCATCGTAAGTGACATGTCTCGCTTGTGCGCACATCCGGCCCTTTATCTCCATTATTTTGGCATAGTTAACTGTACTATTACAGTCCGGTCCGCGACCTAATCAAACAATCCTCGTCTGGAGGTTCGTTGGCTCCGTCAGAGATGGCGAGCTTGTCGCCACCGCCTACTTATTCCCCCGGGGCCAGGGAGGACACCGAAGTGTTGTCCTGGAGGGCCGCTCCGAACCGGGAAGGAGCCCAAGACGCTGTCCGGGAGGCGCCACGCGGCGAATCCTCCAATGCCGGACACATGGGGGAGCCGATCCCCACGGAGACTGGCGAAGAGGGCCGCATTCAGTTCGGCCCTCAGCCGAATACGATTCCGGAGACCCCTATGGCTCCGGAGTCCGGCGAGAAGCCCCCTTTGAAGGAGGGGGGGTGTGCCGCTTCCACCGGTGGCCCCTGTCCATCCAGGGGCGCCGGATAACCTGATGGAGGCGCTACGAGGCGCCTCCATCGTGGACGAGCATCGTGTCCTTATGGGTGCGGTGATCGAGAAGGTTCCGTCCGCCAAGAGTGGACTGAACGAAGCCTGCAGCAACCTATTAACAGGTTTCGAGGTAAGTGACATAGAAAGAGAAAAACCCCATGTAGTCAGTAGCCCCTGAGACACTGTCCGGTGCTCGGCGAGAAGAACCGGACAGAGGATCAATCTTTTATTGTAGGAGACTAGCGTGATATATATGCATAAGCAGGCGTCGCTGTTGGCCGCAACCTCGCATGCTGCCAAAGTCTCTGAACTGAGGCAGAGGCTAGAGCGGACCGAGAGCGAGCTCGGTGAGGTTAAGGTTCGGCTCCAGGAGCAGCAAGGTGAGTGACGACTTGCTGTGTATTCGGAAAGCATAGCCGCTCTGTATTGACTATAGTGTCGTAATATGTGCAGGAGCCGCGATCGAGGTCGAGGCCCTGAGGAAGGCCCTGGGCGAGGCCGAGGATAAGGCTGTCCAGCAGCAAGCCGCCCGTAAGAAGCTCAAGGCCCGGGTCAAAGAAATCCAACAGGAGCTCCAGGATGCGGTGAAAAAAATGTGAGACCTTGGAGCATGATGCATCGGCTCGAGGGGCCGAACTCACCAAGGCTCGTCAGAGCGCGGAGACCGCACGGAATGAGGCCCAGGCCACTCTCCAGGAGATCCAGGAGGCCAAGAAGATCACGGCGGGTAAGGCTTTTAAGATGCAAAACAAGTATGCGGAGAAGCAGTACATTTTAATAACCCGGGTTCGGAGTTCCCCACGGGCTTTTGCGGATCTACCACATAGCGTATCAGACGCTGCGGAGTTCTACCGAGCTGAAGGAGGGGGTTCTACGGAGAAGCTATTCTGGTCGCAGTATGCGACGCCAGAGCATCCCGTGTCCTTCACCGATCAGCTGAAGCAGCTGGTGGAGCTGCATAGGGTGGCCGAACTAGCCATGAAGGATTTGATGATCCGGCTGTGGCCAGCCGAAGGTATGCCCGGCAGCTACTTCGAACTCGTGACGCGGCTAGTGGAAGCCTGTCCGCGGCTGGACGTCGTCAAGTGCTCTGCCTATTTTTAAGGTGCCCGTATGGCCTTCGCTCGTTGCAAGATGTGATGGGCGAAGATGAACGCCGTTGAAGTTGCCAGCGGGCCGCCGGAGGGCAAGGAGCACCGCACACCTGAGAGATATTTTGCGGATGTCATAGAAGGGTCTCGACTTGTGGCAGCTCAATGTTCGCAGGACATTGTATTTGAATAAATGTATTCATGTTGCCCTTGCCTTGTATTATGGAAACAAAGCCTGTAATGTAATTTTGTTATGCTTTAATTGGTTCCTCTTGTGCGGCCGTGTTATTTGTAATCTGAGGGTTGGCCAGTCGTCGGCTTCTGCCCTCGTGTAGGTAGTAGGAGGTGTTCGGGATGGAATCTAAACAATCTTGATCCAATTATATGGTCCTTTGAAGGAGTTGTTTAGCACAATGAACAAGGCAATTAGACTATACGGCTTAAACGCCCTCACTTAGCCATAGGAGTTTTATAATAAAGCAAGTGCGCAGCCCCTGGTCCAAGCCAGGGTGCTATCAGCATCTGATCGGGAAGGGTCGATCCTTCGCATAACACGGAAAAAATCTCCAACGATTTTGTAACCCTCGAACAGCTGACCGGCTCTCGCCGTATCATGACAGTCAGTTTTCGGCTTTCTCTACTGAGGTGCTCATCCGGTCAAGGCCAGGGCACAATCGCAGTAGTTCTCCCTTTACTACCCTAGCCGATAGAGCGGAACGTAGGGTAGCAAGCACACGAGCCGGGCAACCCAACTATTGACCAAAGACATGATTCGGAGCCAATGCATATAATGCTAAATTCGGGGTGCCGAACTTATATATAAGAAGTGTTCAGACTTTGCTGCCGTATTGTGGGGCAATAAGTAGCCCCCGGCGAATATGGAACGTACAAAAGAGTACCGATGTAGCTGATAAGCAGATCGAAATAAAATGAAGTAAGAAGGGAAAACCACAGAAACTGGGCCGCAAACCATTTTCATTATAACTGGATGGATATGTCAAGGCGTATCTTGTACAGATAGTGCGATAAGCATCCGGGCTATTTAACATGCCGGGATCAAGAGAGTGCAGTGTGCTGGTCCTGAGAAATAAGTGGAAATACCGTCAAGAAGAACGTATAGAGGTTACCCTACACACCTATGCTGCTTGCCTCCTTTGTATGCCGATCCTTCAAAGGGACTGGTGATCAGGCCCGTGAGAAAATGAACCTGAAACAAAAAGAAAAAGGTGAAAGTATGTGTGTCCGGGATCGGTCTAGCCGAACTGTAGATCCCGGGTTAGCTTGTGCCTCCGTCGATGTCCATGGGATTTTGAGTGCGTAATTATGTACGCGTGGTGTGAATGCCACTACGGAGGTCGAATTGCTAATCGAGCTCTTGACGAGCCGCGCTGTCCTGCTGCAGTGTAGTCCGGAACCTCTTAACGATGTCTAGGGGCTCGACAGCCGTACCATGGTGCTACTTGAGAAGGCGCTTTGTACCTTTGCTGCTAGGGCGGAGGTGTGCTCCTCTGTTCGGAGGGAGCGTTCTGTATTGCCATTGACTGTTATGACGCCGCATGGACCGAGCATCTTGAGCTTGAGATAAGCATAGTGTGGCACTGCGTTGAATCTAGCAAACGCGGTTCGTCCGAGCAGTGCGCGGTAGCCGCTGCAGAAGGGGACGATATTGAAGATTAACTCTTCACTTCGGAAGTTGTCTGGAGAACCGAAGACCACCTCCAGCGTGATTGAGCCCGTGCAGCGGGCTTCTACGCCTGGTCTGACTCCTTTAAAGGTAGTCTTTGTTGGTTTGATTCATGAGAGGTTAATGCCCATCTTCCGCACTATGTCCTGATAGAGCAGGTTGAGGCTGCTACCACCGTCCATTAGGACTCGTGTTAGGTGAAACCCGTCAATAATTGGGTCAAGGACTAGTGCGGCTGAACCGCCGTGGCGGATACTAGTTGGGTGATCCCGATGATCGAATGTGATCGGGAACGACGACCATGGATTGAATTTTGGGGCGACTGGCTCTACCGCGTAGACGTCCCTAAGTGCTCGCTTACGCTCCCTTTTGGGGATGTGTGTAGCGTATATCATGTTCACCATTTTGACTTGAGGGGGAAATTTCTTCTGCCCCCCAGTGTTCGGCTGCCGGAGCTCTTCGTCCTCGTCCTCGCTTTGTGATCCCTTTTCTTTGTTTTCGGCATTTAACTTGCCAGCCTGCTTGAAAACCCAACAATCCCTGTTGGTATGATTGGCTTGCTTATTCGGGGTGCCGTGTATCCGGCACGGACGATCAAGTATGCGGTCCAGGCTGGAAGGTCCTTCGTTGTTTCTTCCGTTGGCCGGACTTGGAGTCACTGAATCCGGCGTTGACTGTGGTGTCATCGGTGTTGTCGCCATTGCTTCGGCGTTTGTGTCTATTGCGCCAAAGCTTGCCGGTCTTGTTCTTGGCCTCAGTGGGGCCTGCCTCACTGGCTGTGTTTTTGCTACGAGCCAGCCAGCTTTCCTCACCCACACAAAAGTGGGTCATGAGTGCCATAAGGGCTGCCATAGACTTAGGCTTTTCTTGGCCAAGGTGGCGTGCTAGCCATTCGTCACGGATGATGTGTTTGAAGGCTACTAGGGCCTCGGCATCCGGATAGTCAACGATCTAGTTCTTTTCGGTTAGGAACCTAGTCCAGAATTTTCTGGCTGATTCTCCAGGTTGTTGAACTATGTGGCTTAGGTCATCGGCATCTGGTGGCCGGACATAAGTTCCTTGGAAGTTATCAAGGAAAGCCTCTTCCAAGTCCTCCCAGCTGCCGATGGAATTCTCAAGCAGGCTATTTGACTAGTGTCGAGCTGGTCCTTTGAGCTTTAATGGGAGGTATTTGATAGCGTGGAGGTCGTCTCCTCGGGCCATGTGGATGTGGAGGATAAAATCTTCGATCAACACTGCGGGATCGGTTGTTCCGTCGTATGATTCAATATTGACAGGCTTGAACCCCTCGAGGAATTCGTGATCCAGCACCTCGTCTGTGAAGCAGAGAGGGTGTGCGGCGCCTCTATAGCGGGCCGCATCGCGGCATAGCTCTGATGGAGTCCGTCTGCGGCATTCGGCCCGGGTGTGGTTAGGTTTGTCACGTCCGAATAGGTAGCCATCGTCGTGCCTCGAGGCACATCCTCGCGATCCGTAGATCGATCTTGTATGTCCTGCTCTACTGTCCAGGGTCTGCCGAAGGTCGTACGTGTGACCCCGAACTCTTCTGTCTCTATTTTTATGGGGCGGTGGGGCAGTCTGATGTTCGGCCTGAGTTGCCGCTTTATCCCGACTGCGGGGTGGCCGCTCGGCCGCCCTGTCTCAATCACGTGGTGGTCGTTCCGCGTTACGCGAGGGAGATATGTGCTCCGGTTCCTCCTCATCGAATTGAGGTAGCAGTCTGCGTTTCGGGTAGCTCTTGGCTGGGCGCTTGAGGTCGTATTCTTTGGCGATCAGGACATTAGTCCATCTATCGACGAGCAGGTCTTGTTCAGCTTGAAGCTGCTGCTATTTCTTTTTCAGGCTCCTTGCGGTGGCGGTGAGCTGAAGCTTAAAGCGCTCCTGCTCTAGAGGATCCTCAGGCACGATGAAGTCTTCGTTGCCGAGGCTTGTCTCCTTGATACGTCTCCAACGTATCTATAATTTTTGATTGCTCCATGCTATATTATCTACTATTTTGGACAATATTGGGCTTTATTATCCACTTTTATATTATTTTTGGGACTAACCTATTAACTGGAGGCCCAGCCCAGAATTGCTGTTTTTGCCTATTTCAGAGTTTCGCAGAAAAGGAATATCAAACGGAGTCCAAACGGAATGAAACCTTCAGGAACGTGATTTTTAGGAAGATTATGATCCAGGAGACTTGGACCCTACGTCAAGAAACAAAAGAGGAGGCCATGAGGTAGGGGGCGCGCCCTCCACCCTCGTGGGGCCCCTGTTGCTCCACCGACGTACTCCTTCCTCCTATATATACCTACATACCCCCAAACGATCAGATACGGAGCCAAAAACCTAATTCCACCGCCGCAACCTTCTGTACCCACGAGATCCCATCTTGGGGCCTGTTCCGGAGCTCCACCGGAGGGGGCACCCATCACGGAGGGCTTCTACATCAACACCATAGCCTCTTCGATGAAGTGTGAGTAGTTTACCTCAGACCTTCGGGTCCATAGTTATTAGCTAGATGGCTTCTTCTCTCTTTTTGGATCTCAATACAATGTTCTCCCCCTCTCTCGTGGAGATCTATTCGATGTAATCTTCTTTTTGCGGTGTGTTTGTTGAGACCAATGAATTGTGGGTGAGGGAGTCCTGGATTAGGGGGTGTTCGGGTAGCCGGACTATACCTTCGCCGGACTCTTGGACTATGAAGATACAAGATTGAAGACTTCGTCCCGTGTCCGGATGGGACTTTCCTTGGCGTGGAAGGCAAGCTAGGCGATGCGGATATTCAAGATCTCCTACCATTGTAACCGACTCTGTGTAACCCTAACCCTATCCGGTGTCTATATAAACCGGAGGGTTGTAGTCCGTAGGACAACCATCTTCATACACAATCATACCATAGGCTAGCTTCTAGGATTTAGCCTCCTTGATCTCGTGGTAGATCTACTCTTGTACTACCCATATCATCAATATTAATCAAGCAGGAGTAGGGTATTACCTCCATCGAGAGGGCCCGAACCTGGGTAAAAACATCGTGTCCCTTGTCTCCAGTTACCATCCGGCCTTGATGCACAGTTCGGGACCCCCTACCCGAGATCCGCCGGTTTTGACACCGACAGTGGGTTTATGATCAAGACTATCTATGAACAATATTTGAATCTTCTCTGAATTCTTTTATGTATGATTGGTTATCTTTGCAAGTCTCTTCGAATTATCAGTTTGGTTTGGCCTACTAGATTGATCTTTCTTGCAATGGGAGAAGTGCTTAGCTTTGGGTTCAATCTTGCGGTGTCCTTTCCCAGTGACAGTAGGGGCAGCAAGGCACGAATGGTATTGTTGCCATCGAGGATAACAAGATGGTTTTTTTTATCATATTGCATGAATTTATCCCTCTACATCATGTCATCTTGCTTAAGGCGTTACTCTGTTTCCATGAACTTAATACTCTAGATGCATGCTGGATAGCCGTCCATGAGTGGAGTAATAGTAGTAGATGTAGGCAGGAGTCGGTCTAATTGTCTCAGACGTGATGCCTATATACATGATCATACCTAGATACTCTCATAACTATGCTCAATTCTGTCAATTTCTCAACAGTAATTCGTTCACCCACCGTAAAATACTTATGCTCTTGAGAGAAACCACTAGTGAAACCTATGGCCCCCGGGTCTATCTTCATCATATTAATCTTCAACCACTTATTTATTTCCTTTGCTCTTTACTTTGCTTTTACTTTACTTTGCATCTTTATCATAAAAATACCAAAAATATTATCCTATCATATCTATCAGATCTCACTCTCGTAAGTGACCGTGAAGGGATTGACAACCCCTTATCGCGTTGGTTGCGAGGAGTTATTTGTTTTGTGTAGGTGCAAGGGACTCGCGCGTAGCCTCCTACTGGATTGATACCTTGGTTCTCAAAAACTGAGGGAAATACTTATGCTACTTTGCTACATCACCCTTTCCTCTTCAAGGGAAAACCAACGCATTGCTCAAGAGGTAGCACTCCTCCTCGGAGGGTGGACAGTAACTATCGTCCTCCGAGTCATCCTCTATGGCCTGTTCATCAGGGTTGTCTTGCCTGTTGTCATGCTCCTCCTGTTCAGATGCAGCTCCGACAGGGTCTTCGTTGTTTTCGCGTCGCCCGGAGTACTATTTTCTTCGGTGCCAGTGTTTCCACCTTTTGAGCATCGAGGCTTAGAGCGGCGTTTGGGGCGCCGACTCTTGGACTGTCTCAGAGGGTTTATTCGCGTCTGGCTCTTCTTTGTCGTCGCTAGATTCTTTAGGTGTATCAACCATGTACACGTCGTACGAAGAGGTGGCCATCCAAAGTCCAATAAATGGCGGGTCTTGGCCTTGCTCCTTGTCGGCATCGTTGTCCATACCGTCGATGTCTTCGGAGCCATAGTCAAGCATGTCGGTTAAGTCATCGACAGTGGCTATGAAGTGGGTGGCGGGTGGGAAGCAAAATTCCTCATCATCCGCCTCTAGCTCGAACCGAACATAGTTCGGCTGTGAGTCCAAGGGAGACTGCTGGAAGATGTCTGCGGCGCTAAATTCAAAAATCGATAACCGATCCAGCTCGGAGTCTGCGGGCGTACCTGATCCGGAACGTATAGCCGGAGACGAGTCCGGAGTTCCATTGACGCAAACATTGTAGGATGTCGAGTCCGTGTGCGGCTCCAACACCGCGTAATTTGTGGCCTCAGAGGGTACAATCTGCTTCGGTTCAAAGGCCGTTGCAGCAACATGATCCATCTCCTGGATGTAATCCGATAACAGATATGAGTCATGTTCATCGGGACAAGGGGGAGCGATCGCAGCGGTTTCAAACCCATTGAGGATCAAGTCTCCACGGGTATCCACGACGTAGTTCAAGCTTCCAAATCTTACCTGGTGGCCAGGGGCCTAGCTATCGATCTGTTCCAGACGGCCAAGCGAGTTGGCCCGCAATACGAAGCCGCCGAACACAAAAATCTGTTTGGGGAGGAAGGTTCTTCCTTGGACAGCGTCATTTTCGACGATAGAAGGGGCCATCAAACGTTTTGTCGACGGCACAGTGGAACTCTCAATGAAAGCACCAATGTCGGTGTAAAAACCGGCGGATCTTGGGTAGGGGGTCCCGAACTGTGCATCTAGGATCGATGGTAACAGGAGATGGGGGACATGATGTTTACCCAGGTTCGGGCCCTCTCTATGGAGGTAATACCCTACTTCCCGCTTGATTTATCTTGATGAATATTAGGGTTACAAGAGTTGATCTACCACAAGATTGTAATGGCTAAACCCTAGAAGTCTAGCCTATGTGAATATGGTAATGAGTATATGCCTACCCGGACTACGCTCTCCGGTTTATATAGACACCGGAGAGATCTAGGGTTACATGGGGTCGGGTACATCAGAAGGAATCTTCATAGTTGGTCGCCTAGCTTGCCTTCCACGCCAAGGAGAGTCCAATCCGGACACGGGTATAGTCTTCGGCCTTCATGTCTTCACAGCCCATCAGTCTGGCCCAATGAATAACAGGCCAGACGCCTGAGGACCCCTTAGTCCAGGACTCCCTCAGCCATCATCCTATCGGAGCTCTCCCTCAACTTCTCCGGGCTGTACGTGTGTTGAACTCGGAGGCGCCGTCCGTTCGGCGCTTGGATCGGATCTTCCGCGATTTGAATCGCCGCGAGTACGACTCCATCAACCGCGTTCTTGTAACGCTTCCGCTTAGCGATCTTCAAGGGTATGAAGATGCACTCCTTCTCTCTCGTTGCTAGCATCTTTTAGATTGATCTTGGTGACACGCAGGAATTTTTGAATTATTAATACGTTCCCCAACAGTGGCATCATGAGCTAGGTCTATGCGTAGATTCTATGCACGAGTAGAACACAAGTAGTTGTGGGCGATGATTTGTTCAATTTGCTTACCGTTACTAGTCTTATCTTGATTCGGTGGCATCGTGGGATGAAGCGTCTCGGACCGACCTTACACGTACTCTTACGTGAGACAGGTTCCACCGACTGACATGCACTTGATGCATAAGGTGGCTAGCGGGTGTCTGTCTCTCCCACTTTAGTCAGATCGGATTCGATGAAGAGGGTCTTTATGAAGGGTAAATAGCAATTGGCATATCACCGTTGTGGCTTTTGCGTAGGTAAGAAACGTTCTTGCTAGAAACCCATAGCAGCCACGTAAAACATGCAACAACAATTAGAGGACGTCTAACTTGTTTTTGCAGGGTATGCTATGTGATGTGATATGGCCAAAAGGATGTGATGAATGATATTTGTGATGTATGAGATTGATCATGTTCTTGTAATAGGAATCACGACTTGCATGTCGATGAGTATGACAACCGGCAGGAGCCATAGGAGTTGTCTTAATTTATTGTATGACCTGCCTGTCAATGAAAATGCCATGTAATTACTTTACTTTATTGCTAAGCGTTAGCCATAGTAGTAGAAGTAATAGTTGGTGAGACAACTTCATGAAGACACGATGATGGAGATCATGGTGTCATGCCGGTGACGAAGGTGATCATGCCGCACCTCGAAGATGGAGATCAAATGTGCAAGATGACATTGGTCATATCATGTCACTTTATGATTTGCATGTGATGTTTGTCATGGTTGCATCTTATTTTCTTAGAACGACGGTAGCATAAAATAAGATGATCCCTCACTAAAATTTCAAGAAAAGTGTTCCCCCTAACTATGCACCATTGCGAAGGTTCGTTGTTTCGAAGCACCACGTGATGATCGGGTGTGATAGATTCTAACGTTCGCATACAACGGGTGTAAGCCAGATTTACACATGCAAAACACTTAGGTTGACTTGACGAGCCTAGCATGTACAGACATGGCCTCGGAACACAAGAGACCGAAAGGTCGAACATGAGTCGTATAGTAGATACGATCAACATGGAGATGTTCACCGTTGATGACTAGTCAGTCTCACGTGATGATCGGACACGGCCTAGTCGATTCGGATCATGTATCACTTAGATGACTAGAGGGATGTCTATCAGAGTGGGAGTTCATTGAATAATTTGAGTAGATGAACTTAATTATGATGAACATAGTCTAAATTGTCTTTGCAAATTATGTTGTGGTTTAATAGCTCGTGCTTTAGCTCCTTGTTTTAATACGTTCCGAGAGAAAGACTTAGTTGAAAGATATTGTAAGCAATTGTGCGGACTAGGGCCGTAGTCTGAGGATTGTCCTCACTGCTACACAGAAGGCTTCCGTCCTTGATGCACCGCTCGGTGTGCCAACCCCTTTGGCGTTGTCCGTGGATGTTGTGAACATCTGGCAGACACGTTCTGATGATTACCTCATAGTTTAGTGCGCCATGCTTCGCGGCTTAGTGTCGGGGCTCCAAAAGCGTTTTGAACGCCATGGAACTTATGAGATGTTCCAAGAGCTGAAATTGGTATTTCAGGCTCATGCCCGTGTTGAGAGGTTTGAGACCTCTGACAAGATCTTTGCCTACAAGATGGAGGAGAATAGCTCAGCCAGTGAGCATGTGCTCAGAATGTCTGGGTACTTCAATCGCTTGAATCAAGTGGGAGTTAATCTTCCAGATAAGAGAAGTGATTGATGGAGTTCTCCAGTCACTATCACCAAGCTAACTAGAGCATCGTGATGAACTATAATATGCAAGGGAAGTTGATCCCGGAGCTGTTCATCGTGCTTAAGGCCGTAAAGGTAGAAGTCAAGAAGGAGCATCAAGTGTTGATGGTTAGCAAGACCACTAGTTTCAAAGAAGGGCAAGGGAAAGAAGGGAAACTTCATGAATGGAAGCCAGTTGCCGCTCTAGTGAAGAAACCCAAGAACCCAAACCCGAGACGAAGTGCTTCTATTAGGGGAACGGTCACTGGTAGCGGAACTGCCTCAAATACTTGGTAGATAAGAAGGCTGGCAACTTCAACAAAAGTATATTTGATATATGTGTTATTGATGTGTACCTTACTAGTACTCCTAGTAGCACATGGGTATTAGATACCGGTTCAGTTGCTAATATTGGTAACCCGAAACAAAAGCTACAGAATAAACGGAGACTAGCTAAGGGGGAGGTGACGATATGTGTTGGAAGTGGTTCCAAGGATGATATGATCACCATCGCACGCTCCCTCTACCTTCGGGATTAATGTTGAACCCAGATAAATGTTGTTTGCATTGGTGCCTGCGTTGAGCATGAACATGATTAGATCATGTTTATTGCAATACAGTTATTCATTTAAGACAGAGAATAATTGTTATTCTGTTTACATGAATAATACCTTCTATGGTCATGCACCCAATGTGAATGGTTTATTGAATCTCGGTCGTAGTGTTACACATGTTCATAACATTGATGCCAAAAGATGTAGAGTTGATAATGATAGTACCACTTTCTTGTGGCACTGCTGCTTAGGTCATATTGGTGTAAAGCGCATGAAGAACCTCCATGCTAATGGACTTTTGGAGTCACTTGATTTTGAATCTCCTGACACATGCGAACCATGCCTCATAGGCACGATGACTAAAACCCCGTTTTCTGGAACAATGGAACGGGCAAGTGACTTGTTGGAAATCACACATGCTGATGTGTGCGGTCCAATGAGTGTTGACGCACGCGGTTGATATCGTTATTTTCTCACCTTCACCGATGAATTGAGTAGATATGGGTATATTTACTTAATGAAGCATAAGTCTGAAACGTTTGAAAAGTTCAAGCAATTTCAGAGTGAAGTTGAGAATCATCATAACAAGAAGATCAAGTTCCTATGATCTGATCAATGGGAGAGTATCTGAGTTATGAGTTTGGCAATCACTAAAGTCAAGGTGGAATCGTTTCACAATTAATGCCACCTGGAACACCATAGCGTAATGGTGTGTCCGAGCGTCGTAGTCTCACCCTATTGGATATGGTGCGATCTATGATGTCTCTTACTGATCTACCGCTATCATTTTGGGGTTATGCATTAGAGACAATTACATTCACTTTAAATAGGGCACCATCTATGTCCATGGAAACAACACCGTATGAACTATGGTTTGGCAAGAAACCTAAGTTGTTGTTTCTTAAGGTTTGGGACTACGATGCTTATGTCGATAGGCTTCGGAGAGAAAAGCTCGAACCCAAAGCGGAAAATTGTGTCTTCATAGAATACCCAAACAAGACCATTGGGTATACCTTCTATCTCAGATCTGAGGGCAAAGTGTTTGTCGCTAGGAACAAGTCCTTTCTCGAGAAAGAGTTTGTCTCGAAAGAATTGAGTGGGAGGAAGATAGAACTTGATGAGGTTGTTGAACCTTTACTTCAACCAGAGAGTAGCGCAACATAGAAAAATGTTTCTGTGGCACCTACCTCAGTTGAAGAGAAAGCTAATGATGATGATCATGGAGCTTCAGATCAAGTTACTATCGAACCTCATAGGTCGACAAGGGTGTGTACAACTTCTGAGTGGTAACCCTGTCTTAAAGGTCATGCTGTTTGACAATGATGAACCTATGAGCTATGGAGAAGCGATGGTGGGCCTAGATTCCAACAAATGGCTGGAAGCCATGAAATCCGAGATAGGATCGGCAAGCCATTGAGAATAAATGGATCTTTAAGAAGAAGGCAGAAGCTGATGGTAATGTCACCATTTATGAAGCTCGACTTGTCTCAAAGAAGTTTCCGACAAGTTCAAGGAGTCGACTATGATGAGACTTTCTCAATCATAGCGATGCTAAAGTCTGTTAGAATTATGTTAGCAGTCGCTGCATTTTCATTTACGAAATCTGGCAAATGGATGTCTGTCGAGGGGCTAATCCACAAGCACCTATGGGACCGGTGGACCGAGTCCCTTTCGGTTCGGCGGGGGCGAGGGTCGCACGAAGAGCGGATCGAGGCGAAGCACACGAGCAGTTTACCCAGGTTCGGGCCGCACGGATGCGTAAAACCCTACTCCTGCTTTGTGGTTTGTATTGAGTTCTTGCTCGGGAGCGCGGAGTGCTACAGTACACCCCAGCAGCTAACGAGAAGGAGCGTGAGTGTTCTCTTCCTCTCCCCCTCCTCTACGTTGCGCATGGGCCTCCTTTTATATGCTCAAGGGGTCACCGACAGGTGGCAACGTAGACAAGGGTAAAAATGGAAAGGTGTTGCAGTTGGTAAAGCTACCTGCTACAGTGTATCATACCTAACCCTGACGGCAGGGGACCAGGGCATTAAATGCCTGTCTGCGTCGCCTAAATAGTGCAAAAGGGACCGTCAGGGACGCCACCGCTCGCCACGATGGCAATCTTGTCAGCGCCGCTTGCCACCGTGCACCGCTGGCTGCACAGCCTCCCGCCACGTACGCCTGGAAGGGTCCCAGAGCGACACATTGGTGGATGTGCTGGAGCGCGGACACAGAGTGGTGGCTTGCCGTGGCAAGCGCCTTGCCGCGGTCGTTGTCTTGTCGTGTCCGGGAGCTTGTCGCTCACCGGGCCTTGCCGGGACGCGTGGCGCGTCGCGGCAAGTTCCTTGAGATGCCTTGGTTGGCCTTCCCGGCAAGCTCCTCTTGCCGGGGTCTTGTCTCCTTGGCTTGGATACTTTGTCCTTGAATGGCTCCAAAGGAACCACGGAGGACCTTGGCGGTCACCCGGCAAGCCTTGCCACGGGATGCTGCGACTGCCCGTGCACAAGTTCGGGATACTAGGGTACCCCTACTCTAGTACACCGACAGGAGCCCCCGGGCCTGGGCCATACACGGTGCCGAGCGCTGTTGGGCCAGGCCCAAAACAGGGCACGGGCACGTGCGGCCTGGGTTACGCCGTATCTCTCCCCGTATCCACCGCGCCCTCCCCGAACGGCACGCGTTGAATGCGGCATCGTGGGATAGATCGTGGGTGGTTTCTTTATTCGGAAAGGCGGAACGTCCGCCCCCTCCCTCTTTATAAGCATGGGAAACAGGGGTTGTTCGCCCATTCGCCGGTTGCTACTCCAATCTCGGAAACCTCCGCCGCTCCCTCGTCTTCCCAAAGCTGAAAGAGAGTAGCGCCCCGCCCCCCATCGCCACCAGCACCACCAACGCCGTCGACCTCCTCCACCACTTCCGCCATGGCTCCGAGAGCCGACAAAGGGAAGGTTGTGAAGTCGACCGAGGCGCAGCGGCTTGCGGCGCTGCGAAAGGAGCGGGCAATCTTCCCCCCCAAGCTCGCCGCGAGGGAGCTGAGGGAGAATTACTACCTCTTCTGGTCGACGGAGACGCGAGCGCATCCGCGCATGAAGGTACTTCCAGCCGCCGCTTGGAAAATGGCTCCAAACGGATATCCTTTCTTCGCCTTGTTCTTCTACTGCGGGCTCTGCCCGCCCTTCTCTGAGTTTTTCTGCAATATTATGAACACCTACGGGTTCCGCCTCCTTGACTTCACCCCCAATGCTGTTCTGACCATGGCAGTTTTCGCACATCTCTGCGAAAACTTTGTTGGAGTCTATCCCAATGTAGCCCTTTTTCTCCACTTCTTTATGCCCCGAGTAGAAAGAGGAGAGCCTTTATCCGGCGGAATCGCCTGGATCTCGAGGGCCGGCAAGAAGGACACTTATCTGGAGGGAGAGTTCCGCGGCAAGTGGGGGGAATGGAGAGCAGACTAGTGCTGGATTGTCGAGGAGAACCCGCAGCCGTTTACCGCCCGGCGCCAAGCCCCAGTAGCACGCGGCAACGATTGGAGTGACGTGGCCCCGGAAGACGATAGGCTTAAGATTGCCGTCACCCGGATCCAACGCCTCAGGCTTGCCGGGCTCACTGTAGGCGCTGTTGGCGCAGATTTTCTTCGCCGCCGCATCGCCCCCTGCAGGAACGGAGGAGACCCACCTGGGAATTCAAGAATGCGGCGGATATCATGAGGCTGTGTCCGGGCCTCAACTTCAACTTCACTGTTCTGGAGCTTAACGCGATGCTCCAGGAGCTGTTCAAGTACGACCCTCAACATCCCGAAGTGTTCAGGTTGCCGAAGGGTGTCGTTCCGCTGTGCAACAACTCCGCGATCGACCGCATCCGTGCAATGATGCCGCTGTGCGATTCGCATGGAATTGTCCCAACTTGGCAAGAGCCTGCAGACGACATCGTGCAGGAGTTCTTTGACGGCTTGGTAGAAGTGCCGGTCCGCTCCGACGAAAAGAATAGCCTCACCCGTGACACCACCGATGCGGAGATGACACGCATTGCCACTAGGCTGGAAGAGGCGGCGGCAGCCGCAGCCGCGGGCGAATTTGGATTCACCGTGGAGGAGGCAGAGGCAGCAGAGGCGGCAAGCCATGCCGAGCGAGAGGAGCTCGTCGGCGAGAAAGAGCTTGCCGGGCATGACGTCGAGTCGAGCGAGCCTGCCGAGGATACGAGCGGCTCACTGGAAATCAACTCCTCTTCCTCCTCATCTTCAGGCAGCTCGCCGCAAGCAGAGCCTCCATCCCCACCAAGAAGGCGTCTCCGCAAGGCCGGGGACATAGCGGGGTGGCGGGCGAGTGAACAGTCGCCGCGCCGCGCGACACGCTCCACCGCGGCAAGCACTGTTGCTGCGGGAGCACCTCACGCTGCTGCGGCAACTGGAGCGGGGTCCACCTGGACCACCGCTTCTGCTCCTGCCGCTTCTCACGCCGCGGCGGCAGCCGGAGCGGGGTCGTCTCAAACCACCGCCACTGTTCCCGCCAAGCGGCCAAGGGAAACTACTCCTCCGCCTCCTCGCGCCGGACGTGAGCCGGACTTCGACTTCTCCGTGTTCAGCTCCGACGAGGAAGAAGAAGAGTAAGATTCTCTTGTTGTACTTGTAGCTCTTCAATTCTTGCTGTTTTGTCTTGTATCTCATTTGCTTTACTCTGAACTTATTCCTTTTTAGGACTCTGGCCCAGAGAGCAGTGAAGAGAGCCAAGGTCCCGGTGATTGTCATCGAGGACGAACCCACCGCGACAGCAGGGGGTGCGTCCGAGACAACCTTGCCGGACCCGGCAACTGTTCTCCAGAGCAGCCCTCAGCGTAAGTATATGGTTCGCTTTCCGCTGTTAGGCGCGCATGGATACTCTTTCTTTGCTGACATCTGACTGTTGGTTTGTATAGGAGCAGAGCAGCCCCACCAGGAGCGCCCGGAGGCCGCCCCCGAAATGCCAAGGGAGAGTCCTCCGGCAAGGGACAGCACCAGCGTCCCCCCGGCGGCGGAGACTACGATTGCCGAACCCAGTACAGGTAATCTTCTCTTCAAAGCTTCCCTTGGGTTCTTCTTCTTCTTGGGTATTTGCTTGACTTTTCTCACTTTTCCGGCCATCAGACCCATCTGCTGCGGAGCCGATGGAGACCGAGGTTGCTGCCGACGACGCTGCTGCCACTGAAGAAGCAGCCGGCGCTGATGATCCTGCCGGCGACGAGGCCGCCAAAGCTGCCACCGCAGCAGCTGGCGAGGGGTCTGGCGATCGCACTGACGGCCCTGAGGCCGCAGGAGCGCTAGGCGCTACGTCGACCGCCGACCCGTCCGCCGCTGCCGCAGCGCCAGGCTCCGAAGAGCCCCAGCCAGGCGTCTACTTGAAGGCCGGCGATGGCGTCTTCATCAACCTCCCCTAGGCGTCAAGCTCCAGGGCGCCGGTCGAGGGAGAGAGCTTTGATGGAGAGGTGCTCGCCTCCGCTGGGCTGACACTAGTTGATGCGCCGAGCAGCAGCAGCGGCGAGCCTGAGGAGGAGCGGCTGCTGCGGAAGCTGTTGTCGCTCTACCGCGCGCGGCAAGCCAAGCTGGAATCCTGCGAGGCGCTTGTCGCGAAGGCGGGAGCGGACATCGAGAAGCGCGCGGAGGAGCTCCGGGGTCTCAACCAGGAAGCTCTCCGGTCCCTGGCAGAGGAGCGGGAGCAACTCGCCGAAGAGCAGAAGGCCTTCTTCCTCGAGAAGGCCGAAGTTGAAGAGCGACAGCGGCTTGCCGCTGAGAAGCTGTCTGCGCAGGAGGGCGAGCTGGTGCAGCGGAAAGTTAACCTCGACAGCCACGAGGAGGGGCTTGCCGCACGTTAGCAAAAATTCGGCGGAGCCCTTAAGCAAGCAGAGGATGCTGCTGCAGTTGCCGAGGCCGCCAAGAAGGAACTGGAGACGAAGGTGGCGCAGCTGGAGGCCGATCTCAAGGCGAGTGGTGAAGAGCTTGCCGCGCTCAAGTGTGAGCGGGAGAAGGACGCCCACAGCAACTCAGAGCTGCAGGTTCGTCTCGCCGAGAAGGGCAAAGAGCTTAGCGCCGCCAAGGACTCCAACACAGATCTTGAGTTGAAGCTGACCACTTTGACCAAGACGCTGGACGGCGCCAGGGAGCAGGAGGTGGCCTTGAAGGAGGAGATCAAGGGCGATAAGGCGCTGCTGGCGAGTGCTGCCGCCGCCCAGAATGCTTTTAGGGAGAAAGTGGAGCACTAGACGGAGGGTCTCGTGAATGCTGCCGCAGATATCGACAGGGAGCTGGCGCAGCTGGGGGTGGAGGATCTCGGGTATCCCTCTGATGAGAACCTCCAACCCAGTGCCAAGCTCACCTTGTTCTTCAAAGGCGTGGCGACGGCCCTCCAGCGGCTCTGGGAGAAGATCCCAAAGCAGCTGGCCGACGAGTCGCGCAAGATCTGCGCGGGAGCTCTTCAAAAGGTGTTGGTGAAGGTGGCCTTCCGCAACCCGGGCCTCAACCTCACCAACGTCCTCAAGACCCTGCCGCCGGATGCTGATCTGGAGGCGCTCAAGACCCTTGTCGCACCCATTGTGGATAAGTTGAGCGGGATCAAGAGGATTGAGGGCGATCGCGTAGACTAGGCCGCCCGTTTTCTTCTTTTCTTGTCGCTGCTGGTCATGTTATGAGAACAATCTGTTAGAGCTGCGACAAGCTACCTTGTAATATAACTCTATTCCGGGTAATGATTGCAATGTTATTCCCTTTACTTGATTCCTCCCTTTGTATGTTTTTGCCCTACGCTTTTAGGGAACTTGCCGGTGCAGGCACCTTAGCCGCGAGCGCTGAGTGCGGGACGTCAGCAGCCTGCTGGCGGCGCCGCTACCGACAAGAAACCTTGTCGCAACTAGTCGCAGCTCACTTAAGTTGTTGAGCGGACTCGAAACAAAGTAAGGGCGCAACTAGCTACGAGTTGGTTCCTCCGCGCACGGGTTTTCCATACAAAGTGCGGTCGTTCAAGGGAGATAACTTCAAAATTTAAAAAATCTGATTGCTCAAACTTTGGTAACTTAGCTTTTCTGTTGTTTGCTTCCCGGTAAGGCGAAACTTTCTTGAACGACGCCTGGTCCATACCATTATCTTCTCCTTTCCCCCCCGGCAAACTTGTGGGCGAGGGGACCTTCCTTTCCTTGAGAAAAAAGAAAGAGGAGAAAATAAAGATATGGAGCCTTACGGCTCGTTATTGCTTACCGGGGAGTAGGTGCTGCACAAAGTGTCAGATCACATATGCAAAAAATAGAAAGCATGAAATTGACAAGATGTGCGGAGCATATGAGCTTTACTTATGCACGGGGTCTGCGCCCGGCTTTGTACAAAGGATTACATGCAACAGCGGCAAGACTTGTACAAAAGGTGGTTGCCGGAACAGGTTCCGGCAACCGCGCCTTACGGGTAAAACTTACGAAGATGCTCAATGTTCCAGGAATTGCTCACCGGAATGCTATCTTCGGTCTCAAGGCGGACAGCGCCAGGCCTAGTGACTCGTTTCACCCGGTAAGGGCCTTCCCACTTCGGCGTCAACTTGTTGGAATTCTTGGCGGACTGAACACGCCGAAGAACAAGATCGCCTTCCTCAAGACTTCTGGCGTTAACTTTGCGGCTATGGTAGCGGCGCAAAGCTTGCTGGTAGCGAGCAGCTCGTACAGCAGCCTGAAGACGGTCTTCCTCAAGGAGTAGCGCGTCATCTTGTCGCAACTGCTCTTGCTCAAGCTCATCATAAGCGAGCACTCGAGGTGACCCGTATACGAGTTCCGTGGGAAGAACTGCCTCTGCTCCATAGACTAGAGCGAAAGGTGTCTAGCCAGTGGCTCGATTTGGCGTCGTCCTGATCGACCAAAGAACCACCGGCAGCTCCTCGATCCAGTTTCTTCCGCACTTGTGCAGCCTGTCGAAAGTCCTGGTCTTGAGCCCATGCAGCACTTCAGCATTTGCCATCTCCACTTCACCGTTGCTTCTCGGGTGAGCAACAGAAGCGAAGCAGACCTTGGCGCCAAGATCTTGGACGTACTGCATGAAGGTGCGGCTCGTGAATTGCGTACCGTTGTCGGTGATTATCCTATTAGGGATCCCGAAGCGGCAAACAATCGACCTGAAGAACTTGACTGCTGACTGTGCTGTCACCTTCCTCACTGGTTCCACTTCCGGCCACTTTGTGAACTTGTCGATTGCTACGTACAAGTACTCAAAGCCCCCGACTGCTCGGGGAAAGGGGCCGAGGATGTCGAGCCCCCAGACCGAAAATGGCCAGGATAAAGGGATCGTCTGGAGAGCTTGAGCTGGTTGGTGTATCTGCTTGGAATGGAACTGGCACGCTTCACACTTGGTTACTTGTGCAGTTGCATCCTGGAGGGCTGTCGGCCAAAAGAAACCTTGCCGGAATGCTTTGCCGGCAAGTGCTCTTGCGCCAATGTGGTGACCACATATGCCTCCATGTATCTCTGCCAACAGCTTTTGTCCGTCTTCCCGGTGAATACACTTCAATTTCACACCGTTGAGTCTTCTTCTGTACAGTGTGTTGTCAACAAACTGGTACATACTTGACTACCGGGCTACTCTTTCTGCTTCTTCTTGCTCTTCGGGAAGTTCTCATGTCTGAAGGAAACGGACAATCTGCTGTGTCCATGCTGGAGCTTGTGGCTCGACAACAAGGACTAAAGGCAAATCTGCTGCTGCGGGAACATCCGCTTCTACGGCGAGAACCTGCGGCTCTGCCGGAGCTTGACGTTCCCCGGCAAGCTTGCCGGAGCAAAACTTGTAGGGAGTTTCTGCTTCAACGGAACAAACCCTAGGGCTTGCCGGAGCAGACTGCTCCTCAGCGCTCTTGGCATTGATCTTGGGGACCTTCTTGGCGGCGGCTTCGGGAAGCTCTGCCGGAAAATAGTCACCAGAAATCAACTTCCTCTTCTTGCTCTGTCCAGTTGATGGCGTTACAGACGGTTGAGTTAGCTTGAGCACAAAGATCCCTGGTTCCACAGGTAACTTAAGTGCGGCGCACTTTGATAGGCCATCGGCAATGGCGTTCTGAGCTCTTGGAACATGCTCCATCTGTAGGCCGTCAAAGTGCTCTTCTAGCTTTCTCACTTCGTCGACGTAGGCTTCCATCAATGGACTCTGATAGCTCTTGTTCACTTGGCGGACGACAAGCTGCGAGTCACCCCTAACAATGAGCTTCTTGATCCCAAGGTCTGCCGCGATCCTGAGACCGGCAAGCAAGCCTTCATACTCTGCAGTATTGTTTGTTGCTTGCTCCTTGGGAAAGTGCATCTGGACTACGTACTTCAGGTGCTCTCCGGTGGGTGCGACAAGCAGCACGCCAGCGCCGGCGCCTTGCAGCGAAAAGGCACCATCAAAGTACATCAGCCACTCTTTGCTTGCTTCCTCGATGGGGATGCTCGTTTCTGGAATTTCTTCATCTGGTGTTGGCGTCCATTCTGCTATGAATTCTGCCAATGCTCTGCTTTGGATAGTTGAATTACTCTCAAACTTGAGGCCAAAGCTTGACAGTTCCAGTGCCCACTCAACAATCCTGCCTGTCGCTTCTGGATTCTGTAGTATCCTCTTCAGCGGAAAACGAGTGACAACTGTGATCTCATGTGCTTGGAAGTAATGGCGCAGCTTTCTCGAGGCCATGAGAAGGCCGAAAAGCAATTTTTGCATGCCAGAGTACCTTGACCTAGCCCCCTGCAGAAGGGAACTGACAAAGTAAACTGGGCGCTGTACCATTCTCTTCTGTATCTCCTCGCGCGTCTACGCAGATCCATCCTTGTCGGGACCAGAGCTTGTCGGGGAAGCCCCCTGCTTGTCGCTGGATGCGCCTGCCGTGGTTGCTGGCTCGTCATCTGCTTCCCTCTCTGCTACTAACGCAGCACTAACCACTTGATTGGTTGCCGCTATATACAGCAGCAACTTCTCTTGTGGCTTAGGTGTGACAAGTGTTGGAGTGGAGGACAGGTATCTCTTCAAGTCCTGCAGCGCAGCCTCCGCTTCCAGAGTCCATTTCATTGGACCTGCCTTTTTCAATATTTTGAAAAACAGCAGGGCGCGCTCAGCAGACCTAGAGATAAACCTGCTGAGAGCAGCCATGCAACCGACAAGTCTTTGTACATCCTTGACGCGCTTTGGTGCTTCAATCTGCTCAATGGCCTTGATCTTGTCGGGATTGGCTTCGATTCCCCGCTGAGACACGAAGAACCCGAGAAGCTTGCCGGAGGGGACTCCAAACACACACTTCTCGGGGTTGAGCTTGAGGCTGATCTTGCGCAGATTTGCAAAGGTCTCGTCTAAATCTTGAATCAGAGTTGCCTTGTCCTTGCTCTTGACCACTATGTCATCCATGTAGGCTTCCACATTTCTTTGTATTTGTGGCTCAAGAGCGACATGGACTACCCTTGCAAATGTTGAACCAGCATTTTTTAAACCGAAAGGCATCCGTATGAAATAGTACGTGCCACATGGAGTGATGAATGCGGTCTTCTCCTCATCCTCTTCTGCCATGAAGATCTGATGGTATCCTGAGTATGCGTCAAGAAATGAAAGCAAGTCACATCCGGCCATGGAGTCAACAATCTGGTCAATGCGCGGCAAAGGAAATGGGCCTTTGGGACAAGCTTTGTTAACATCGGTAAAGTTGATACAAAGTCTCAATTTCCCGTTCGCCTTGCGCACGACTACAGGATTGGCCAACCACGTAGGATGGAGCACTCCTCTGACAAGGCCTGCTGCTTCCAACTTCTTGATCTCTTCTGCGATGAATTCTTGGCGCTCCACTGCTTGCTTCCTGACCTTCTGCTTGACAGGCCGCGCATGAGGACAAACGGCAAGATGGTGCTCAATTACTTTCCTGGGTACACCGGGGATGTCAGACGGTTGCCACGCAAACACGTCGATGTTCGCCCGTAGGAAAGCAATGAGCGCGCTTTCCTATTTAGGGTCGAGAGTGGCACTGATGGTGAAGGTACCACCAGTGCCGTCCTCCTTGGCAGACACCTTCTTGGTCTCTGGCGGAGCTGCCATTGTCTTCTTACACTTGCCGGTGGAGCTCGATGGTGTGTCCTCGACGGCAGCGCAGCAATCCGAAGAGGTGCGCTTGCCGGAGTGGGCATCAGAACTCTTGCAGGACTTGGTCTTCTTCTTCCCCCCGGGAGCTTCAACGGCAGGTGACTTGCGATCTGTTGCGGCTGCCGCTTCCCGGTAGATCTTGTCGGCGCAGATAAGAGCATCCTTCTTGTCGCCAGGGACAGAGATGACGCTTATCAGGCCTGGCATCTTCAGCATGTTGTATGCGTAGTGAGAGGCTGCCATGAACTTGGCGAGTGCTGGACGGCTGAGTATCCCATTGTAAGGCAATGGAAAATCGGCAACGTCAAAAGTGACCCTCTCAGTCCTGAAGTTCACCTCGTTGCCAAATGTTACTGGCAACGTGACCTTCCCCTTCGGCTTGCTCCTTCCCGGGTTGATTCCTTGGAATGTGCCGGTCTCTTCAAGCTCGCTGTCAGGGATCTGGAGTTTCTGGAGTACAGCGGAGGAGATCAGGTTCAAGCCGGCCCCGCCGTCAACTAGCATCTTAGTGACCTTGAGGTTGCGGATAGTTGGTGAAACCAACATCGGCAAGCACCCGACCGCAGTTGTGCGATCAGGGTGGTCCTCAATATCAAAGATGATAGGCGTGCTGGACCATTTGAGAAGCTTGCGTGACTCGACAGGTGGTTCCGCCGCATTGACTTCCCGCACCCACTGCTTGAGTTGGCGGTGCGAAGTATGCAGAGAAGCACCGCCGTCAACGCACAAGACCTCTGTGGCTTTCTGGAACTCCTGTTCACTGGTCTCGACACCATCCATGTCTTCGTCGTCGTCGCCATCTTCATCCTTGTCGCGGCCATGGGGAGGTCTGTCTCCTTGCCGCTGCTTGGCCTTGCCGCGGCGTCCTCCCCGGCCGGCGCGCTTCTTGCCAGATTCTACAACGCCTCCTTGGGCCCTCTCCTTGTCGCGTTGCTCGTATTCAGCCTTTTGTTGCTGGACAAGCTGCTCGACCTTCTTGCAGCTCTGGAGGTCATGGCCCTTGGTGCGGTGGATCTTGCAGTACTGCTTGTCGGTGTCGTCCTGCTTGTCGGCGACCGCCACAGTCTGGCAGTTGGTGCATGCGGCAATCTCCTTGCCGGAGCTACCAGCTTTGGCTTTCTTGGCGCCACCTTCGTTGCCGGACTGCTCAATGACTAGCACATCTTTGCCTTTCTTCTTCCTGTTGTTCTGCCGCTGGTTTTTCTTTGCTGGGGCAGCATCCTCGCTGTCAGATCCTCCTGCTCCTGTATTCTCTCCGGGGAGTTTCCTCCCTTCCTCAGCACGTGCACACTTGTCGGCCAGGGCATACAGCTCACTGACGTCTCTGATTGCACATCGCCATCTCCTCCCGCATCCTGCGGTTACGCACGTTCTGATGGAATGCGCAGATGACCGCGACAGGGTGGACATCTGGGATGTTGTGCTGTACACGGCTGAATCTCTGAATGTACTTGCGCAGGGGCTCTCCTTCCTTCTGGGCGAGCAGATGAAGGTCACTCTCTTGGCCATGAGGTTTGTGGCCGCCTGTAAAGGCGCCGACAAACTGATGGCATAGGTCTGCCCAGGAGGATATGGAGTTGTCCGGCAAGTGCATGAGCCAGGACCTGACGTTGGGCTTGAGCACCAGCGGGAAGTAGTTGGCAAGGATCTTGTCGTCCCGCCCCCCGGCAGCCTGCACCGTGATGGTGTAGATGCTGAGGAACTCCGACGGATGCGACTTGCCGTCGTACTTCTCTGGTACGTCTGGCTTGAAATTCTTCGTGCTGGGCCACTGGACTTGCCGCAGCTCACGAGTAAACGCAGGGCAACCTACCGCGTACGGCAAGTCGCCTGGTTCCCCTGGCGCATGCATGTCGACAGAGGGCCCAGCGCGCTGGTCCGATTGACGTCGCGCTTCTCTTCGACGCTCGATGCGAGTACGAGCGTCTTCTTGCTGTCATTCGTGAAGAACTTGGCGCTGATCGCGACGAGCTCGTGGATCTGATGACGCGGTGGAGTTCGCTGTCGAGGTGGATCCGGCGAGTCGGCGATCTTGGCCTTCGGGGCGGAGAGTGCACAGTGGTTGCACCCCCACCGGTCTTGTCGCCACCGGCTCGTGCCTGGCTGACTTGCCGCGGCTGCGACGTGCTTGGCTGCCGTTGAGTGTCGCCGTTGGCGAAGCCGATGAGACTCTGAATGGTGGCCCTCCAGTCGTCGATCTTATCTGCCGTTGGAGGGTAGTCCAGGAGCAGTTGAGCTCGCTCCAAAGCTTCTGCTGTAGTGGCGGGTGGCGGTGGCGAACGGTGCGAGGAGCGGGATATGCTCGGACTTCTAACTATGTTAGAAGGAGCAGTATCCCGTCCAGGCGACCGTGCCTCGCTCGTGCCAGCATGTTGGCGTGCATGCTGGTCTTGAGCACTCCGAGATCCACCAGCTCGATCTTGGTCCAGCAAACGCATGGTACCGTGAGTACCATGACGCTGCCGGTCCCGCGCCTCCTGAGATGGGCGCGGTGCATGTACGGACGCCGAGGTCTTGGAGTGCGCCCGGTCGTTGTGGGAGCCGGCTACGCCGCTGATGGGCAGCGCAGCCTTGTCCTTGGACCTGGCAGCACCGTGAGCTCCCTCGTCGACGCCCGTTCTTCCGCCGGCGTCTGCCCCATCAGCCGTTTGCTCCGGCGGTGGTGGGTTCGGCGCGGACAGAGCAGCCGCCTCCGAAGCCTTCTTCTTCGGCGGCATGTCGATGAAGATGATGAAGATCTAGCTCGTGTGAACGCCGGATCTGGTTCACACAACCACGACGCCCCCTACCTGGCGCGCCAAGGATGTCGGGAGGCTAATCCACGAGCACCTATGGGACCGGCGGACCGAGTCCCTTTCGGTTCGGCGGGGGCGAGGGTCGCACGAAGAGCGGATCGAGGCGAAGCACACGAGCAGTTTACCCAGGTTCGGGCCGCACGGATGCGTAAAACCCTACTCCTGCTTTGTGGTTTGTATTGAGTTCTTGCTCGGGAGCGCGGAGTGCTACAGTACACCCTAGCAGCTAACGAGACCGAGCATGAGTGTTCTCTTCCTCTCCCCCTCCTCTACGTTGCGCATGGGCCTCCTTTTATATGCTCAAGGGGTCACCGACAGGTGGCAACGTAGGCAAGGGTAAAAATGGAAAGGTGTTGCGGTTGGTACAGCTACCTGCTACAGTGTATCATACCTAACCCTGACGGCAGGGGACCAGGGCATTAAATTCCCGTATGCGTCGCCTAAATAGTGCAAAAGGGACCATCAGGGACGCCACCGCTCGCCACGATGGCAATCTTGTCAGCGCCGCTTGCCACCGCGCACCGCTGGCTGCACAGCCTCCCGCCACGTACGCCTGGAAGGGTCCCAGAGCGACACGTTGGTGGATGTGCTGGAGCGCGGACACAGAGTGGTGGCTTTCCGCGGCAAGCGCCTTGCCGCGGTCGTTGTCTTGTCGCGTCCGGGAGCTTGTCGCTCACCGGGCCTTGCCGGGACGCGTGGCGCGTCGCGGCAAGTTCCTTGAGATGCCTTGGTTGGCCTTCCCGGCAAGCTCCTCTTGCCGGGGTCTTGTCTCCTTGGCTTGGATACTTTGTCCTTGAATGGCTCCAAAGGAACCACGGAGGACCTTGGCGGTCACCCGGCAAGCCTTGCCGCGGGATGCTGCGACTGCCCGTGCACAAGTTCGGGATACTAGAGTACCCCTACTCTAGTACACCGACAATGTCAAAACAAAGTTTCCTTGACGGTTTCCATGAGGAAAGGTTGTATGTGATACAACCAGAAGGTTTTGTCGATCCTAAGGATGCTAAAAGGTATGCAAACTCCGGCGGTCCTTCTATGGACTGGAGCAAGCATCTCAGAGTTGGAACATACGCTTTGATGAGGTGATCAAAGCATTTGGGTTTATACAAAGTTTGAAAGAAACTTGTATTTGCAAGAAAGTGAGTGGAGCACTACAACATTTTGATAAATATATGTGGATGACATATTGTTGATCAGAAATGATGTAGAATTACTGGAAAACATAAAGGGTTGTTTGAATGGAGTTTTTCAAAGGAAGACCTGTGTAAAACTGCTTACATGTTGGGTATCAAGATCTATAGAGATAGATCAAGACGCCTGATAAGACTTTCACAGAGCACATACCTTGACATGATCTTGAAGGAGTTAAAGATGGATCAGTCAAAGAAGGAGTTCTTGCCTGAGTTGTAAGGTGTGAAGTTAAGACTTGAAGCTCGACCACGACAGAAAAAAGAGGAATAATGAAATGTTTCTCGGTTTTGGAGGTGATAAAGAGTTCGGCGTAAAGGGTTACGTCGATGCAAGCTTTAACACCTATCCAGATGACTCTGAGTAGCAAAACAGATACGTATAGTGGAGCAACCATTTGGGATAGCTCCAAGTGGAGCGTGGAAGCAGCATCTATGATAGGACATAGATATTTGCTAAGTACACACGGATCTGAATGTTGCAGAACCGTTGACTAAAACCTCTCTCTCAAGCATAACATGATCAATCCCCAGAACTCATTGAGTCTTAATCACATGTGATGTGAACTAGATTATTGACTCTAGTAAACTCTTTGGGTGATAGTCACATGCCGATGTGAACTATGACTGTTAATCACATGGCGATGTGAACTAGATTATTGACTATAGTGCAAGTGGGAGGCTCTTGGAAATATTCCCTAGAGGCAATAATAAAATGGTTATTATTATATTTCCTTGTTCATGATAATTGTCTATTGTTCATGCTATAATTGTATTAACCAGAGACCGCAATACATGTGTGAATACGTAGACCACAATATGTCCCTAGTAAGCCTCTAGTTGACTAGCTCGTTGATCAATAGATGGTTATGGTTTCCTGACCATGGACATTGGATGTCATTGATAACGGGATCACATCATTAGGAGAATGATGTGATGGACAAGACCCAATCCTAAGCATAGCACAAGATCGTGTAGTACGTTCGCTAGAGCTTTTCTAATGTCAAGTATCATTTCCTTAGACCATGAGATTGTGTAACTCCCAGATACCGTAGGAGTGCTTTGGGTGTATCAAACGTCACAACGTAACTAGGTGACTATAAAGGTGCACTACAGGTATCTCCGAAAGTGTCTGTTGGGTTGGCACGAATCGAGACTGGGATTTGTCACTCCATATGACGGAGAGGTATCTCTGGGCCCACTCGGTAATGCATCATCATAATGAGCTCAGCGTGACTAAGGAGTTAGTCACGGGATCATGCGTTACGGAACGAGTAAAGAGACTTGCCGGTAACGAGATTGAACAAGGTATAGGGATACCGACGATCGAATCTCGGGCAAGTAACATACCGATAGAGAAAGGAAACTGTATACGGGATTGATTGAATCCCTAACATCGTGGTTCATCCGATGAGATCATCGTGGAACATGTGGGAGCCAATATGGGTATCCAGATCCCGCTATTGGTTATTGGCCGGAGAGGTGTCTCGGTCATGTCTGCATGGTTCCCGAACCCGTAGGGTCTACACACTTAAGTTCGGTGACGCTAGAGTTGTTATGAGGAATAGTATGTGGTTACCGAAGGTTGTTAGGAGTCCCGGATGAGATCCCGGACGTGACGAGGAACTCCATATTGGTCCGGAGGTGAAGATCGATATATTGGACGAAGGGTATTGGAGTCCGAAATTGTTCTGGGAGTACCGGGTGACGACCAGCGTGACCGAAAGGTGTTTCGGAGGCCCCAGCAAGCGTTGGGGGGCCTTATGGGCCAAGGGGAGGGGGCACATTAGCCCACTAAGGGGCTGTGCGCCCCTCCCACCCCATCTCACGTAACATGGAGAGGTGGGGGCGCCTCCCCTAGGGCAGCCACCCCTCCCGGCTTGGGGGGGCAAGTTTCCTAGGGGTGGGGGCGCCCAAACCCATCTAGGGTTTCCCCTGTGGCCGCCACCCCTCCCCTAGGGAACCCTAGGGCACCTCCTCCACCCCCTTCCCCTATATATAGTGAGGGAGAGAGAGGGCAGCCGCACCCCTTCCCCTGGCGCAGCCCCTCCCTCCTCCAACACCTCCTCCTCCTCCGTAGTCCTTGACAAAGCCCTGCCGGAGAACCGCAAGCTCCACCACCACGCTGTCGTGCTGCCGGAGCTCTCCCTCAACTTCTCCTCTCCCCTTGCTGGATCAAGAAGGAGGATACGTCCACGGGCTGTACGTGTGTTGAACGCGGAGGCGCCGTCCGTTTAGCGCTTGGATCGGATCTTCCGCGATTTGAATCGCCGCAAGTACGACTCCATGAACCGCGTTCTTGTAATGCTTCCGCTTAGCGATCTTCAAGGGTATGAAGATGCACTCCTTCTCTCTCGTTGCTAGCATCTCCTAGATTGATCTTGGTGACACGTAGGAATTTTTTGAATTATTACTATGTTCCCCAACAGGAAGGGCACCACTGGGATCTTCAAACCACTACTTTCGGGCCCTATGTAAACCATTCCCTTGTGTAAACTTTTGGCATGTAACATGGCATCGATATTCATGGCATTATCTGTAATAACACGGCTCGACGTATTAATCAGGGTATAAAGGAATTAGTTGATCACCACTTTTTGGCACTTATTTATTGTATATCATCATCTGTATTCGCTCCCTACTCCGGATTGCCGTACATGCTTTAGTCCGGCCTTAACACCAGGGGTTGTATTCGGCCCTGCACATTTTAAGTCCGAACACCTATAGGGAACTCTTCGGCGTCCCGAATATTGCATTATATGCATCGGCTCCAAATCATGTCTTTGGTCTATAGTTGGGTTGCCCGGCTCCTGTGCTTACCACCTTACGTTATGCATGTTCGGCTAAGGTAGTAAAGGGAGAACTACTGCGACTGTATTTCTGGATTCGTCCAGTCAAGTACCTCAGTAGAGAAAGCTGAAAATTGACTGTCATGATAGGCGAGAGCTGGTCAGTGATTCGACGACTTAGTATTATACTACAAATCATTAGCGATTCACCCTGTGTTATACGAGGGGCTGGTCTTCGTCCAGCCGCGTGGAAAAGGCACCACAGTCTGGATAGCCGCACACGCACCAAGGGCTAGTACTTAGCTCCACATTTAAAACTCTTGTGGCTAAGTGAAAGTAATAAGCCGCATAGTCCGATTGCCTGTTTCACCTCGCGTACACCTTCTTTATGGACCAAGACATTGGATAAAGCATGGTCACGCATTATGTCGAACACCCCTGTAGTATCTACATGGGGGCTGAAGCCGACGACTGGAAACTTTCAGAAATGTACTAATAAACGGCCGCACGGGAGGAAAAATCACTTAAAACAAAAGGCGGAAGCCTAGACTCACAACATGGGTTCACAACATAGTTTGTACAATCCGAATACATTTAATCAAATAACACGTACTTAGAACATTGGCCCTCTACTACTCGGGCTCCTTCTAGGACGTCGTCGAAGTACCTCTCCAGCTTCTGATGATCTTTGCCTTCGGGCGTACCTGCGCTTGCCACTTCGGTGGCCTTCATCTTCGCCCATTGCATCTTAACGCGGGCGAAGGCCATCCAGGCACCTTCTATGCAGGCCGAGTGCTTCACAGCATCAATCCGCGGCCGCGCATCGACCAACCGCTTCACCAAACCGAAGTAGCTACAGGGGATCGGCTCGGCCGGCCAGAGGTGGACTATTAGGTCCTTCATGGCCAAGCCTGCCATGATGGGGAACGTAGCAATAATTCAAAATTTTCCTACGTGTCACCAAGATCAATCTATGGAGTCATCTAGCAACGAGGGAGGAGTGGATCTACATACCCTTGTAGATCGCGTGCGGAAGCGTTCAAGAGAACGGGGTTGATGGAGTCGTACTCGTCGTGATTCAAATCACCGATGATCCTAGCGCCGAACGGACGGCACCTCCGCGTTCAACACACGTACGGAGCAGCGACGTCTCCTCCTTCTTGATACAGCAAGGGGGGAGGAGAGGTTGATGGAGATCCAGCAGCACGACGGCGTGGTGGTGGAAGTAGCGGGATTCCAACAGGGCTTCGCCAAGCGCTGCAGGAGGAGGGAGATGTGTCATGGGAGGGAGAGGGAGGCGCCAGGGCTTAGGTGTTGCTGCCCTCCCTTCCCCCACTATATAGGGCCAAGGGAGAGGGGGGGCGCAGCCTTGGCCCTTCCTCCAAGGAAGGGTGCGGCCAAGGGAGGAGTCCATCCTCCCCAAGGCACCTAGGAGGTGCCTTCCCCCTTTAGGACTCTTCCTTTCCCTCATCTCTTGGCGCATGGGCCTCTTGGGGCTGGTGCCCTTGGCCCATATAGGCCAAGGCGCACCCCCTACAGCCCATGTGGCCCCCCGGGGCAGGTGGCCCCACCCGGTGGACCCCCGGGACCCTTCCGGTGGTCCCGATACAATACCGGTGACCCCGAAACTTGTCCCGATAGCCGAAATAGCACTTCCTATATATAATTCTTTACCTCCGGACCATTCCGTAACTCCTCGTGACGTCCGGGATCTCATCCGGGACTCCGAACAACTTTCGGGTTACCGCATACTAATATCTCTATAACCCTAGTGTCACTGAACCTTAAGTGTGTAGACCCTACGGGTTCGGGAGACATGCAGACATGACCGAGATGACTCTTTGGTCAATAACCAACAGCGGGATCTGGATACCCATGTTGGCTCCCACATGTTCCACGATGATCTCATCGGATGAACCATGATGTCAAGGACTTAATCAATCCCGTATACAATTCCCTTTGTCTAGCGGTATGATACTTGCCCGAGATTCGATCGTCGGTATCCCGATACCTTGTTCAATCTCGTTACCGGCAAGTCTCTTTACTCGTTTCGTAACACATCATCCCGCGATCAACTCCTTGATCACATTGTGCACATTATGATGATGTCCTACCGAGTGGGCCCAGAGATACCTCTCCGTTTACACGGAGTGACAAATCCCAGTCTCGATTCGTGCCAACCCAACAGACACTTTTGGAGATACCTGTAGTGTACCTTTATAGCCACCCAGTTACGTTGTGACGTTTGGCACACCAAAAGCACTCCTACGGTATCCGGGAGTTGCACAATCTCATGGTCTAAGGAAATGATACTTGACATTAGAAAAGCTTTAGCATACGAACTACATGATCTTGTGCTAGGCTTAGGATTGGGTCTTTGTCCATCACATCATTCTCCTAATGATGTGATCCCGTTATCAATGACATCCAATGTCCATGGTCAGGAAACCGTAACCATCTATTGATCAACGAGCTAGTCAACTAGAGGCTTACTAGGGACATGGTGTTGTCTATGTATCCACACATGTATCTGAGTTTCCTATCAATACAATTCTAGCATGGATAATAAACGATTATCATGAACAAGGAAATATAATAATAACTAATTTATTATTGCCTCTAGGGAATATTTCCAACAGTCTCCCACTTGCACTAGAGTCAATAATCCAGTTCACATCGATATGTGATTAACACTCAAGGTCACATCCCCATGTGACTAACACCCAAAGAGTTTACTAGAGTCAATAATCTAGTTCACATTACCATGTGATTAACACTCGATGAGTTCTGGGTTTGATCATGTTATGCTTGTGAGAGATGTTATAGTCAACGGGTCTGAATCTTTCAGATCCGTATGTACTTTGCAAATTTCTATGTCATCTTGTAGATGCAACTACTACACTACATTTGGAGCCATTTCAAATAACCATTCTACTTGGAGCTATTCTAAATTGTTGCTCCATTATACGTATCCGGTATCTCTACTCAGAGCTATCCGGATAGGTGTTAAGCTTGCATCGATGTAACTCTTTGCGTCGAACTCTTTATCACCTCCATAACCGAGAAACATATCCTTATTCCTCTAAGGATAATTTAGACCGCTATCTGGTGATCTACTCCTAGATTACCTTTGTACCCTCTTGCCAGATATGTGGCAAGGCACACATCAGGTGCGGTACTCAGCATGGCATACCGTATAGAGCCTATGACAAAAGCATAGGGGATGACCTTCGTCCTTCCTCTTTCTTCTGCCGTGGTCGAGCTTTAAGTCTTAACTTCATACCTTACAACTCAGGCAAGAACTCCTTCTTTGACTGGTCCATCTTGAACACCTTCAAGATCATGTCAAGGTATGTTCTCATTTAAAAGTACCATTAAGCGTTTTGATCTATCCTTATAGATCTTGATGCTCAATGTTCAAGTAGCTTAATCCAGGCTTTCCATTGAAAAACACTTTCCAAATAACCCTATATGCTTTCTAGAAATTCTACGTCATTTCTGATCAACAATATGTCAACAACATATATTCATCAGAAATTCTATAGTGCTCCCACTCACTTCTTTGGAAATACAAGTTTCTCATAAACTTTGTATAAACCCAAAATCTTTGATCATCTCATCAAAGTGTACATTCCAACTCCGAGATGCTTACTCCAGTCCTTAGAAGGATTGCTGGAGCTTTGCATACTTATTAGCATCTTTCAGGATTGACAAAACCTTCCGGTTTGTATCACATACAACCTTTCCTCAAAAAAACGTCGAGGAAACAATGTTTTGACATCCTATCTGCAAGATTTCATAAATAATGCAGTAATCGCTAATATAATTCCAACAGACTCTTAGCATCGCTACGAGTGAGAAAGTCTCATCGTATTCAACTCCTTGAACTTGTCGGGAAACATCTTAACGACAAGTCGAGCTTTCTTAATGGTAATACTTACCATCATTGTCCGTCTTCCTTATAAAAATCCATCTGTACTCAACAGCCTTACGACCATCGAGTAGTTCTTCCAAAGTCTACACTTTGTTTTCATATATGGATCCTCTCTCGGATTATATGGCCTCGAGCCATTTTGGAATCCAGGCCCACCATCGCTTCTCCATAGCTCGTAGGTTCATTGTTGTCTAGCAACATGACTTCCAAGACAGGATTACGTACCACTCTGAAGTAGTACGCATCCTTGTCATCCCACGAGGTTTGGTAGTGACTTGATCTGAAGTTTCATGATCACTATCATAAGCTTCCACTTCAATTGGTGTAGGTGCCATAGGAACAACTCCTGTGCCCTGCCACACACTAGTTGAAGAGACGGTTCAATAACCTCATCAAGTCTCCACCATCCTCCCACTCAATTCTTTCGAGAGAAACTTTTCCTCGAGAAAGGACCCGATTCTAGAAACAATCCCTTATTGCTTTCGGATCTGAGACAGGAGGTATACCCAACTGTTTTGGGTGTCCTCTGAAGATGCATTTATCCGCTTTGGGTTCGAGCTTATCAGCCTGAAACTTTTTCACATAAGCGTCGCAGCCCCAAACTTCTAAGAAATGACAGCTTAGGTTTCTCTAAACCATGGTTCATATGGTGTCATCTCATCGGAATTACGTGGTGCCCTATTTAAAGTGAATGTGGTTGTATTTAATGCCTAACCCATAAACTATCGTGGTAATTCGATAAGAGACATCATGGTATGCATCATATCCAATAGGGTGCAGTTATGATGTTCGGACACACCATCACACTATGGTGTTCCAGGCTATATTAGTTGTGAAACAATTTCCACAATGTCTTAATTCTGTGCCAAACTCGTAATTCAGATATTCATCTCTATGATCATATCATAGATCTTTTATCCTCTTGTCACGACGATCTTTCAACTTCACCCTGAAATTACTTGAACATTTCAATAATTCAGACTCGTGATTCATCAAGTAAATATACTCAACATCTACTCAAATCATCTGTGAAGTAAGAACATAACGATATCCACTACACGCCTCAGCACTCATTGGACTGCACACATCAAAATGTATTACTTCCAACAAGTTGCTTTCTAGTTCCATTTTACTGAAAATGAGGCTTTCAGTCATCTTGCCCATGTGGTATGATTTGCATGTCTCAAGTGATTCAAAATCAAGTGAGTCCAAATGGTCCATTTGCATGGAGTTTCTTCATGCATATACACCAATAGACATGGTTCGCATGTCTCAAACCTTTCAAAACAAGTGAGCCCAAAGATCCATCAACATGGAGCTTCTTCATGCGTTTTATACCGATATGACTTACGTGGCAGTGCCACAAGTAGGTGGTACTATCATTACTATCTTTTGGCATGAACATGTGTATCACTACGATCGAGATTCAATAAACCATTCATTTCAGGTGTAAGACCATTGAAGGTATTATTCAAATAAACAGAGTAACCATTATTCTCTTTAAATGAATAATCGTATTGCGATAGACATAATCCAATCATGTCTATGCTCAACGCAAACACCAACCTCGATGGTAGAGGGAGCGTACGATATTTGATCAACCTTGGAAATACTTCCAACACATATCGTCATCTCACCTTTAGCTAGTCTCCGTTTATTCCGTAGCTTTTATTTCGAGTTACTAACACTTAGCAACCGAACCGGTATCTAATACCCTGGTGCTACAAGGAGTACTAGTAAAGTACACATTAACACAACGTATATCCAATATACTCCTATCGACCTTGCCAGCCTTCTCATCTACCAAGTATCTAGGGTAATTCTGCTCCAGTGGCTGTTCCCCTTATTACAGAAGCACTTAGTCTCGGGTTTGGGTTCAACCTTGGGTTTCTTCACTAGAGCAGCAGCTGAATTGCCGTTTCATGAAGTATCCCTTCTTGCCCTTGCCCTTCTTGAAACTAGTGGTTTCACCAACCATCAACAATTGATGCTCCTTCTTGATTTCTACTTTTGTGGTGTCAAACATCGCGAATATCTCAAGGATCATCATATATGTCCCTGATATATTATAGTTCATCACGAAGCTCTAGCAGCTTGGTGGTAATGACTTCGGAGAACCATCACTATTTCATCTGGAAGATCAACTCCCACTCGATTCAAGCGATTGTTGTACTCAGACAATCTGAGCACAAGTTCAACAATTGAGCTTTTCTCCCTTAGTTTGCAGGCTAAGAAAATCGTCGGAGGTCTTATACCTCTTGACGTGGGCACGAGCCTGAAATCCCAATTTCAGCCCTCGAAACATCTCATATGTTTCGCGGCATTTCAAAACGTCTTTGGTGCCTCAACTCTAAACCGTTTAACTGAACTATCACATAGTTACCAAAATGTGTATGTCAGATGTTCGCAACATCCACAGACAACATTCGAGGTTCAGCACACTGAGCGGTGCATTAAGGACATGAGCCTTCTATGAAGCAATGAGGACAATCCTCAGTTTACGGACCTAGTCCGCATAATTGCTACTATCAACTTTCAACTAAATTTTCTCTAGGAACATAACTAAACAGTAGAACTGAAGCGCGAGCTACGACATAATTTGCGAAGACCTTTTGACTATGTTTAGGATAATTAAGTTCATCTTATGAACTCCCACTCAGATAGACATACCTCCAGTCATCTAAGTGATTACATGATCCGAGTCAACTATGCCGTGTCCGATCATCACGTGAGACGGACTAGTCAACATCGGTGAACATCTTCATGTTGATCGTATCTTCTATACGACTCATGCTCGACCTTTCGGTCTCTTGTGTTCTGAGGCCATGTCTGTACATGCTAGGCTCGTCAAGTCAACCTAAGTGTTTCGCGTGTGTAAATCTGTCTTACACCCGTTGTATGTGAACGTTAGAATCTAACACCCGATCATCACGTGGTGCTTCGAAACAACGAACTGTCGCAACGGTGCACAGTTAGGGGAACACTTTCTTGAAATTTTAATGAGGGATCATCTTATTTACTACCGTCGTTCTAAGTAAACAAGATGCATAAACATGATAAACATCACATGCAATCAAATAGTGACATGATATAGCCATCATCACTTTGCTCCTCTTGATCTCCATCTTCGGGGCTCCATGATCATCATTGTCACCGGCATGACACCATGATCTCCATCATCATGATCTCTATCATCGTGTCTTCATGAAGTTGTCTCGTCAACTATTACTTCTACTACTACAGCTAACGGTTAGCAATAAAGTAAAGTAATTACATGACGTTTATGTTGACACGCAGGTCATAAATAAATTAAGACAACTCCTATAGCTCCTGCCGGTTGTCATACTCATCGACATGCAAGTCGTGATTCCTATTACAAGAACATGATCAATCTCATACATCACATATATCATTCATCACATCCTTTTGGCCATATCACATCACATAGCATACCCTGCAAAAACAAGTTAGACGTCCTCTAATTGTTGTTTGCATGTTTTATGTGGCTGCTATGGGTTTCTAGCAAGAACGTTTCTTACCTACGCAAAAACCACAACGTGATATGCCCATTGTTATTTACCCTTCATAAGGACCCTTTTCATCGAATCTGATCCGACTAAAGTGGGAGAGACAGACACCCGCTAGCCACCTTATGCAACTAGTGCATGTCAGTCGGTGGAACCAGTCTCACGTAAGAGTACGTGTAAGGTCGGTCCGGGCCGCTTCATCCCACAATGCCACCGAATCAAAATTGGACTAGTAACGGTAAGCATATTGAACAAAATCAACGCCCACAACTACTTTGTGTTCTACTCGTGCATAGAAACTACGCATAGACCTAGCTCATGATGCCACTGATGGGGAACGTAGCAATAATTCAAAATTTTCCTACGTGTCACCAAGATCAATCTATGGAGTCATCTAGCAACGAGGGAGGAGTCGATCTACATACCCTTGTAGATCGCGCGCGGAAGCGTTCAAGAGAACGGGGTTGATGGAGTCGTACTCGTCGTGATTCAAATCACCGATGATCCTAGTGCCGAACGGACGGCACCTCCGCGTTCAACACACGTATGGAGCAGCGACGTCTCCTCCTTCTTGATCCAGAAAGGGGGGAGGAGAGGTTGATGGATATCCAGCAGCACGACGGCGTGGTGGTGGAAGTAGCGGGATTCCAACAGGGCTTCGCCAAGCGCTGCAGGAGGAGGGAGATGTGTCATGGGAGGGAGAGGGAGGCGCCAGGGCTTAGGTGTTGCTGCCCTCCCTTCCCCTACTATATATAGGGCCAAGGGAGAGGGGGGCGCAGCCTTGGCCCTTCCTCCAAGGAAGCGTGCGGCCAAGGGAGGAGTCCATCCTCCCCAAGGCACCTAGGAGGTGCCTTCCCCCTTTAGGACTCTTCCTTTCCCTCATCGCTTGGTGCATGGGCCTCTTGGGGCTGGTGCCCTGGGCCCATATAGGCCAAGGCGCACCCCCTACAGCCCATGTGGCCCCCCGGGGCAGGTGGCCCCACCCGGTGGACCCCCGGGACCCTTCCGGTGGTCCCAGTACAATACCGGTGACCCCGAAACTTGTCCCGATAGCCGAAATAGCACTTCCTATATATAATTCTTTACCTCCGGACCATTCCGTAACTCCTCGTGACGTCCGGGATCTCATCCGGGACTCCGAACAATTTCGGGTTACCGCATACTAATATCTCTATAACCCTAGCGTCACCGAACCTTAAGTGTGTAGACCCTACGGGTTCGGGAGACATGCAGACATGACCGAGATGACTCTCTGGTCAATAACCAACAGCGGGATCTGGATACCCATGTTGGCTCCCACATGTTCCACGATGATCTCATCGGATGAACCACGATGTCAAGGACTTAATCAATCCCGTATACAATTCCCTTTGTCTAGCGGTACGATACTTGCCCGAGATTCGATCGTCGGTATCCCGATACCTTGTTCAATCTCATTACCGGCAAGTCTCTTTACTCGTTTCGTAACACATCATCCCGCGATCAACTCCTTGATCACATTGTGCACATTATGATGATGTCCTACCGAGTGGGCCCAGAGATACCTCTCCGTTTACACGGAGTGACAAATCCCAGTCTCGATTCGTGCCAACCCAACAGACACTTTCGGAGATACCTGTAGTGTACCTTTATAGCCACCCAGTTACGTTGTGACGTTTGGCACACCCAAAGCACTCCTACGGTATCCGGGAGTTGCACAATCTCATGGTCTAAGGAAATGATACTTGACATTAGAAAAGCTTTAGCATACGAACTACATGATCTTGTGCTAGGCTTAGGATTGGGTCTTTGTCCATCACATCATTCTCCTAATGATGTGATCCCGTTATCAATGACATCCAGTGTCCATGGTTAGGAAACCGTAACCATCTATTGATCAACGAGCTAGTCAACTAGAGGCTTACTAGGGACATGGTGTTGTCTATGTATCCACACATGTATCTGAGTTTCCTATCAATACAATTCTAGCATGGATAATAAACGATTATCATGAACAAGGAAATTTAATAATAACTAATTTATTATTGCCTCCAGGGCATATTTCCAACATGCCACCCTATGCAGCTCCGTCAGCTGCTTCAGCTGGTCGTTTAGAGGCGTCGGGTGCTCTGGCGCGAGAAATTGCGACCAGAACAACTTCTCGGTCGAGTTCCCCTCCTGAGCTCGGAAGAATTGTGCGGCATCGGCGGCACTCTTCGGAAGATCCGCAAACGCTCCTAGAGAACTCCACACTCACGCAATACTTGTGGTTACGGAGTTTTAATCGGACACAAAGAAAGATAGGGGCTTATAGTTTTGCCCCACAACTTTTTACCTCAAGGGTAATGTCAACCATAATAACTCATGCTCCCCTACATCCAATTAGATATATATGTATATATCATGTTCTTTGCAACATGATGGGCTTGCCAAAGGATAAAATGAAAAAGGAAAGGTGAAGATCACCATGGCTCTTGCATAAGGTGGAAGATAATAATAAAAGATATGCCCTTCGCAGAGGGAAGCAGAGGTTGCCATGCGCTTTTATGGTTGGATGCACAAAATCTCAATGCGAAAGAACGTCACTTTATATTGCCCCTTGTGATATGAACCTTTATTATGCAGTCTGTCGCTTTTATTACTTCCACATCACAAGATCGTATAAAGCTTATTTCTCCCACAACAATCAATCATACATATTTAAAGCAATTTTTATTGCTTTGCACCGATGACAACTTACTTGAAGGATCTTACTCAATCCATAGGTAGATATGGTGGACTCTCATGGCAAAACTGGTTTAAGGGTATTTGGAAGCACAAGTAGTATCTCTACTTGGTGCTGAGAATTTGGCTAGCATGAGGGGGAAAGGCAAGCTCAACATGTTAGAGGATCCATGAAAACATACTTTATCTCAGATATAAGAAAACATAACTCATTACGTTGTCTTCCTTATCCAACATCAACTCTTTAGCATATCATATTTTAATGAGTGCTCCCAATCATAAAAGATGTCAATGATAATATATCTATATGTGAAACCTCTCTTTCCTTATTACTTCCTATTAATTGCAACGATGACCAAAGCTATGTCTGCCAACTCCCAACAACTTTTAATCATCATACTCTTTCTATGTGAAGCCATTACTTTCAATAAGATCAATATGAACTCTTTGTTTCTTTTTATTCTTTTCTTTTATTCACTCAAGATCATGTCAAAATAATCAAGCCCTTGACTCAACACTAATCTTTATTATATAGCTCACGGACTCGATTACATAGAGGGATCATAAAGCAAAACTCAAAACTAGATCATGCCATAAACTTTATTCTACTAGATCAAGATACTACTAATAGGATCGAACTAAGAAAAACGGTAAAGATAGGAGTTGTGATGGTGATACGATACCGGGGCACCTCCCCAAGCTTGGCAGTTGCCAAGGGGAGTGCCCATACCCATGTGATTATGTCTCCTTTGTCGATGGAGAAGGTTGAGGTGATGATGGATAATCACACATAGAGCGTAAGAGGTCCTCCAGCTTGCGGATAATGCCCTTGAGTGCGACAATATGCTCCTTCAACAAAATATTTTCACGTGTGAGATACTTATTCTGTATACGGGCCAACTCAATCATCTTGAAAGCTTCGATCTCAGTTGGGGTAAGAAGATTGTGATAAAGTTGAAGGATGTCTTCTGTTGCCGGAGCTTGGTTCCCCGTGGCCTTCTTAATCCCTTCATCCTTGTTGATCTCCATGGGCTCTTCCCTCTTTAGCTCTATCTTCATTAGCCAAGCATCTTTGTCACCATTGTTGGAGTAGGGGGACGAGATGATGCCTAGCCTTGACAACCCTGACAGAAAACATCTTGAAACAAAAACAGAGGAGATTTGCGTGATACAGGAGTCAAAACCTTCGGGAGATTATATAATGAATTTTTACCGACCAAAATACGTATCGTGCAACAAAAGGGAGTCCGGAAGGCACACGAGGTGCTCACGAGGTAGGGGGCGTGCCCAGGGGGGTAGGGCGTGCCCACCACCCTCGTGGGGCCCTCGTGTCCTTCCCGGACTGCTACTTATTTTCCTGTTTTTCTAAATATTCCAAAACGGAGAAATATTGCCTTAAAAATTGTTTTGGAGTCGGTTTACTTACCGTACCACATACCTATTCCTTTTTGGAGTCTGAAAAGGTCTGGAAAGTGTCTCTTATGTATTCCTCCGGGGTTACGGTTTCAATAATATTGGTTTCAACATTTATGGGATTACCTGAGATATAATGTTTGATTCTTTGCCGTTTACCACCTTCAGATTTGTGCCTTCGAAGTTGTTGATTTTTATGGCCTTGGAACGATAGACCTCCTTGATAACGTAGGGGCCTTCCCATTTAGAGAGAAGTTTTCCTGCAAAAAATCTTAAACGAGAGTTGTATAGCAATACATAATCACCTACATTAAACTCAAGCTTTTGTATCCTTTTGTCATGCCACCTTTTAACTTTTTCTTTAAACAACTTGGCATTTTCCTAAGCTTGGGTTCTCCATTCATCAAGTGAGCTAATATCAAATAACCTCTTCTCACCGGCAAGTTTGAAATCATAGTTGAGCTCTTTAATAGCCCAGTATGCCTTATGTTCTAGTTCGAGAGGTAAGTGACATGCTTTTCCATAAACCATTTTTATACGAAGACATACCCATAGGATTTTTATATGCAGTTCTATAGGCCCATAATGCATCATCAAGTTTCTTGGACCAATTCTTTCTAGACCTATTAACCGTCTTTTTCAAAATTAATTTGAGCTCTCTATTGCTCAATTCTACTTGACCACTAGACTGTGGATGATAAGGAGATGCAACTCTATGACAAACATCATATTTAGCAAGCATTTTACGGAAAGCACCATGAATGAAATGTGAACCACCATCAGTCATTAAATATCTAGGGACTCCAAACCTCGAAAGAATAACTTCCTTAAGCATTTTAATAGAAGTGTTATGGTCAGCACTACTAGTTGGAATAGCTTCTACCCACTTAGTAACGTAATCAACAACAACTAAAACATGTGTATATCCATTAGAGGTAGGAAAAGGTCCCATATAATCAAAGCCCCAAACATCAAATGGTTCGGTAACAAGTGAATAATTCATAGGCATTTCTTGACGTGTACTAATATTACCAATTCTTTGACATTCATCACAATACAAGACAAACTTACGGGCATCCCTGAAGAGAGTAGGCCAAACCAAACCGGATTGTAATACCTTATGTGCAGTTCTGTCTCCCGCATGGTGTCCTCCATAGGCTTCGGAGTGGCACTTGCGTAGGATCTGTTCCTGTTCATGCTCAGGTACACAATGTCTAATAACACCATCTACTCCTTCTTTATAAAGATGTGGGTCATCCCAAAAGTAATGTCTCAAATCATAAAAGAACTTTTTCTTTTGCTGGTATGTGAAACTAGGTGGTATGAATTTAGCAACAACGTAATTAGCATAATCAGCATACCAAGGAGTACTACGAGAAGTACTTATAACATTTAATTGTTCATCAGGAAAGCTATCATCAATAGGTAGTGGGTCATCAAGAACATTTTCTAACCTAGACAAGTTGTCTCCAACGGGGTTCTCAGCTCCTTTTCTATCAACAATATACACATCAAATTCTTGTAGCAAGAGAACCCATCTAATAAGTCTAGGTTTAGCATCTTTCTTTTCCATAAGATATTTAATAGCAGCATGATCAGTGTGAATAGTTACTTTAGAATCAACAATATAAGGTCTGAACTTATCACAAGCAAATACAACTGCTAAAAGTTCTTTTTCAGTAGTAGCATAATTTCTTTGAGCATTGTCTAGAGTCTTACTAGCATAATGGATAACATTTAATTTCTTATCAACTCTTTGCCCTAGAACAGCACCTACAGCATAATCACTAGCATCACACATAATTTCAAAAGGTAAATTCCAATCAGGTGGTTGAACAATAGGTGCAGAGATCAATGCTTTCTTAAGTATTTCAAATGCTTCTACACAATCATCATCAAGACAAATGGTATATCTTTTTGTAATAAATTAGTCAGAGGCCTGGAAATTTTTGAGAAGTCCTTAATGAACCTCCTATAAAATCTGGCGTGACCAAGGAAACTTCTTATACCTTTGATGTCCTTGGGACATGGCATCTTTTCAATAGCATCAACCTTGGCTTTATCAAATTCAATACGTCTTTCAGAAACTTTATGCCCCAAGACAATACCTTCATTAACCATAAAGTGGCACTTTTCCCAATTCAAGACAAGATTAGTTTCTTCACATCTCTGCAAAACTCGATCAAGATTGCTCAAGCAATCATCAAAAGAGGAACCATAGACGGAAAAGTCGTCCATGAAAACCTCACAAATCTTTTCACAAAAGTCAGAGAATATAGCCATCATGCATCTTTGAAAGGTAGCAGGTGCATTACATAAACCAAAAGGCATACGTCTACAAGCAAAAGTACCAAAAGGGCATGTAAAAGTAGTCTTTGATTGATCTTTAGCCGACACAGGTATTTGAGAGAAACCAGAATAACCATCTAGAAAGCAGTAATGTGTATGTTTGCATAATCTTTCTAGCATTTGATCAATAAAAGGTAAGGGGTAATGATCTTTCTTAGTAGCCTTATTTAATTTGCGGAAATCAATTACCATCCTATAACCTGTGATAATTCTTTGTGGGATCAATTCATCTTTATCATTAGGAACAACAGTAATACCTCCCTTCTTAGGGACACAATGGACAGGACTTACCCAGTGACTATCAGCAACGGGATAAATTATACCTGCCTCCAGAAGCTTGAGTATTTCTTTTCTTACCACTTCTTTCCTTTTAGGATTCAAAGGTCGTTGAGGATCACGAACTGGTTTGGCATCTGCTTCCAAATTTATTTTATGTTGACATAGAGTGGGACTAATGCCCTTAAGATCATCAAGAGTATATCCAATAGCGGCACGGTGCTTCTTCAGAGTTTTCAATAATCTTTCTTCTTCATGCTCTGAAAGGTTAACACTAATAATAATAGGATATATCTTCTTTTCATCAAGATAAGCATATTTAAGATTATCAGGCAATGGTTTAAGCTCAAACACGGGATCACCCTTGGGTGGAGGAGGATCCCCTAAAATTTCAACAGGCAAATTGTGTTGCAGAATAGGTTCCTGTTTAAAGAATACTTCATCTATTTCCCTTCTTTCATTTGTAAACATGTCATTTTCATGGTCTAGCAATTAATGTTCTAAAGGATCACTAGGAGGTACGGCAATAGAAGCAAGACCAATAATTTCATCCTTACTAGGAAATTCTTCCTCACGATGTTGTTTACTAAATTTAGAGAAATTAAACTCATGAATCATATCATCCAAGCCAATAGTAACAACATTCTTTTCGCAGTCTATCTTAGCATTAACAGTGTTCAAGAAGGGTCTACCAAATATAATGGGACAAAATCTATCTTGTGGGGAACTGAGAACAATAAAATCAGCGGGATATTTAGTTTTCCCACACAAGACTTCAACATCTCTAACAATTCCCACTGGTGAAATAGTATCTCTGTTGGCAAGTTTAATTGTGACATCAATTTCTTCTAACTCAGCAGGTGCAATTTCATGCTTGATTTCTTTATACAAGTCATAAGGTATAAAACTAGCACTAGCACCCATATCACATAAGCCATGATAACAATGATCTCCTATTTTAACAGAAATAACAGGCACGCCTACCATAGGTCTATGTTTATCTTTAGCACAAGGTTTAGCAATTGTAGCAGTTTCACCGCAGAACTGAATAACATGCCCATCAATATTATCATACAAGAGATCTTTAACAATAGCAATACTAGGTTCTACTTTAACTTGCTCAGGAGGTGTATCAGTTCTAATATTGCTTTTACGAACAACAGTTGAAGCTTTAGCATGATCCTTTATTCTAACAGGGAAAGGTGGTCTCTCAACATAAGAAGTAGGAACAATAGGATCATTATAAGTGACAATCTTTTCTTCAACTTTAATAGGTGCAGCTACTTTTACTTCTATGGGAGGATGATATTTAAACCACTTCTCCTTGGGGAGATCAACATAAGTAGCGAAAGATTCACAGAAAGAAGCTACTATCTCAGAGTCAAGTCCATATTTAGTGCTAAACTTACGGAAAATATCGGTATCCATAAAAGATTTGACACAATCAAACTTAGGTTTCATACCTGACTCCTTACCTTCGTCGAGATCCCAATCTTCAGAGTTGCGTTTAATTCTATCCAATAAATCCCATTTAAATTCAATAGTCTTCATCATAAAAGAGCCAGCACAAGAAGTATCGAGCATGGTGCGATTGTTTTCAGAAAGCCGAGCATAAAGATTTTGAATAATTGTTTCTCTGGGGAGCTCATGATTGGGGCATGAATATAACATTGATTTAAGCCTCCCCCAAGCTTGAGCGATGCTTTCTCCTTCGCAAGGCCAAAAATTATATATATAATTGCGATCACGATGAACCAGATGCATAGGGTAATACTTTTGATGAAATTCCAATTTCAATCTTTTATAGTTCCATGATCTCGTATCATCACATAGCCTATACCATGTCAATGCATATCCCTTCAAAGATAAAGGGAAGACCTTCTTCTTAGCAACATCATCGGGTATACCTGCAAGCTTAAATAATCCACAAACTTCATTCACATATATTAAGTGCTCATCAGGATGCTTTGTTCCATCTCCTGTAAAAGGATTAGCTAGCAGTTTTTCCATCATACCCGAAGGAAATTCAGAAGGAGTTTCATTTTCAATAGGTTCAGTAGGTTGAGGAGCAACTCTTTGCTCTACTGGACGGGGTGAAGATACCCCGAACAAGCCCCTCAGAGGATTACTTTCCATAGTAACAAGTGACAGTAAATTTCAGCACACTATATAAATTTTTCCTTACCAAATTCCACCTACCAAAGGCGCTTCACTCCCCGGCAACGGCGCCAGAAAAGAGTCTCGATGACCCACACGTGTAGGGGATCTATCGTAGTCCTTTCGATAAGTAAGAGTGTCGAACCCAATGAGGAGCAGAAGGAAATGATAAGCGGTTTTCAGCAAGGTATCCTCTGCAAGTACTGAAATAAGTGGTAACAAATAGTTTTCCGATAAGGTAAATTGTAACGAGCAACAAGTAACAAAAGTAAATAAAGTGCAGCAAGGTGGTCCAATCCTTTTTTTAGCAAAGGACAAGCCTGGACAAACTCTTATAATAGGAAAAGCGCTCCCGAGGACACATGGGAATATCGTCAAGCTAGTTTTCATCACGTTCATATGATTCGCGTTCGGTACTTTGATAATTTGATATGTGGGTGGACTGGTGCTTGGGTGCTGTTCTTACTTGAACAAGCATCCCACTTATGATTAACCTCTATTGCAAGCATCCGCAACTACAACAAAAGTATTAAGGTAAACCTAACCATAGCATGAAATATATGGATCCAAATCAGCCCCTTACGAAGCAACGCATAAACTAGGGTTTAAGCTTCTGTCACTCTAGCAACCCATCATCTACTTATTACTTCCCAATGCCTTCCTCTAGGCCCAAATAATGGTGAAGTGTTATGTAGTCGACGTTCACATAACACCACTAGAGGCTAGACAACATACATCTCATCAAAATATCGAACGAATACCAAATTCACATGACTACTAATAGCAAGACTTCTCCCTTGTCCTCAGGAACAAACGTAACTACTCACAAAGCATATTCATGTTCATAATCAGAGGGGTAATAATATGCATAAAGGATTTGAACATATGATATTCCGCCAAATAAACCAACTAGCATCAACTACAAGGAGTAATCAACACTACTAGCAACCTACTAGCACCAATCCTAGACTTGGAGACAAGAATTGGATACAAGAGATGAACTAGGGTTTGGAGATGAGATGGTGCTGGTGAAGATGTTGATGGAAATTGCCCTCTCCCAATGAGAGGGGCGTTGGTGATGATGATGGCGATGATTTCCCCCTCCCGGAGGGAAGTGTCCCCGGCAGAACAGCTCTGCTGGAGCCCTAGATTGGTTCCGCCAAGGTTCCGCCTCGTGGCGGCGGAGTCTCGTCCCGAAAGGTTGCTTCTTGTTTTTTTCTTGACGAAAGACTTCATATAGCAGAAGATGGTCATCGGAGACCCACCAGGGGACCCACGAGGTAGGGGGCGCGCCCTAGGGGGGGCGTGCCCCCCACCCTCGTGGACAGGGTGTGGGCCCCCTGGCCTTCATCATTGGCGAGGATTTTTTATTATTTATTGTAAGGTATTCCGTGGAGTTTCAGGAATTTTGGAGTTGTGCAGAATAGGTCTCTAATATTTGCTCCTTTTCCAGCCCAGAATTCCAGCTGCCGGCATTCTCCCTCCTTATGTAAACCGTGTAAAATAAGAGAGAATAGCCATAAGTATTGTGACATAATGTGAAGTAACAGCCCATAATGCAATAAATATCGATATAAAAGCATGATGCAAAATGGACGTATACCCCGCCGCAGTCTGCATGCTGTCTGTCGACCACCTTCGGCTTCAGATTGAAGATCTTGAGCCACAAGCCGAAGTGTGGGGGGATGCGGAGAAGAGCCTCACACATGACGATGAACGTCGATATGTGAAGGAAAGAATTAGGGGCTAGATCATGGAAATCTATCCCGTAGTAGAACATCAGGCCCCGGACGAAGGGGTGGAGGGGAAAGCCTAGCCCTCACAGGAAATGAGGGATGAATATGAACCTCTCGCCAGGCTTCGGAGTGGGGACAACCTGATCCTTGTCAAGGATCCTATGCGCGATATCCGTGGACAGATAGCCCATGCTCCGGAGGTCCTTGACGTCCTTCTCGGTGACAGAGGAGGCCTCCCACTTGCCCTTGGAACCAGACCCGGCCATGGCTGGGGAGGGTGGTGGTGGTGAGAAAGATTGAAGTTTTTGGGGGCGCTAAAGCTTGGAGGTTGGAAGGCAGAAGCTAGAGGAAGGCATGGGGGGAAAAGGAGGGATCTTTATCCTCTTATAGACGGTGAAAATACCAAACGTCCCCCCTCAAGCCTTAAACCTCACCTGTTCCCAACGAAATCGTGTGTAATGCGCGGTTGGATTACCCAAACCATACTGATGAGAATCCCGTAATGGGCGGGCACGATCTCTATTTTTATGGGATGTGCCAATGGAAGCTAGACCTCGAAACGTGAAATGGGAGTCGTGAAAATGGTTCAAAATATTGAAGAGTCAAGTGTGACGCTTCGCCAAAAAAGTTGTCAGTAAAGGACACTGTTCCTATTTTTGATGTTTTGCCTTCGTGGCCAAGGGTTGTATTGATTACAGAGTCGAACACAGGTCCTTTATGCAGGAAGCTACCTTAAATATTCTGGAAGAAGAACCCGCCTTGCAATGCCGAAGATAATCCGCGTGCCGAACGCATCGTCATCGAAGACTGGTTTAGGGGCTACTGAGGGAGTCCTAGATTAGGGGGTCCTCGGGTGTCCGGTCTATTTGATATGGGCCGGGCTGATGGGCCGTGAAAATAAAGTAGAAGACTATCCCCTGTGTCCGGGTAGGACTCCTATGTGCGTGGATGGCAAGTTTGGTGTCTGGATGTACTATTTCCTTCCTTTGTAAACCGACTTTGTACAACCCTAGGCCCCTCCGGTGTATATATAAACCAGAGGGTTTAGTCCGTAGAGGCTATTAGGATAATCATAGGCTAGACAGCTAGGGTTTAGTCATTATGATCTCGAGGTAGATCAACTCTTGTAACCCCTATACTTATCAAATACAATCAAGCAGGACATAGGGTTTTACCTCCTTTAAGAGGGCCCGGACCTGGGTAAACATTATGTCCCCATCTTTCCGAGTTACCATTGATCCCACACAGCTTGGGACCCCCTACCCGAGATCTGCCGGTTTTGACATGGACACCGACCGATCAAGCACCGAACGTACGGCACCTCCGAGTTCTGCACATGTTCAGCTTGGTGACGTCCCTCGCCTTCTTGATCCAGCAAGATGTCGAGGTAGTAGATGAGTTCCTTCAGCACGACGGCATGGTGACGGTGATGGTGAAGTGATCCTCGTTGGGCTTTGCCTAAGCACTACGAAGATATGATCGTGGGAGTAAACAGTGGATGGGGGCGCCGCACACGACTAACAATTGTCTGTTGTGTGCTAGGGGTGCCCCCCACATATATAATAGGTGGGAGGGAGAGGGAAAAGTCCTGGAGGCCCCCCAAGTAGGACCGAATCCTACTTGGGTTCCTCCTTGGCCGACCGCCCCCCTTCCTTATTTACCGAAGGGGGAAGGAAAGAGGAGGGGGAGAAAGGGAAGGGGGAGGCCGAATCCCCCCTTTCCTTTCTCTTCACCCTTTACTTCTCCCTTTGGTTCTACCCATATGGGGGGCGCACCAGCCCCTGGTGGGTGGTGCGTTTCCCCTCTTGGCCCATAAGGCCCATATCTTTTGTCCGGTGACCCGATATGTACCCGGTACCCTTCGGAACACTTCCCGTGTCCGAATACCATCGTCCTATATATCAATATTTACCTATAGACCATTTCGAGACTCCTCGTCATGTCCGCGATCTCATCCGAGACTCCCAACAACATTCGGTCACCAAATCACATAACTCATATAATACAATATCGTCATCGAACATTAAGCGTGCAGACCCTATGGGTTCGAGAACTATGTAGACATGACCGAGACACCTCTCCAGTCAATAACCAATAGCTGAACCTGGATGCTCATATTGTCTCCTACATATTCTACGAAGATCTCTATCGGTCGAACCGTTATGACAACATACGTTATTCCCTTTGTCTGTCAGTATGTTACTTGCCCGGGATTCGATCGTCGATATCTTCATACCTAGTTCAATCTAGTTACCGGAAAGTCTCCTTATTTGTTCCGTAATACAACACCTCGTGAATAACTCCTTAGTCGTTCGCTTGCAAGCTTATGATGTGTATAACTGAGAGCGCCAAGACATACCTCTTTGATACTCGGAGTGACAAATCCTAATCTCGATCTATGCCGACTCAACAAACACCTTCGGAGATACCTATAGAGCATCTTTATAATCACCCAGTTACGTTGTGATGTTTGATAGCACACAATGCATTCCTCCGGTATCCGAGAGTTGCATAATCTCATAGTCGAAGGAATATGTATTTGACATGAAGAAAGCAATAGCAATAAACTATACGATCAAAATGCTAAGCTAACGGATGGGTCTTGTCCATCACATCATTCTCCTAATGATGTGATCCCGTTATCAAATGACAACACATGTCTATGGTTAGGAAACCTTAACCATCTTTGATCAATGAGCTAGTCTAGTAGAGGCTCACTAGGGACACGTTATTTGTTTATGTATCCACACATGTATTTAAGTTTCCGGTCAGTACAATTCTAGCATGAATGATAAACCTTTATCATGAATAAGGAAATATAAAATAACAACTTTATTATTGCCTCTAGGGCATATTTTTCAGGTAGCCAAGTAGCAGGCCGGGGCTCCGATGTCCTACGCCATGCCGGCGCATCTTTCTCCAGAAACTGAAGCTCGCTAATATAAGAATAGACAAAAGAATTAGTTGCGAAAGGACTTTCAAAAATATCTTCGTGTATGGCTCTCCTCCTTGTTCGCCAAATCACCCATAGAGTCACCACCACACGAGTGAAATCTTCATGCTGTAATGCATTGTGGACGGTAAACAACCAATTCTTTGCATTCATAAACAAGTTGTCCAACATAACCTCCACTGTTTCTTCTGAGCATCAAGACCATACACTCCTTGCCATCACACAGTCTATCAGAGCATGTTTCCAACAGTCCTGGGCTGTGCAAAACTCACATACCCTCGTGGTGGACATATTTCGGTGATGCAATAAATCAGTTGTTGGTATAGTTTCATGGCACAGTCTCCACAAAAACACTTTTATATTTGAAGGAATTTTCAGGTTCTAGAGTGAAGTCCAAGCCCTTTCCTCATCATTAGTATTCGACTGCCCACCAACAACGTGTAACAAAGCTTCATTTTTTAACTTCAGATTCACTAGAAATCTGTAGACCAATTTAACTGAAAAAATGCCTCTGTCATCTTCTCCCCACGCCCAAAAATCATCCACTCTTCTAGTACATAGTGGGATTTTGAGAATATCTGCAGCATTAACAGGTAGGAACACGGACCAGACCTTCTCCTCATGCCAGCTGGCTGATACGTCTCCAACATATCTATAATTTATGAAGTATTCATGCTGTTATATTATCATTCTTGGATGTTTTACAATCATTTTATAGCAACTTTGTATCATTTTTTGGGACTAACCTATTGACCCAGTGCCCAGTCAGTTGCTGTTTTTTGCTTGTTTTTTACATTGCAGGAAATCAATATCAAACGGAGTCCAAACACCGCGAAACTTTTTATGGATTTTTATGGACCAGAAGACATCCAATGGGCTAGAGCAGCACCTGGGGGGTGCACCGAGGGGGCACAACCCACCAGGGCGCGCCTGGGGGCCCAGGCGCGCCCAGGTGGGTTGTTCCCACCTCGGTGCCCCCCCCCCCCGTACCCCCTCTTCGCCCTATAAATCGTCAAATATTCCAAAAACCCTCGCGGAGACCCTAGATCGGAAGTTCCACCGCCGCAAGCCTCTGTATCTACGAAAAGTAATCTAGACCCCGTTCCGGCACCCTGACGGAGGGGGAGATCATCACCGGTGGCCATCTTCATCATCCCGGCGGCCACCATGTTGAGGAGGGAGTAGTCCACCCTCGGGGCTGAGGGTTTGTACCAGTAGCTATGTGTTTAATCTCTCTCTCTCTCTCTCTCTCTCGTGTTCTTGAGATGTCACGATCTTGATGTATTGCGGGCTTTGTTAATATAGTTGGATCATATGGTGTTTTCCCCTCTCTATCTTGTTGTGATGAATTGAGTTTTTCCTTTGAGATTTCGTTTTATCGGATTGAACACTTTTATGGATTTGAGTACACTTGATATATGTCTTGCATATGAATACCCATGGTGACAATGGGGAATTATTTTGATTCACTTGATATATGTTTTAGCACTCAACTCACGGATTCCCAAGGTGACATTGGGGTAATCTACGCATAGGGGTTCATGCACGTTCTTGTCTTTGTTTCTCCGGTAGACATCTTGGGGCACTCTTTAAGGTTCTTTGTGTTGGATTGAGTATTATGAATCTGAAATTATTTGGTGTTATTTTAGTACAAACTCTTTGGATAGATTGATTGGAAAGAATAGCTTCGAGGTGGTTTCGTACCCTACAAACGATTTCTTCTTATGTTCTCCGCTAGATAGGAACTTTGGAGTGATTCTTCATCGCACGTTGAGGGATGGTTATATGATCCAATTATATTAGCATTGTTGAGAGATTGCACTAGAGAAAGTACGGACCCTAGGCCTCATTTTCAAGCATTGCAATACCATTCGTGCTCCGTTTTATCAATTGCTACCTTGCTGTTTTTTTATTGTTCTTATTACAAAAATCAATATCTACTATCCATATTACACTTGTATCACCATCTCTTCGCCGAACTAGTGCACCTATACAATTTACCATTGTATTTGGTGTCTTGGGGACACAAGAGACTTTTTATTATTTGGTTGCAGGGTTGTTTGAGAGAGACCATCTTCATCCTACGCCTCCCACGGATTGATAAATCTTAGGTCATCCACTTGAGGGAAAATTGCTACCGTCCTACAAAACTCTGCGCTTGGAGGCCCAACACGTGTCTACAAGAATAAAGTTGCATAGTAGACATCACTGGCTAATGAGCTATCAATCAATTCAGAGACCCAAGTTGGTTTTTCATGCACCAGAGATACGATTGGACTCATCATCCCCGAACAAGGTATCCAGTTGTGATCACACACCTTGGTTCCTTCCCCTGTCCCAATTCTCTTGATCAGTCTTTGTGCAAGAGCTCCCCTTCCATCAATAATGGCCCTCCAAATTTGAGACGGGTTATTTCCCAGCTCGGCCTCCATGAAGGATGAAGATGGATAATATTTAGCTTGTAATATTCTTGCACTTAGAGTCATCGGATCCTGAATTATACGCCATGCTTGTCTTGACAGAAGTGACAAGTTGAAAAGCTCTATATCTCGAAAACCCAACCCTCCCAAGTGTTTTGGCTTGGTGCATATGTCCCATGAAATCCAGCAAGGTTTACTCTTTCCCCTCTTGCTGCCCCACCAGAATTGCCGTATCATCGATGTAATACTTTCACAAATCCCTCTAGGCAATCTCAATTTAGACCTATAAAGTCTATGCAACATGTTGTACAAAATTGCTTTGAAGGTGATTGCAAATAGGTTGAAGAAATTGCTGCCAGATATCTCTACCTAATAATAAAGCACGTAGGGTTTCTGCCCGTCCGTCACGCCAATTTGCAAAAAAGCCTCTGCGTTTTCATGAAATCAACCCGCAGTCCAAATTTAAGTTACGCCAAACCGTTATTTTACAGTTTTTTTAAAAAATACCTATCATTTTAGGTATTCCATCCGCGGATCATATTTAAGTCAAACAAATGCTTTTCTAAACCATCCATATCTTTTAAACTGTAACTCCGATTTAAACATGTTATATATGAAATTTGATTAAAAAATATGTAGAATATGAATATAAGATTATTCTAACCTGTTAAGTATTTAAAAATATTATTTTGGAAGATCTTTAATTCAAACAAATGGTTTTCTAAATTATACGTATCTTTTAAACCGTAACTCCGATTTTAACATGTTATATATGAAATTTGATTAGAAAAATGTGTGAAATCTGTATATGATGTTAATTTTACCTGTTAAATATTTTTAAATATTGTTTTGGAAGCAAACTTATAACTATGGCGCACGATCTATTTTTCTCTCATACAGGCGGCGACCCGGATTGGAAATAAACACCCACTATAATCATATAGGGGAAAAAACATCAAGAACTACACATGCATACCTCTCAATACGTTGCAGGGGAAAACAACAAATTTCTCATCGCGAGTGTGAGAGAAAGCGAGAGAGAGGGAGAGGGAGGAGAGAGGGAGAGAGAGACGTCTTAGGATTAACCACACTCTAACACATTTTGGTTTGTGTGAACACTGAGACCACCGCCGGCGAGGGTGAGAAGAAGGATAAGCGGCAACACAAATATGATGCGTTGCTAAAATAAAGGAGATAGACCTATTGTGCTCTTGAGTGATGATTGTTCGGTTAAGAGTGTGTGTTGTGTTTTTTCTCCCGTTGCAATGCACGGGCTCTTTTGCTAGTAATGCCAGAAGAGCAATCAGCTTTTGTCCCTGGCAGATTGATTACAGATAATATAATTACCGTTTATGAGTGTTTGCATTTTATGAAGAGGAGCAAGTCAAAAGGTAATAGTCATTGTGCTTTAAAACTTGATATGATGAAGGCTTATGATAGGCTTGAATGGGATTATCTTCAAGCAATTATGGTGAAGCTTGGTTTCACGCCACATTGGATAAGTGTGGTAATGAATATGATCACATCTGTTTCATTCTCAATCCTTTTCAATGGAGAACAATTGCAGCAATTCAGACCTATGAGAGGTATTCGATAGGGAGATCCAAGTTCCCCTTATCCCTTCTTGATAGCAGCGGAGGGCCTTTTGTGCCTACTTAAATCCGTTCCTCAATCGTCAGCCTTTGTTGAAGTTCAGGTAGCACCGACAGCCCCAGTTGTTAACCACTTACTCTTTGCTGATGATAGCCTGCTGCTGTTCAAGGCTAGTAACGAGGGGGCAGTGGTTGTGTCAAACCTGCTAAAATACGTATTGTAATGCGTCGGGACAAAGAGTGAACAATGACAAATCATCGATTTTTTTCAGTAAGGGGTGTGCGCAATCAGTCTGGGATAGTATTAAAATTCCCTCCAGGTTTATGATGAGCAGCTAATTGACACATACCTGGGCATGCCTACTGATGTGGGTCACTCGAGGAATGGCACTTTTAAATACTTGAGGGATAGAGTATGGGAAAAGATTAAGGGGTGGATGGAGAAGATGTTGTCTTATGTAGAAAAAGAGGTACTTATCAAGGCAGTTGCTCAAGCCATTTCAGTATACTCTATGTCGTGCGCCTTCTGCATTAGTGAACGTGCATTTCATTAACTGGCACCCGAAGGCCTTTTGCATGGGCCGGCCCATATAAGGTTGCAGCGAGAGTGAGTGAGCTGTACCTAGACTTGTTTCGTCCATTTTTATTTTTCTCTTTCCTTTTTACCCTCTTCCTTTTTATATTCTTTGTTTATTTTTTATTTTCCCTTTTATTTTACAAATGCATGAACTTTTTCCAATTTCGTATTTTTTTCAAAACCAATGGACCTTTTAAAAATTTGTGAATTTTTTTCAAATCGATGAACCTTTACTACTGTTTTTCCAAAATTCCATGAACTTGTTTCAAATAAGTGAACTTTGTTTTAAAAATCCATGAACTTTTTTCAAATGTGTGATATCTTATTTTAAAATCAATGGAAATTTTCAAATGTTTTATGATTTTTTTTTTCAAAATTGTGAACCTTTCGTTTTTCTTATTTTTTGCAAATTATGAACTTTTGAAGTCTTGAACTTTTTTCAAATTCATGATGTTTTTGTCAATATGTGAACTTCTTTTTCAATTTTCATGAACTTTTTAAAATTTTGTTGAAAAATTTATTTATTTTTGAATTTTTTCATTTTCTAAACTTCTTATTTTTCAAATCCCTGAATTGTTTTTTTGAACCCGTGTTTTTTACCGAATTGATGAACAATTTTAAAATTCCTGTTTTTTAAAAAAAAGTAGTTGTTTTTTGTCGAATAGTAGACGGTCAACCGGTCAAGGGTAGACCGGTCCACCGCTACCAATCAATTGTTAACCGAATGACCAAAGAATCGGGAACAAACACGCTTGACCAGCGACCTCTCTCCTACTAGTTGGGCCAGCCCACGAGAGGAGCCGCGTGAGCGCCGCTCTCCAGTTCCTATTCAGCACCTTCTGCGCCACTTAACGAGGCGTTCTGCATGGGCTGCCCCATATAAGATTGCAGCGGGAGAGAGCTGTTCTTGGTTTTGGTTTTGGGAAGCTAGTCCCCGTAACGTCGAGTGCATGTTGATGGAATTCATTAAAGTAAGCTAGCAGATCCTCCTTATAAGAGCATCTCCTCCAATAGACGGTACATATTTAAAAATAATTAATTTTTGAAGCTTCGAGAGCAAAAAGCGATGTTTCAACATACAATTCATATGTAAAAAAAATTGAACCCCCGCCTCCCGAAGATGTAAAATTGAAAACTTCGTGATGCAAATTTACATCACGAGATGCAACTGATGTAAAATTGCGGACGCCCGCCAAACGACCAACCGCCAGTTCATTCCCCTTCCGTCTTGCGACCGCCCGCCCACGACCTGCCCGCCGCCTCTCCCCGCTCAGCCGCCGCCCCGCCGCAGCTCCCCGACGCCGCCCCGCCGTAGATCCAGCCCCCCGCCTGGGCCGCCGCCTGCCGCCGCGTCGTCCCATCGCATCCGCCTCCTCTCCGTCCGCCTCAGCCCGGCACCGCTCTGTCCGCCTCCTCTCCGGCCGCCTCCGCCTCCGGTTCGTCCGCCGCCCCGCTCCGTCCGCCACCGCCCCGCGCCGCACGCTGCCGCCCCGCGCCGCACGCCGCCACCCCACTCCTCGCTCGGCAGCCGCCCCGACTCGCTCCCCGCTTGGCCGGCGCCCGCTCCCCGACGGCGCCAAAGAAGCCGCCGAAGGACAAGTCCGGTTTCTCCGGCATGAGGGCGAAGCCCTCCGGGAACTTCGGAGTGGAGTTCTCCGACGCCGGGCGGCGTTGGTGGCTCGACACATATCCCACCGCCGATGAGGCCGTGCGTGCCTACGACGTGGCGGTGTGGCGTGCCGGACAGCCGAAGACGGACCTCAACTTCCCGGAGGTCGAGTCCCAGGCGGTGGCGGAGTGGCTTGTGCTGCAGGGCATCCGGATGGAGGAGATGTCGTCGAAGGAGGCGAAGAAGAGACTGGCGGTTGTCGTCGCTCCCGGCGAGAGCGGCGAGGCGACGATGGCTCGGTTTGCGCGAGAGCATCCGCGGTACGTCCAGGCTGAGCTGGTGCACTACTGGAAGCGCGACGTCGAGGCGATAAAGAAGGGGGTGAAGAAGGAGGACGAGGTCGGCCCCTCGACTGTGATCCCTATCAAGTCGTTGGATGAGGACTGGGGTGACTCCGCGGAGGAGGACGAGGGGTGCGATGACCCGACCAAGGACGAGTTCTGGGAGCAGTTCCGCAGCTTCGACGACGAGGAGTAGTTTCATCCAGTAGTTCGAATAAGTAGTAGTTGAATTTGTGTATGAAACTATGTTGAATTTCGTTTGAACTATGTTGAGATGAAGTAGTAGTTGGTCGTTTCAATCTCCGTTTTGGACCATTTGTTGGAGTTGCTCTTTTATCTACATCTTCGTTTTGGACCATCTGTTGGAGTTGAGCCTTTTTTGAAGATGTAAAAAACATTTTTTGATGCTTCAAATTTAGACCATCACCGGTTTGGAGCACCAAAATATACATCATCTATTGGAGATGCTCTAAGCACAACACTAAAAGATTTATAAAACTCATTAGTGAAGCCATCAGGTCCTGGCGATCTATTAGTTGCAGCAGACAATTTGCACCCAACAGAGGGGCTCATCAAGCATCCTAAGGTCAGTTTGCTCGTAGAAATTCATGGGGTCTAAAACTGGAAATGATATGAAAGTCTGACCAAGCAGCCGTACTTTGCCTTCCACCATACAGCAGACAGTGCTCCTCCGCGTGACGGAGAAGAAGGTTATCACTTACCTCATCGCCCTCGATCCACAGCAGCGACACAGAGCAGTCGAGTTGTATTATCAGATCATCGAATGGGTATATGATGCGTAAAGTATTTGTTGTGCTAGTATGTACAGTACGTTTTTTTTTTTGCTATGTACGTTGCCGCCACTTGCTACTATTAATCATCGGACGCTTGACAAGTTTTTCGGGGTCATGAGGGTAACTCTATGTAAATATTGACCGAGCTCACAATAATGAGGTAATTCTGCACTTCTCAAAACGTTTGTTTCTTTTGGGGGAACTGAGATAGTTTGTTTCGATACAAATCAAATAATTAAATTTTCATCAATTTCTTGTGTAATCTATGAAAGTGTCATATATTTACCGTGATTAGTCAGCTTGATCGATAAATTTCATTTTTTTTTTGTAATTTGTCCTGTAAAAAGTTCATAGCCCAGTTCCGCATACACTTCTAAATAGTTTTTTTTTGTCTTTTAAGGATTAACTTTGCATCTTGATAGTTGCATGGTTGCCCAACAATTTTTCACACCAAAGAAAAGATACGGTGAGGCAGAAGCAGACGGATTGAGAGCTACAACACGAAATCTTGAATTTATTTTGTATCTACTATAATGCATGGGCTATTTTGGTTAAATTTAATGCATATCTATTCTTTCTCCCGTTGCAAGCATATGCGCTAGTTTGAATTATATAAATATATCGCGGTAATGATCAAGATCTATGATGCGACCAGATCGCTGATCGACTCTGAGTCTCTCTCTCTCTTTTTTTTTTGTGCAGAGACTCTGGCTGGTTTATATACAGGTTAACTAACGCCTAGTAACGAGTGATGCATCGGGTTAAAAGCTCACAAGTAGTGCTCTAATCCGTTGAGGTAGTGCTCTAATCAACCGGTTAACGCAAAGCATGCACGTGACAATCATGTATTTATACGATAGGCGTGCAGGGCACGTGAGGCATGCCCCAATGTGTGCACGTGATTCACTGTCGCCGTGCATGAGCTTCACCCACCGAGACGAGTACAGTAAGTTAAATATATACTCCCGAGGCGGCCGACACGGTGCACGCATTGGGTCATGGCGTCACGTGATCTTTGACTCGATGCAACATCCACTCTGCCTAGATTAGATCCCTTTGGGCACCATCTTTTTCTTTACTGTCTTCCTCTATGCCAAAGAACTACTCCGTCCCGAAATATAAGATGTTCTTTTTCTATATTTTTTGATAGTATCAGAAAACATCTTACATTTCAGGACGAAGGGAGTAAACTAAGACAGTATTGGACCTATTGGTGGGGCATTGATAAAGGAAAAAAAAAGATGGCTTGACTCAGCTGGGATAAAATGCGGTCTCCCAAAATGCAAGGGAGGCATGAGGTTTAGAGGTATTTATGCTTTTAACCAGGTCATGTTCGTGGAGATTGCTCGGGTACCCAGACAGTTTATGTGCTTACTTGCTTCGAGCAAAATATTATCCTAATGAAAATCTTCTTCACACCATCTTTTCGGATAACTCTTCGATAATCTGAAAAGGTATTGAACATGGTTTACAACAGGTAAAGATGGGTGCTATTTGGAGGATAGGGGGCGGTTCCAAAGTACGCACGTGGCGGGATCCTTGGATTCCAAGAGGACATGATAAAAGACCAATTACCCTGAAAAGAAATTGTCGGTTCTACTGAGTCTTAGATTTTCTGTATGATCACGGTGGATGGAATATTAAGCGGCTCCAGGAGCATTTTTGGGATGTTGATATATAACAAATTCTGATGATACGTACGTCACCATGGAATCGTGTGGATTTTCTCGCATGGTTCCTTGAGAAATCCGGCCGGTTCACAGTCAAAAGCACCTATAACCTGGCTACAAAAGAACATGATAAAATCTATGCTGGAGGGGCATCAAGTTCAAATCCAGGTAGCCAACGCTCTTTGTGGAACTACGTGTGGTGGGCAAAAGTTCCGTTGAAGATGCGCATTACCGCATGGAAAACAGCAGCTTGAGAGTAGACATTTCGAGTAGTTGGTTTAAAAAATGTATGAGGTTGTAGCAGAGACCATGCTGAATTTTATGCTGGAGAGTGATGAAAACTCCCCCGCGGGCTGTAATGATATACTAGATTCTGTGGTTTCATTTTAATTAATGGAACCGGGGCAGGGGCCCTTTTTCTCTAAAAAAACAGCAGCATGAGCACTTGCGATGGACCAAAACAAGGTATATCGGCACCTTTCAACCATTGGTCGTTGTAGAGTATGCGGCCGTGACATAAAGAGTTCGTTCCATGCTCTTATTGCATGCCCTCAGGCGAGAAGTGTCTGGCAAGTAATGCGTTCGATATGGCCTTTTCCAGCGGATGAGGTTCTAGTCGACAATGGGAAAGACTGGTTATTACACGTTATAGCAACATGCGATAGTCATATCCGAGATATGGTTATCTTGCTTATCTGGAGAATCTGGCAACTTAGGAATGAAGTGGTGCATGGAAAGGAGATACCTCCCGTGGAGATCACAAAGGAGTTTCTGGACAGCTATTATAAATCACTCTATCTCACACAAAGGCACAATTAGGAGGAAATTATAAAAGGCAAAATGCTTGTTCGGGAGGAGAAGCCAGGTCCGGTGGTGCAGCATGCAATAATGTCGGCCCCTTGGCCACCGCCACCTAAGGGCTGGACTGCACTGTCCATCGACGGGTCCTTCTCAGTACAAGATTTCAATGTTGGTGCTGGTATGGTCTCACGACGGGAGGATGGGTCGATTATCTTTGCCGCATATCGAATAATCTTTCATTGCAATGAGGCTCTTGAGACAGAGATACATGCACTAATGCAAGGCATGGCTCTCGCTATTGAACATACGGATCGACCAGTGTTCGTCCAATTAAATTGCTCGGAGGATCTTTCAATCCTTACAGGTGACAACTTGTCTCGTTCGGCCTACAGACACGTGGTAGCTGAGATTAAGTTGTTGATGGGTGATAGAGAGTTTAGTCTACAGAAAATTAAGAGAACTCAAAATAGGATAGCAGATTGTGGCTAATTATAGCCGCACTGAGTCGTGTACTGCGGTGTGGATGAGTAGATGTCCTCCATGTTGCGAGGACTTATGGCCATGACTACAACCCTATGATTCATGAATAAAACTCCCTTTTGATGTGCAAAAAGAAGAACTAATGCAACGCCCCGCAAAAAAAGAAGAACTAATGCAACGAAAGCGCCTTGCACACGCCACAAAATATTCAAATACCCAAATATTTGAATTTTATACTGAAAAAGATAAAATATTCAAATACTCTGTCAAGAAGCAATAAGATAATGAAATGTCTATGTGCTTTCCACAATTGCTAAGCCTCGAACAAGCCGATATTTTGTACAGTCCTTTATGCATAAGTTAACAACACTTGAAAATTAAAGAGGGCCCTATAAGGTTTGAAACGGTCTCGGAGACAATGGTATAGAAGGTTTGATTCATTTAGGATAACACATGGATTTAAGAGGTCTGAATATGATAGTTGTGCTTACATTAAATTTTTGATGGATCACCTATATACTTGTTGTTATACGTTAACGACATGTTGATTGCTGCCAAGGGCAAGGGCAAGGGCAAGAAAGAGATCACTGCTTTAAAGGCACAATTAAGTAGTGAGTTGAAGATGAAGGATCCTCGTACTGCTGAGAAAATTCTATGTATGAAGATTATGAGGGACGAAAATTCTGGTTTGCTATTTCTTAGTCGGCAAAGTTACATTTAAGAAAGTTCTTCATCATTTTAACATGCATGATGCTATGTTAATAAGCACTCACGTTGCTCCTCATTTCAAATTTTCATCTTCTCAATGTCCTAGTATGGATGAAATTTTTTAGTATGTGTCAAGCGTTCCATAATCTAGTGTAGTCAGTTCTTTAATGTATGCCATGGTGTGTTCTCTGCCTAATTTTTCATTTGCAATGAGTTTGGTCAGTAGATACATGGCTAACCCTAGTAAAGAACATTGAAAGATTGTTCAATGGATTTTGAGGTACCTTCATGGCATTTCCAATGCTTGTTTGAAATTCTGCAGGACTAGTAAGGGACTAGTTGGCCATGTGGATTTAGATTTTGCTTTCACCGATTTGGATAAGAGAACGTACCTTATAGGTTATGTGTTCACTATTGATGGTTGTGTCATGAGTTGGAGGGCAATGTTGCAGCCTGTAGTTTCCCAATCTACCACTAAAGCAGAATACATGGCTATTGCAGAAGCATGTAAAGAATCATTTTGGGTGAAAGTTTTGCATGCACAGATTTTTGGAGATAATTCTTGCATTAATTCGTTTTGTGACAGTCAGGGTGCGGTATATCTTACTAAGGATTAGATGTTCCATGAGAGGACAAAGCACATCAATGTTAAATACCATTATGTTTGAGATATTATAGATCAAGGTAAACCGAAGGTATGCAAGATTAGTACTCATGGTAATCCTGCTCATATATTGACAAAGCCAATTCCTGTTGCTAAGTTGCTCAAACTTAGTTGGTATAACTCAATATCCCTAGTGTCTGCTTGGCGCTGAACCCTCATTCATGCTACAAAATAGAATTTATCTCAAGGTGGAGTTTGTTATCTTGTGATCTAAATTCATATATAAGTATAAAGACTAACTTATGACGAGCGGGCCAGAGGCCCGTCGTCGGGAGGCTTGGGTCGGAGCGGAGTGTAGCGACGACTGAAGTTAGCCCATGTGGGCCACTCCTGTCAGGTACGCCTAGGGTGCGGGAGGTGGGGGGGGGGGGGCTTCGCCCCCCTCCCTGCGTGAGGTATGGATCAATATTGACCTAGGTCACCGCTGTTATATGTACCTCTTATAAGGCACCACACGGTATAAAATTGATCAGTTGTAAATCCCTGTCATTTGTAACCTCTTCCTATATAGTGAAGATTTGTTGGCTGACGCTCGTGGTTTTTCCCCTTCGTCTTGGAGGAATTTTCTACATTAAATCCTTGTATCCCCTCGCAGTTCCGACTCCCGGTCCGGCAGGGTCATAGCCGAAAATGTGTGGTCGCTCAGATGGACCATGTCATTCTCGACGCACGGCCCCCCGTTGCAGAAGTCAGTGGGGTGTCTGCAACTGATGTTCAAGCAGACCGCAGCCATAGTTGGTTCTCAATTTTGGATTGGCAGCAAACACCATGGAGAAGAACGGTGGTTCGGTGACGGCGGGACCACACCCGCAAGCATAATAGGAAAATATAAGTGAACATAAGGGTATCTTCAACACCGACCCTCAAACTGCCCGCAATCATCTAGACCACGCGGTCCAAAATTGTTTTCCGTCCAATGTGGTTCTATATCGGTCCGCTCGATGGTTCGGACATCCTTTTTCTCGCAAATCGGAAGCAAACTAGGGAACAGGGGGAGGGGCTTGCGGGAGTCCGGACCGCCGCCACATAGGACTTCGACACCCTCATCCCACACATTTCCTCCCTCACCGTGCCATTCTTTTCAACTTCGCCCCTGCTCCCCCTTACTATGCATTCGCACCCTCCCCCTTGCTATACGGTTTATTCAAAATTTTCAAATTTTCAATTGTCATTTTGTACATAAAAAAACTTGCTATGCATGTGAGCACGGTTCATGGCTATTATCTGTCACAACTGCGACTGCAGAATTGTATACAATCGCAGGGTGTTTTGAAATGGTATGGAGATCCACAATACGTGTCAGTTTTTAATTTAGCCAATGTCACCATAATGTGGTTGTACATCTAGATCTGAAGCAATGCCGTGGCTACTTAGATATATTTATCAAGCTTGTGATCCTAATCCGAAGCAACATGATCACATAAATTAAGTTTGGCAGCATGCAGTTGCCTGATGGTGGTTCACTTCCAAAATTCAAAATTCCAAAGTACAACCTCCATCCGGAATTAACCGTTGTTGAAATTAGTGTAACTAAGTGTGTTTTAATGGGTAGATACACTCATTTCAGCGACAGTTAATTCCGGACGCGGACGGAGGGAGTGTAGGCGCTCAAACGACCCGGTGGTGCCTAACATGCCTATAAATTGCCTCCTTCACTTCATCTCATTCCACAACCAATCCACACAAGAACCCTAGACATCAAGCTAGCTTGCTTACTCTCGATCAGCATGGCCAAGGCAAACCCTTCCTATTACCAAACCACCGCTCCGGTTAGCGCACCGGTGCAGTACCAGGAGCATCTCTTCCACTTGTTCGTGCAACAGCAGTTCGAAGCAACAAATGGTGCTAACCAGCTCATTACAGTGAATCCAAAGCTTCCCCAGGGGTTCGGTGTCACCGTCGCTACTGACTGGGACATACGTGATGGTCCTGACACCACGGCGAAGGTTGTCGTGCGTGCACAAGGCCTGCATCAAGGGTCCGGCAAGAACAACGCAGCCTGGTTTATGTCCTTCAACACAGTGTTCACCGATGAGAGGTTTGTCATTTTTCCGAACATGCATGTTTGCTTTAAACTTATGTTGCCATATTTTTTTTGTGCGTGATGCTTACAAACTTGTATTTTAGGTTTAAGGGGTCCTCCCTCAGTGTGCAAGGACATTTGGTTTCCGACGAAGGTGAATGGGTGGTTACGGGTGGGACTGGCGAGTTCGCTTTTGCACAAGGTGTTGTTACCTACAAAAAAAAATCAAGGATTTGCCAGCCGGAACCGGAAGCATCAGAGAGCTTCGTTTCCGTGTTGTGTGCTTCAACTTCCCAAAGCCGGTTAGATTCATTTTTCCCTCGATCGTGTTCTTCCTTAATTCTTTAAACTGTGGAAGCTTAGCTAGCTAATTTGTATTTTTGTCATGATTTGGACACATGCAAAATGTGAGTACATCATTCTACTACTAATTTAGCTCTAACACACACTCACACACACACATATATATTTATATATACATGCCTGTGCAGAACTCCCTACAAAAGGTTGGGCCGTGAGGTGGGAATGGAGGGACACCATTTGAAATCCCGGAGGCAGAGCTACCTCAGCGTCTAGAAAGTGTCACAATTCAGAGTAACGAAGTTATTGATTCCATTGCTTTCACCTACATCGTCCAACTCGGTGCAAGGCGGACTATCGGTCCATTTGGTGGTGCCGATGGGATGAAGCAGCCGGTGAGTGAATTTTGTATTTCGTTCAAATGTAACTCAGTCATCAATTGGATAATGAGCTCAAGTCATGGATCACATATATAACGTTGACAATCTCGGACCACATTTGTACTCCCTCGTGGTGCTTAGGAGCCAAGGCAAATACTACTCCCTCCGTCCCATAATATAAGACGTTTTTTGACACTACGGGCGGTCTGGGCAATTTGTTGATCAGCTTGGAGCCTATGTGCGCCCATCCCCAAATTAGTAGAAGTAAGTGTTCCTTAGGAAAACTTACTGCTTTACTCGTCAGCTTCTCAGTGTTCCAGCAATAAGAAGGAAGGGATATGCTGTCCTAATTGCATGTACTTTCTTTAATTTTTATCTTCTACGCTTTTGGCTATCGGCTCAGTGTGGCCCGAGAAATAAAGTTCTTATTAATAAGTGCTGAATGTAGTCTTATCCCTGTGTCATGTTCATATGTGCTAATGCATATAGTGAAGTTCTGCTACGGGCTGCACGTGCATGATATTTGGGAGAGCAGAGCCCGTCTGACGTAATAAAATTCTCAGACACGAACTAATCAGTTGGTCTTAAGCCAGCTTCAACACCGTAAATGGCTAATAATCTAATTAAGGAATTTTAAATCTAATGAAATAAACTATCCTAGCCTAGCCCCCATGATCAATGGACGGGTTTTTATGAGTTGAGCCTCCACATATCAAATTAAAATTTCAAACTCCCAATGAATATCTAGGTTACTCGACACAGTTAGAGAATATAGTCCCTGATCCAATGTGCACGATGCATGAGGTGGTTACCTATACTTTTTGTGACCGTCAATGATGACTTGAGCTCATATGGATGTGTCTAACTGATGAGGCAGAGGTCGGAAATCTTTGAAAAGTTCAAAGAGTTTTAGAACAATGTTAAGAATCAACTCAGTAAGATCAAACTTCTATGACTAGATCATGAAGGCAAGTACCTGAGCCACGAGTTTGATGATCATCTGAAGAGTCGTGGAATAGTTCCACAACTCACTCCTCTAGGTCTAGCATAGAGAAACGGTGCACCGGAACGGAGGAATCGCACCTTGTTGGACATGGTTCGATCGATGACAAGTCAGTCTGATCTACCATCGACATTATAGGTTATGCTCTAGAAATTACGAATTTCACACTAAGTAGGGTGCCACCAAAATCTCTAGACAAGACACTATATGAGATATGGACTAAATAGAATTTCAATTTGTCTATTCTAAACATTTGTGGTTGGGAAGCATATGTCAAGTGACTCCACAAAGACAAGCTTGCACCCAAGTCCGATAAATGCATATTCTTAGGATATCTAAGGGACATCTTTGGATGTAATTTCTACAACCGCTATGATGCCAAAGTATTTGTTGTGTGCATAGAGATACTAGTACACCATGGCATCATAATACTTATCATTCACCATTAATTATAGTGCCACGTCGTCCTAATGTGTATGTGGCACTGCATGATACTTGCACTTGAAGAGGTCTTGTACATCCCAATGTCCTCACTTCCAAGTGCCACCACGTGTATATATCGTAGTTTTAAATAGCTGGCTATGACAAATAGTGGCATCGCTAAATGGCGCTAGAGGCGCCAAATTGTACACGATTCCATTTAGCGTGATGTCCCTACAAACGCTATAGCTCTGAGATATCGTGCTACTAAAAACTTTGGTAAATGTAGGTAAGGAGGAGCCCTAATGTGTTGACCTCAACCCCTGTGTACCAAAGGAAAATTGTACATCTGTTGCCATACTCGTCGTGACCGAAGCTTATCATATGCATATGCATAAAGTTGCACTGATAATGGATAAAGGTGAAATAGGTTGGAGTATATACCGAGAATTAGGTTCATATGATTGACATATGGCTGGCATACTCGTATACTACCAACTACCCAGCCCACATCCGGATGTAAGCATCGATATGGCATCCTGCATGCGTTTGCACTATAATAATCTTGCATCGTTCATAAGCATCTTTTCTCTCGAGAAGATGCACTTAGACCATCCGATACCAAACTGGAAACAAAGCATTTCCAACATCTGATCTGACCTCGTGTAGAGAAACTTTCAGCTAGTTTATAGCCAATTGTGATGAGCTACGCCAATCTCGTGCAGCGCAGTTGTCATGGGGACTACTTGGGAATTGCATACTCAGTCTGATCTAGTTGGCCTATTAGGGCGAGCATTTCTGGTACATGACACCTTCGTCAGTACCAATCACGCGCAATTTGGAAGTTGCATACTCAAGCTGATCAAGTTTGTCGTGCTCCAGCCTTGGTTGAGTATTCTCACCTTAATTACAAATGTCACGTAAGGTTCATGTATCGCTTAAGACCCGGACATGGTGTACTTTTGGTGGACAGGATGCACCAAAAAATTATTCCAATATTATTATCCTTTTTGTATTACGATAGACACCCAAAACCGGAAACAATATATTGGTGCGAACAGTTCTATGACGGCAACAGATCGCCCCTCAACGGTGGACAGAGATGGGAAAAGTCTAGCCCTTCGACACATCTTGCACAAGCGCAACTTGGGAATGGAGTGGAGACAAGCACACAAGCCGCTTGCCGATGGACAGACGCCAAAGCACGCCCAGCCGCCGGCACGGACCGACCCGAACCACCACCATGGGCTACCACCACGCCGCATCATCCTCGCGTGCAATTTTTGTACATCGCATCATCCTCGCGTGCAATTAACATAGGAACTTACCATTCGACACAATGGTTAGCTACTGCAAAGCAATGGGGAAAACACATAGGAACTTGAGACTTGCATATTCATGTCAAGTTGGCTTTGGTACCATGATTGCACATGCTCGGGACCTCATATTGGACGCTCTTTGTGTCAAATAGAAGGGTTGTCGCACAGAGGGCCTCGTCTTGGTGGGCCGGATCATCTATGAATTGTTGCGTGAGTCAGAGCGAGTGAGTAGCGAACTAGGGGCTACTGTAGCAATCATATTTTTAACTATTGAGAATATTGTTTAAACACAAACATATTTTGAAATTGTGAACACTTTTTTAAAACTTAAATATTTAGAAGACAAACATTTTTTGAGAATATAATTAAAAAAATGAAAACATGTGTTGAATTTGTGCAGAATTTTTGGAAATGAGAACAATTTATCCAATTCTTAAAAAAATATGTTTCGAATTTGTGAAGAATATTTGAAAAAACGGACTTTTTAAAATTTGGAAGAATATTTGAAACATAATTTTTTAAACACGATAATTTTTTAAATTCAGTTAGATTTTTAAACTGTCCAAAAAGACGAAGGTTTTTTTTGGAAAAAATATATAAAACCCAAAGAGAACCAAAAGGACGAAAACCTATAAAAGAAAAAAATTTGGTTAAAAGGCCGGTAGCAATTCTTCTGTTAAATGGGATACCCATCTCATTCGTTGGGTCGCTTGCGCTGCCTGTTCAATGGAGAACTGTTTTCCTTTTCTTCTTTTGAGATCCGTTTTTTGGAATTCAAAATTTTGTTCACGTTTTTAAAATTATGTAAGTTTCGTTTCAACATTTATTTCACAAATTAAATTTTTTTTAGTGTTTTATAAAAATGTTTGGGAATTTTAGAAAATGTTCGCATTTTTAAAAATGTCTCCAAATTTTCCAAAATGTTTCGGTTTTAATTTTTGGACATAAATTCAGAAAAAAATTCTATTTCCGTAAAAATTGCTAGGCTGCGGGCTGTGCTGAACAAAAGAAAGGCCGCTGTGTTTAGGTGGCTTAACTAGGCCGCTGGCTGAGCTGCGCTTCAGCCCACGTAGAAAAATCTTTGAAAAGGGCGTTTTGCTGGCTATGGACTGTGTTGTGCTTCCACCTATACATACATGCTGGTCTACAAAAAAACATATACACACATGTCCACAAGTTCAAAAAAAAGTTCGTATTTTCAAAAAATGTTCAGGGATTTCAAAAAATGTTTGCATCTTCAAAGTTTTGTTTGTTGATTTCAGAAAATGTTTTTGTTTCAAAGATAGTTCTCAGATTCAGAAAATGTTCCTGTTGTTCAGAATTTGAAAATTGTTCACAGGGTTGAAAATTATTCAGAAATTTAAAAACTACTTGAGTTTGAAAATTTTATTCATAATTTAGAAAATATTCATTTTTATAAAAATAATCATTTTTCACAAAAAAAAAACACATTCAAATTTTCAACAAATGTTCAACTCTGACGCTGCTTACATTTCTTAAAAACTTCGCGCTGCTCACTTGGTTACAAAAGTTCATGGTTTCAGTGTCTTGGTGCGCGAGGTCAGGAGTTCCAATCCCTCTTCATCGTACGCATTTTGCGATTTTTTGCTCGTACAGTGCCAGAAAATGGGTCAAACAACAAGGTTTCATATGTGTGCATCGAGAGTCTATGAGACGCAAAAATGCGGCAGGCAAGATCTCCCAATGCGTGTTTGTGAGGCTATGTATGTTGCGTCGCGAGTCTATTTGCCAAAAAATACGGCAGATAGGAGTTCCCGGTGCGCGTTTGGTCGACAAGTGTCAACCTATGCGGTAAATAGGAGACATTGTTATTCTAGGCTTGCTAGGCTGCAGGTTGTGATGAAGAAAAATAAGGCCGCTCTGATCAAGGGGCTTTACACTAGGCCGTAGGCTGTGCTACGCTTCAACCTATACATAACATGTTGGTCTAAAATATATATACACGCGTGCAGAAGTTCAAAAAAAGGTACAGATTCTTGGAACATTGACACATAGGTCCCACCACTCACTTATCCATGTTCTCATGATTAGATATTACATGAAAAAATACGACCGTCACACAATTGCAGTTTCATATGACCCTACTATATTCTCGTGCAAAATACCAAACTATCATAGAATTTAGTAGCCAAGAGGCACCATATGGTGGACGCGATTCAGTGACATTCTCTTTGATTAATGCATGACGGCAATGATTATGTGTCCGTCCCAGATCCGTGGTAAGCAGTGACACTAGGTACAAAAGTCAAGCATTAGGCATTTTTCATGATGGTTTCAGCCATCGTCACGGGGATTTGCGTTGCAGTATCTGAGTTTTCTTGTAGTCATGAGTGCATATCCTGGTATTTCCCCCACGCAGATAGGTACGGACCAAGCTAGGAATCATGTGCATGGGGACTAATAGAAGAGGTAAAAAAGGTTGGAGGGTGCAAACATACAAGTTGAGAACATTTTGAGCTAACAGTATAGAGGTGTTTCTAAAAGAATAAAAAATGGGACCGGCTAGGCCACGATCAACTGAATTTCATTTTTTGGCCAGTCACACATTTTAGCATCTTGTAGCCCCACGTATTCCACTTGGGCTCGTGCCTTCCCTTCACCAGCAAGAGGATGTGACGCCTGAGCACACACATGTATACGACACACCACATAAAGCATGCACAGTCGCCCACATGCCCACGCAGAAAAGCCCACATGCACAATACACAGAGAAACATCACATGCATGGCATGCCCAACATCGACTATTTCTATCATGCGGATTTAGCAGAATTAAAACTAAAAATAAAAAAACATTATTTAAGGAAAATGAATTATAAGGGTATTTATATTACCTAAAATATGAAAGAAAATGAAAAAGAGGGCAACAATGTCTTGGGCATTTGAATTATTATTTTTGCTTCAATAAAATCATTCTTCACCATTTAATCCAGATCCAAAGGCCTAGGTGGCTTCTTTCTCCACCCTTATTCTTCCCCCCTATATTAAAATTGAAATAAATACTAAAAACCAAACAATGAAATTTTCTAAATAATAATGAATTAGTGGCTTTGGTTACCCTTAAACAAGAAAAAACTGGCAAAAACTTAAAACAAAAACTTGCACACAATTTACATGGAAATTACACATTTTTATAATATGCAATAATAACCCTATTATACACCTAAAGAATAGATGAACAAAAAACCAGGAACTTTAAGAATGGTGATGATAGGAACAAATTAGTGGCAATTGCATTCCCTTTAAGAAGAAAGAGAGAATAAAAACAACTAATGACAAAATTTGCACATAATTTACAGAAAGAATGTGCTTTTTTTAAGATATGCAAGAATAAGAATGTAATAGTGAAATTTTCACAGGAAAGAATCTTTGGAGCCAATAACTCTAAGAATGGTGTTGATAGGAATGAATTAATGACAATTGCATTACTCTTTAAGCAGAAAGAGAATAAAAAATGACAAATTTGCACACAATGTACACAAAAAATGTGCTTTTTTATAATATGTAAAATTAAGAATGTAATAGTGAAACTTTCATAAAAAATATTTTTTCAAACAAGTAATCAATTAGTAGCATTGCATTACCCTTAAAAAAGAAAGAAACTAAAATAAAAACCAAAATAATGAAGTTTACCTAAGAAATGAATTGCTGGTACTGGGATTACCTTTTAAGAATAAAGAAAATAAAACAAATAATGAAACAAATGCAAACAATTTGCACAAAAAATGCACTTCTATAATATGCAAGAATAAGCATATTCTAGTGAAAGTTTTGCAAACAATAGGTTTTCTTAGAAGGAACGAATCAGTGGGATTGCTATTACCCTTATAAAAGAGTGATTGCACAAGGACCTATTTCAGAGTCTACGTTCATTTCTGCTGCCCAACTATTGGTGAATCAAAACCAAGGGAGCACAAGCACCATTCAGCAATGAGAGATGGCCAAGAAGTTGCTTGCCTTAAAAAAAGCAAAGAGACAAATACTTAGAAGATTAGAAAATTGCTATATTTGCAGCAAGGAGAGAAGAACAGGAAAAGAAGGAACACAAAGCTTCCAGGAAGAGACATAAGCAAGAGGAGAAGAAGCCAGCAGAGGCATGGCGGAAGAGTGAGGCAGCTGCTCAGAACAGAGTAGAGGAAAGAAGAAGCAACAATAAAAAAGCAGGCTTAAGCAGAGACAAGGCAGATTATTTTGGAGGCTGATGAGAACTGTAGCTACTGAGTACAAAGCAAGGAAAGAGGCTGAGAAGAAGGCTAAAAAAGAGCAAGAAGCTGCCAAGAAGCTAGCAGAGAAAGAAGCTGCTGCAACAAAAAAATAGATAAGAAATCAAAGAAAGAGGCTGCTGCAGCACAAAGAAAGGAGGAGCTTGATGACCCACAAGTATAGGGGATCTGTCGTAGTCCTTTCGATAAGTAAGAGTGTCGAACCCAACGAGGAGCAGAAGGAAATGACAAGCGGTTTTCAATAAGGTATTCTCTGCAAGCACTGAAATTATCGGTAACAGATAGTTTCGTGATAAGGTAATTTGTAACGGGTAACAAGTAATAAAAGTAAATAAGGTGCAGCAAGATGGCCCAATCCTTTTTGTAGCAAAGAACAAGCCTGGAAAAACTCTTATATGAAGGAAAACGCTCCCGAGGACACATGGGAATTATCGTCAAGCTACTTTTCATCACGCTCATATGATTCACGTTCGTTACTTTGATAATTTGATATGTGGGTGGACCGGTGCTTGGGTACTGCCCTTCCGTGGACAAGCATCCCACTTATGATTAACCCCTATCGCAAGCATCCGCAACTACAAAAAAAGTATTAAGGTAAAACCTAACCATAGCATGAAACATATGGATCCAAATCAGCCTCTTACGAAGCAACACATAAACTAGGGTTTAAGCTTCTATCACTCTAGCAACCCATCATATACTTATTACTTCCCAATGCCTTCCTCTAGGCCCAAACAATGGTGAAGTGTCATGTAGTCGACATTCACATAATACCACTAGAGGAAAGACAACATACATCTCATCAAAATATCGAACGAATACCAAATTCACATGACTACTTATAGCAAGACTTCTCCCATGTCCTCAGGAACAAACTTAACTACTCACAATTCATATTCATGTTCATAATCAGAGGGATATTAATATCCATAAAGGATCTTAACATATGATCTTCCACCAAATAAACCAACTAGCATCAACTACAAGGAGTAATCAACACTACTAGCAACCCACAGGTACCAATCTGAGGTTTTGGGACAAAGATTGGATACAAGAGATGAACTAGGGTTTTAGAGGAGATGGTGCTGGTGAAGATGTTGATGGAGATTGACCCCCTCCTGATGAGAGGATCGTTCGTGATGACGATGGTGATGATTTCCCCCTCCTAGAGGGATGTTTCCCCGGCAGAACAGCTCCGCCGGAGCCCTAGATTGGTTTCGCCAGGTTCCGCCTCATGGCGGCGGTGCTTCGTCCCGAAATCTTGCTTCTGATTTTTTTCTCGGACGAAAGACTTCATATAGCAGAAGATGGGCACCGGAGGCCTGCCAGGGGGCCCACGAGACAGGGGGCGCGCCAAGGGGGGTAGGGCGCGCCCCCCACCCTCGTGGATGGTGGGTGGCCCCCTCTGGTTGATTCTTTTGCTAGTATTTTTTATTAATTCCAAAAACTGCCTCCGTGAAGTTTCAGGACTTTTGGAGCTGTGCAGAATAGGTCTCTAATATTTGCTCCTTTTTCAGCCCAGAATTCCAGCTGCCGGCATTCTCCCTCTTCATGTAAACCTTGTAAAATAAGAGAGAATAGGCATAAGTATTGTGACATAATTTGTAATAACAGCCCATAATGTAATAAATACCGATATAAAAGCATGATGCAAAATGGACGTATCAACTCCCCCAAGCTTAGACCTCACTTGTCCTCAAGCAGAAGCCGATATCGAAAAATATGACCACATGTTTAGAGATAGAGTTGTCGATAAAATAAAATACGGACATGAGGGCATCATGATCATTCTTATAGCAGCAACACACACACACACACAGATATATATATATATATATATTGTCATATGATTTCTTATGCTAAAGTAACAATTTATTCACAATGTCAAGTATGAATCAAAAACTTCATTGAGAACTAACAAACTATGATCTCGGTCATTGAAGCAATTGTAATTTATCATAACATCAGAAAGAGTCAATGTAAGAGCTTTTCAGCAAGTCAAGATACTTGCATAAGGAAAGGTGATATGGACCTTTATTATGCAGTCCGTTGCTTTTATTGCTTCCACATCACAAGATCGTATAAAGCTTATTTTCTCCACACTAATAAATCATACATATTTAGAGAGCAATTTTTATTGCATGCAACAATGACAACTTACTTGAAGGATCTTACTCAATCCATAGGTAGATATGGTGGACTCTCATGGAAAAACCAGTTTTAAGGATATTTGGAAGCACAAGTAGTATCTCTACTTGGTGCAAAGAATTTGGCTAGCATGAGGAGGAAAGGCAAGCTCAACATGTTGGATGATCCATGGCAATATACTTTATTTCAGATATAGGAAAACATAACCCATTACGTTGTCTTCCTTGTCCAACATCAACTTTTTAGCATGTCATATTTTAATGAGTGCTCACAATCATAAAAGATGTCCAAGATAGTATATTTATATGTGAAAACCTCTCTTTCTTTATTACTTCCTATTAATTGCAATGATGACCAAAACTATGTTTGTCAACTCTCAACAACTTTTATTCATCATACTCTTTATATGTGAACTCATTACTCTCCATAAGATCAATATGATCTCTTTAATTCTTGTTTATTCTTTCTTTTATCTTTTATTTTTATTCCCTCAAGATCATAATAAGGTAATCAAGCCCTTGACTCAAAACTGATCTTTATTATATATGGCTCACGGACTCAGTTACATAGAAGGATCATAAAGCAAAGCTCAAAACTAGATCATACTAAAACTTTATTCTACGAGATCAAGATATTACTAAAAGGATCGAACTAAGAAAAACGGTAAAGATAGGAGTGTGATGGTGATATGATACCGGGTCACCTCCCCCAAGCTTGGCAGTTGCCAAGGGGAGTGCCCATACCCGATACTCAGTTCTCCGGAGGTGGTGATGATGGAGTTGTTGATGGTGTAGTATCAGACATCGAGCGTAGGAGATCCTCCAATTTGTGGATAATGCCCTTAAGAGCGGTGATATGCTCCTTCAACAAAATATTTTCACGTGTGAGATACTTGTTTTGTATGCGAGCTAACTCAATCATCTTGGTTGCTTCGATCTCAGTTGGGGTAAGAAGATTGTAATGAGGTTGAAGGATGTCTTCTTCTTCTTCTGCTGCCGGAGCTTGATCCTTCGTGGTCTTCTTGATCCTATCATCCTTGTTGATCTCCCCGGGTTTTTCTCTCTTCAGCTCTATCTTCATTAGCCACGCATCGATTCCCTCATTGTTGGAGGAGGGGGACGACATGATGCCTGGCCTTGACAACTCTGGCAGAAAATAGCTCGAAACAAAAACAGAGGATAATTGCGTGGTACGGTGGTCAAAACCTTCGGGAGATTATATAATGATTTTTTACCGACCAAAAGAAGTATCGTGCAAGAAAACGGAGTCCGGAGGGCACACGAGGTGCCCACGAGGCAGTGGGGCGTGCCCTCCACCCTCGTGGACGCCTCGTGTCCTTCCCGGACTACTTATTATTTTCCTATTTTCTTAAATATTCCAAAACAGAGAAAAATTACCATTAGAAGTATTTTGGAGTCAGTTTACTTACTGACCACATACCTATTCCTTTTCGGAGTCTGAAACGTTCTGGAAAGTGGCCCTTATATATTCCTCCGGGGTTACGGTTTCAATAACATTAGTTTCAACATTTATTGGATTACCTGAGATATAATGTTTGATTCTTTGACCGTTCACCACCTTTGGATTTGTGCCTTCGAAGTTGTTGATTTTTATGGCACCGGAACGATAGACCTCCTTGATAACGTAAGGACCTTCCCATTTAGAGAGGAGTTTTCCTACAAAAAATCTTAATCGAGAGTTGTATAGCAAAACATAATCACCTACATTAAACTCACGCTTTTGTATCCTTTTGTCATGACATCTTTTAACATTTTGTTTAAACAGTTTGGCATTCTCATAGGCTTGGGTTCTCCATTCATCAAGTGAGCTAATGTCAAATAGCCTATTCTCACCGGCAAGTTTGAAATCATAATTGAGCTCTTTAATGGCCCAATATGCCTTGTGTTCTAGTTCGAGAGGTAAGTGACATGCTTTTCCATAAACCATTTTATACGGAGACATACCCATAGGATTTTTATATGCAGTTCTATAGGCCCATAATGCATCATCAAGTTTCTTGGACCAATTCTTTCTAGATCTATTAACAGTCTTTTGCAAAATTAATTTGAGCTCTCTATTACTCAGTTCTACTTGACCACTGGACTGTGGATGGTATGGAGATGCAATTCTATGATTAACATCATACTTAGCAAGCATCTTACGAAAAGCACCATGAATAAAATGTGAACCACCATCAGTCATTAAATATCTAGGGACTCCAAACCTCGGAAAAATAACTTCTTTAAGCATCTTAATAGAGGTGTTATGATCAGCACTACTAGTTGGAATAGCTTCTACCCACTTAATAACGTAATCAACAGCAACTAAAATATGTGTATACCCATTAGAGGAAGGAAACGGTCCCATGTAATCAAAGCCCCAAACATAAAATGGTTCAATAACAAGTGAATAATTCATAGGCATTTCTTGACGTATGCTAATATTACCAATTCTTTGACATTCATCACAAGACAAGACAAACTTACGGGCATCTTTGAAAAGAGTAGGCCAATAAAAACCGGATTGCAATACCTTATGCGTGGTTCTATCTTCAGCATGGTGTCCTCCATAAGCCTCGGACTGACACTTGCGTAGGATCTGTTCCTGTTCATGCTCAGGTACACAACGTCTAATAACATCATCTACTCCTTCTTTATAAAGGTGTGGGTCATCCCAGAAGTAATGTCTTAAATCATAGAAAACCTTTTTCTTTTGCTGGTATAAATTTAGCAACAATGTAATTAGCATAATCAGCATACCATGGAGCAGTACGAGAAGCATTTATGACAGCTAATTGTTCATCAGGAAAGCTATCATCAATAGGTAATGGGTCATCAAGAACATTCTCTAACCTAGATAAGTTACCTGCAACGGGGTTCTCAGCTCCCTTTCTATCTATAATATGCAAATCAAATTCTTGTAGCAAGAGAACCCATCTAATAAGTCTAGGTTTAGCATCTTTCTTTTCCATAAGATATTTAATAGCAGCATGATCAGTGTGAACAGTTACTTTAGAATCAACAATATAAGGTCTGAACTTATCACAAGCAAATACAACTGCTAAAAATTCTTTTTCGGTAGTAGCATAATTTCTCTGGGAACTGTCTAGAGTTTTACTAGCATATTGGATAACATTTAGTTTCTTATCAACTCTTTGTCCCAGAACAGCACCTACAGCATAATCACTAGCATCACACATAATTTCAAAGGGTAAATTCAAATCAGGTGGCTGAACAATAGGTGCAGAAATCAAAGCTTTCTTAAGTATTTCAAATGCTTCTACACAATCATCATCGAAGACAAAAGGAACATATTTTTGTAAGAGATTAGTCAGAGGCCTAGAGATTTTTGAGAAGTCTTTAATGAACCTTCTATAAAAACTGGCATGACCAAGGAAACTTCTTATACCTTTGATGTCCTTAGGACACGACATCTTTTCAATAGCATCAACTTTAGCTTTATCAACTTCGGTACCTCTTTCAGAAATTTCATGCCCCAAGACAATACCTTCATTAACCATAAAGTGGCACTTCTCCCAATTCAAGACAAGATTAGTTTCTTCACATCTCTGTAAAACTCGATCAAGGTTGCTTAGGCAATCATCAAAAGAAGTTCCATAAACGGAGAAATCATCCATGAAAACCTCAACAATCTTTTCACAAAAGTCAGAAAATATAGCAGTCATACATCTTTGAAAGGTAGCAGGTGCATTACATAAACCAAAAGACATACGTCTATAAGAAAAGGTACCGAAAGGGCCAGTAAAAGTGGTCTTTTCTCGATCCTCTTTTGACACAGGTATTTGAGAGTAACCAGAATAACCATCTAGAAAGCAAAAATGTGTATGTTTGGATAATCTTTCTAGCATTTGGTCAAGAAAAGGTAAAGGGTAATGATCCTTTTTAGTAGCTTTATTTAATTTACGGAAATCAATTACCATTCTATAACCTGTAACAATTCTTTGTGGGATCAATTCATCTTTATCATTAGGAACAACAGTAATACCTCCCTTCTTAGGGACACAATGGATAGGACTTACCCACTGACTATCAGCAACAGGATAAATTATACATGCCTCCAGAAGCTTTAGTATTTCTTTTCTTACCACTTCTTTCATCTTAGGATTTAACCGTCGTTGGTGATCAACAACTGGTTTAGCATATTTCTCCAATTTTATTTTGTCCTGGCATAGAGTCTAATGCCCTTAAGATCATCAAGAGTATATCCAATAGCATCATGGTGCTTCTTCAGAGTTTTCAATAATTTCTCTTCTTCTTGCTCTGAATGGTTAGAACTAATAATAACATGATATATCTTATTTTCATCAAGATAAGCATATTTAAGAGTATCATGTAATTGTTTAAGCTCAAACACGGGATCATCCTTGGGTGGAGGAGGATCCCCTAGAATTTCAACATGCAAATTGTGTTTCAAAATAGGTCCCTGTTTAAAGAATACTTCATCTATTGCCCTTCTTTCATTCATAATAATATCATTTTCATGGTCTGGCAAATATTGTTCTAAAGGATCATTAGGAGGCACGGCAATAGAAGCAAGACCAATAATTTCATCTTTACTAGGCAATTCTTTATCATGGGGTTGTCTGCGAAATTTATCAAAATTAAAATCATGAGACGTATCCCCTAAACCAACAGTAACAATATCCTTTTCGCAGTCCATCTTAGCATTAACAGTATTCAGGAAGGGTCTACCAAATATAATGGGACAAAAGTCATCTTGTGGGGAACCAAGAACAAGAAAATCAGTAGGATAATTAACTTCCCCACACAAGACTTCAACATCTCTAACAATCTCAACTGGTGAAATAGTATCTCTATTGGCAAGCTTAATTGTAACATTAATTTCTTCTATCTGAGCAGGTGCAATATCATGCATAATTTATTTGTATAAGGAATGAGGTATTGCACTTGCACTAGCACCCATATCACATAAGCCATGATAACAATGATCTCCTATTTTAACAGAAATAATAGGCATGCCAACAACAGGTCTATGTTTACCCTTAGTATCGGGTCTAGCAATTCTAGCAGCTTCATTACAGAAATAAATAACATGCCCATCAATATTATCGGCTAAGAGATCTTTAACCATAGCAATACTAGGTTCAACTTTAATTTGCTCATGGGGTGTAGGTGTTCTAGTATTACTCTTACGAACCACAGTTGAAGCTTTAGCATGATCCTTTATTCTCACAGGGAAAGGTGGTTTCTCAATATAAGCGGTAGGAACAATAGGATCAACATTATAAGTGATAGTCTTTTCTTCAACTTTAATAGGTTCGACTACTTTTACTTCAATGGGAGGATGATATTTAAACCACTTCTCCTTAGGGAGATCAAGATGAGTAGCAAATGATTCACAGAAAGAAGCTACTATCTCAGAGTCAAGTCCATATTTAGTGTTAAATTCGCGGAAAACATCGGTATCCATAAAAGATTTAACACAATCAAACTTAGGGGTTATACCTGACTCCTTACCTTCGTCGAGGTCCCAATCTTCAGAGTTGCGTTTACTTCTTTCCAATAAGTCCCATTTGAATTCAATAGTCTTCATCATAAAAGAACGAGTACAAGAAGTATCGAGCATGGAGCGATTAGTGAGAGAAAGCCGAGCATAAATTTTTTGAATAATAATTTCTCTTGAGAGCTCATGTTTGGGTCATGAATATAACATTGACTTAAGCCTCCCCCAAGCTTGAGCGATGCTTTCTCCTTCGCAAGGCCAAAAATTATATATATAATTACGATCACGATGAACAAGATGCATAGGATAAAACTTCTGATGAAATTCCAGTTTCAATCGGTTGTAGTTCCATGATCCCATATCTGTTGGGGAACGTAGTAATTTCAAAAAAGTTCCTACGCACACGCAAGATCATGGTGATGCATAGCAACGAGAGGGGAGAGTGTTGTCCATGTACCCTCGTAGACCGAAAGCGGAAGCGTTATGACAACGCAGTTGATGTAGTCATACGTCTTCATGATCGACCGATCCTAGTACCGAACGTACGGCACCTCCGCTATCTGGACACGTTCAGCCCGGTGACGTCCCATGAACTCACGATCCAGTAGAGCTTCGAGGGAGAGCTTCGTCATCATGACGGCGTGATGATAGTGATGATGAAGCTACCGGCGCAGGGCTTCGCCTAAGCACTACAACGATATGACCGAGGTGGATTACGGTGGAGGGGGGCACCGCACATGGCTTGGAACAATCAACTTGTGTGTTCTAGGGTGCCCCTGCCCCCGTATATAAAGGAGCAAGGGGGGAGGCCGGCCGGCCTTGGGGCGCGCCAAGGAGAGGGGGGAGTCCTCCTCCTAGTGGGAGTAGGACTCCCCTTTCCTAGTCCAACTAGGAAGGAGGAAGGGGGAAGGAAGGAGGAGGGAGGAAAGAGGGGGTGCCGCCCCCTCCTTTTCCTATTCGTACTCCCAAGGGGGGGGGGCGCGGCCAGCCCTAGGCCCTCTCCTCTCTCTCCTACAAGGCCCATGTTGTCCCATTATATCCCCCGGGGGTTCCGATAAGCCCTCGGCACGCCGATAAATATCCGGTGACCCCCGGAACTCATCCGGTGTCCGAATATAGTCATCCAATATATCAATCTTTATGTCTCGACCATTTCGAGACTCCTCGCTATGTCCAGATCACATCCGGGACTCCGGACTATCTTTGGTACATCAAAACACGTAAACTCATAATGCCGATCGTCACCGAACGTTAAGCGTGCGGACCCTACGGGTTCGAGAACTATGTAGACATGACCGAGACATGTCTCCGGTCAATAACCAATAGCGGAACCTGGATGCTCATATTGGCTCCTACATATTCTACGAAGATCTTCATCGGTCAAACCGCATAACAACATACGTTGTTCCCTTTGTCATCGGTATGTTACTTGCCTGAGATTCGATCGTCGGTATCTCTATACCTAGTTCAGTCTCGTTACCGGCAAGTCTCTTTACTCGTTCCGTAATGCATCATCCCGCAACTAAATCATTAGTTACATTGCTTGCATAGCTTATAGTGATGTGCATTACCGAGAGGGCCTAGAGATACCTCTCCGACAATCGGAGTGACAAATCCTAATCTCGATCTATGCCAACTCAACAAGTACCATCGGAGACACCTGTAGAGCACCTTTATAATCACCCAGTTACGTTGTGACGTTTGGTAGCACACAAAGTGTTCCTCTAGTATTCGGAAGTTGCATAGTCTCATAGTCATAGGAACATGTATAAGTCATGAAGAAAGCAATAGCAATATACTAAACGATCAAATGCTAAGCTAACGGAATGGGTCAAGTCAATCACATCATTATCTAATGATGTGATCTCGTTAATCAAATGACAACTCATGTCTATGGTTAGGAAACATAACCATCTTTGATTTAACGAGCTAGTCAAGTAGAGGCATACTAGTGACACTCTGTTTGTCTATGTATTCACACATGTACTAAGTTTCCGGTTAATACAATTCTAGCATGAATAATATGTTGGGTAACGTAGCAATAATTCAAAAAATTTCCTACGTGTCACCAAGATCAATCTATGGAGTCATCTAGCAACGAGGAGGAGTGGATCTACATACCCTTGTAGATCGCGCGCGGAAGCGTTCAAGAGAACGGGGTTGATGGAGTCGTACTCGTCGTGATCCAAATCACCGATGATCCTAGCGCCGAACGGACGGCACCTCCGCGTTCAACACACGTACGGAGCAGCGACGTCTCCTCCTTCTTGATCCAGCAAGGGGGAAGGAGAGGTTGATGGAGATCCAGCAGCACCAAGGCGTGGTGGTGGAAGTAGCGGGATTCCAACAGGGCTTTGCCAAGTGCTGCGGGAGGAGGGAGATGTGTCATGGGAGGGAGAGGGAGGCGCTAGGGCTTGAGGTATGGTTGCCCTCCCTTCCCCCCACTATATATAGGGCCAAGGGAGAGGGGGAGGGCGCAGCCTTGCCCCTTCCTCCAAGGAAGGGTGCGGCCAAGGGGGGAGGAGAGGGAGGCGCAGGGAGTATGGGCCTTAGGGCCCATCTGCCCTTAGGGTTTGCCCCCTCTCCCCTTCTAGGCGCATGGGCCTTAGTGGGAGGCGCCCCAGCCCACCTAGGGGCTGGTGCTTTCTCACACTTGGCCCATGTATGCCTCTGGGGCCCATGCCCCCCCCGGTGGACCCCCGGACCCCTCCGGTGGTCCCGGTACATTACCGATAAACCCCGAAACCTTTCCGGTGACCAAAACAGGACTTCCCATATATAAATCTTTACCTCCGGACCATTCCGGAACTCCTCGTGACATCTAGGATCTCATCCGGGACTCCGAACAACATTCGGTAACCACATACAAACTTCCTTTATAACCCTAGTGCCATCGAACCTTAAGTGTGTAGACCCTACGGGTTCGGGAGACATGCAGACATGACCGAGACGTTCTCCGGTCAATAACCACCAGCGGGATCTGGATACCCATGTTGGCTCCCACATGTTCCACGATGATCTCATCGGATGAACCACGATGTCAAGGACTTAATCAATCCCGTATACAATTCCCTTTGTCTAGCGGTACGATACTTGCCCGAGATTCGATCGTCGGTATCCCGATACCTTGTTCAATCTCGTTACCGGCAAGTCTCTTTACTCGTTCCGTAACACATCATCCTGTGATCAACTCCTTGATCAAATTGTGCACATTATGATGATGTCCTACCGAGTGGGCCCAGAGATACCTCTCCGTCACACGGAGTGACAAATTCCAGTCTCGATTCGTGCCAACCCAACAGGCACTTTCGGAGATACCTGTAGTGCACCTTTATAGTCACCCAGTTACGTTGTGACGTTTGGTACACCCAAAGTACTCCTACGGTATCCGGGAGTTGCACAATCTCATGGTCTAAGGAAATGATACTTGACATTAGAAAAGCTTTAGCGAACGAACTACATGATCTTTGTGCTAGGCTTAGGATTGGGTCTTGTCCATCACATCATTCTCCTAATGATGTGATCCCGTTATCAACGACATCCAATGTCCATGGTCAGGAAACCGTAACCATCTATTGATCAACGAGCTAGTCAACTAGAGGCTTACTAGGGACATGGTGTTGTCTATGTATCCACACATGTATCTGAGTTTCCTATCAATACAATTCTAGCATGGATAATAAATGATTATCATGAACAAGGAAATATAATAATAACTAATTTATTATTGCCTCTAGGGCATATTTCCAACAGTCTCCCACTTGCACTAGAGTCAATAATCCAGTTCACATCGATATGTGATTAACACTCAAGGTCACATCCCCATGTGACTAACACCCAAAGAGTTTACTAGAGTCAATAATCTAGTTCACATTTACCATGTGATTAACACTCGATGAGTTCTGGGGTTTGATCATGTTTTGCTTGTGAGAGAGGTTTTAATCAACGGGTCTGAACCTTTTAGATCCGTGTGTGCTTTACAAATCTCTATGTCATCTCCTAGATGCAGCTACCACGCTCTATTTGGAGCCATTCCAAATAACTGTTCTACTATACGAGTCCAGTTTACTACTCAGAATAATCTGGATTAGTGTCAAAGTTTGCATCGGCGTAACCCTTTACGACGAACTCTTTTACCACCTCCATAATCGAGAAAAATTCCTTAGTCCACTAGTTACTAAGGATAACTTTGACCGCTGTCCTGTGATCCATTCTTGGATCACTCTTGTACCCCTTGACTGACTCATGGCAAGGCACACTTCAGGTGCGGTACATAGCATAGCATACTATAGAGCCTATGTCTTAAGCATAGGGGACGACCTTCGTCCTTTCTCTCTATTCTGCCGTGGTCGAGCTATAAGTCTTAACTTCATACCTTTCAACTCAGGCAAGAACTCCTTCTTTGACTGATCCATCTTGAACACCTTCAAGATCATGTCAAGGTATGTGCTCATTTGAAAGTACCATTAAGTGTTTTAATCTATCCATATAGATCTTGATGCTCAATGTTCAAGTAGCTTAATCCAGGCTTTCCATTGAAAAACACTTTCCAAATAACCCTATATGCTTTCCAGAAATTCTACGTCATTTCTGATTAACAACATGTCAACAACATATATTCATCAGAAATTCTATAGTGCTCCCACTCACTTCTTTGGAAATACAATTTTCTCATAAACTTTGTATGAACCCAAAATCTTTGATCATCATCAAAGCATACATTCCAACTCCGAGATGCTTACTCCAGTCCCTAGAAGGATAGCTGGAGCTTTGCATACCTATTAGCATCTTTCAGGATTGACAAAACCTTCCGGTTGTATCACATACAACCTTTCCTCAAAAATCATCGAGGAAACAATGTTTTGATATCCTATCTGCAAGATTTCATAAATAATGCAGTAATCGCTAATATAACTCCAACAGACTCTTAGCATCGCTACGAGTGAGAAAGTCTCATCGTAGTCAACTCCTTGAACTTGTCGGAAAACATCTTAACGACAAGTCGAGCTTTCTTAATGGTGACATTTACCATCATTGTCCGTCTTCCTTTTAAAATCCATATGTACCTAACAGCCTTACGACCATCAAGTAGTTCTCCCAAAGTCTACACTTTGTTTTCATAGATGGATCCTCTCTCGGATTTTATGGCCTCGAGCCATTTATCGGAATCCGGGCCCACCATCGCTTCTCCATAGCTCGTAGGTTCATTGTTGTCTAGCAACATGACTTCCAAGACAGGATTACGTACCACTCTGAAGTAGTATGCATCCTTGTCATCCTACGAGGTTTGGGAGTGACTTGATCCGAAGTCTCATGATCAATATCATAAGCTTCCACTTCAATTGGTGTAGGTGCCACAGGAACAACTTCCTGTGCCCTGCCACTAGTTGAAGAGACGGTTCAATAACCTCATCAAGTCTCCACCATCCTCCCACTCAATTCTTTCGAGAGAAACTTTTCCTCGAGAAAGGACCCGATTCTAGAAAGAATCCTTTATTGCTTTCAGATCTGAGACAGGAGGTATACCCAACTGTTTTGGGTGTCCTATGAAGATGCATTTATCCGCTTTGGGTTCGAGCTTATCAGCCTGAAACTTTTTCACATAAGCGTCGCAGCCCCAAAATTTTATGAAATGACAGCTTAGGTTTCTCTAAACCATAGTTCATACGGTGTCATCTCATCGGAATTACGTGGTGCCCTATTTAAAGTGAATGTGGTTGTCTCTAATGCCTAACCCATAAACTATCGTGGTAATTCGATAAGAGACATCATGGTATGCATCATATCCAATAGGGTGCAGTTATGATGTTCGGACACACCATCACACTATGGTGTTCCAGGCTGTATTAGTTGTGAAACAATTTCCACAATGTCTTAATTCTGTGCCAAACTCGTAATTTAGATATTCATCTCTATGATCATATCATAGATCTTTTATCCTCTTGTCACGACGATCTTTCAACTTCACCCTGAAATTACTTGAACCTTTCAATAATTCAGACTCGTGATTCATCAAGTAAATATACTCAACATCTACTCAAATCATCTATGAAGTAAGAACATAACGATATCCACTACATGCCTCAGCACTCATTGGACTGCACACATCAAAATGTATTACTTCCAACAAGTTGCTTTCTAGTTCCATTTTACTGAAAACGAGGCTGTCAGTCATCTTGCCCATGTGGTATGATTTGCATGTCTCAAGTGATTCAAAATCAAGTGAGTCCAAACGGTCCATTTGCATGGAGTTTCTTCATGCATATACACCAATAGACATGGTTCGCATGTCTCAAACCTTTCAAAAACGAGTGAGCCCAAAGATCCATCAACATGGAGCTTCTTCATGCATTTTATACCGATATGACTTACATGGCAGTGCCACAAGTAGGTGGTACTATCATTACTATCTTATTGGCATGAACATGTGTATCACTACGATCGAGATTCAATAAACCATTCATTTCAGGTGTAAGACCATTTGAAGGTATTATTCAAATAAACAGAGTAACCATTATTCTCTTTAAATGAATAACCGTATTGCGATAGACATAATCCAATCATGTCTATGCTCAACGCAAACACCAAACTCGATGGTAGAGGGAGCGTGCGATGTTTGATCACATCAAGCTTGGAAAAAACTTCCAACACATATTGCCAGCTCACCTTTAGCTAGTCTCCGTTTACTCCGCAGCCTTTTATTTCGAGTTCACTAACATTTAGCAACCGAACCGGTATCTAATACCATGGTGCTACTAGGAGTACTAGTAAAGTACACATCAACACAATGTATATCCAATATACTTCTATCGACCTTGCCAGCCTTCTCATCTACCAAGTATCTAGGGTAATTCTGCTCCAGTGGCTATTCCCCTTATTACAGAAGGACTTAGTCTCGGGTTTGGGTTCAACCTTGGGTTTCTTCACTAGAGCAGCAGCTGAATTGCCGTTTCATGAATTATCCCTTCTTGCCCTTGCCCTACTTGAAACTAGTGGTTTCACCAACCATCAACAATTGATGCTCCTTCTTGATTTCTACTTTTGTGGTGTCAAACATCGCGAATATCTCAAGGATCATCATATATGTCCCTGATATATCATAGTTCATCACGGAGCTCAAGCAGCTTGGTGGTAATGACTTCGGAGAACCATCACTATTTCATCTGGAAGATCAACTCCCACTCGATTCAAATGATTGTTGTACTCAGACAATCTGAGAACATGCTCAACGATTGAGCTTTTCTCCCTTAGTTTGCAGGCTAAGAAAATCGTCGGAGGTCTTATACCTCTTGACATGGGCACGAGCCTGAAATCCCAATTTCAGCCCTCGGAACATCTCATATGTTCTGCGATGTTTCAAAAACGTCTTTGGTGCCTCAATTCTAAACCATTTAGCATTACGCACTGAACTATCATCTAGTCATCAAAACGTGTATGTCAGATGTTCGCAACATCCACAAATGACGTTCGAGGTTCAGCACACTGAGCGGTGCATTAAGGACATAAGCCTTCTATGAAGCAATGAGGACAATCCTCAGTTTACGGACCTAGTCCGCATAATTGCTACTATCAACTTTCAACTAAATTTTCTCTAGGAACATATCTAAACAGTAGAACAGAAACGTGAGCCACGACATAATTTGCGAAGACCTTTTGACTATGTTCAGGATAATTAAGTTCATCTTATGAACTCCCACTTAGATAGACATCCCTATAGTCATCTAAGTGATTACATGATCCGAGTCAACTAGGCCGTGTCCGATCATCACGTGAGACGGACTAGTCAACATCGGTGAACATCTTCATGTTGATCGTATCTACCATACGACTCATGCTCGACCTTTCGGTCTTCTGTGTTCCGAGGCCATGTCTGTACACATGCTAGGCTCGTCAAGTCAACCTAAGTGTTTCGCGTGTGTAAATCTGTCTTACACCCATTGTATGTGAACGTAAGAATCTATACACCCGATCATCACGTGGTGCTTCGAAACTACAAACTGTCGCAACGGTGCACAGTTAGGGGGAACACTTTCTTGAAATTTTAATGAGAGATCATCTTATTTACTACTGTCGTTCTAAGCAAATAAGATGTATAAACATGATAAACATCACATGCAATCAAATAGTGACATGATATGGCCAATATCATATTGCTCCTTTTGATCTCCATTTTCGGGGCTCCATGATCATCATCGTCACCGGCATGACACCATGATCTCCATCATCATGATCTCCATCATCGTGTCTTCATGAAGTTGTCTCGCCAACTATTACTTCTACTTCTATGGCTAATGGTTAGCAATAAAGTAAAGTAATTACATGACATTTATGTTGACACGCAGGTCATAAATAAATTAAGACAACTCCTATGGCTCCTGCCGGTTGTCATATTCATCGACATGCAAGTCGTGATTCCTATTACAAGAACATGATCAATCTCATACATCACATATATCATTCATCACATCCTTTTGGCCATATCACATCACATAGAATACCCTGCAAAAACAAGTTAGACGTCCTCTAATTGTTGTTTGCATGTTTTACGTGGCTGCTATGGGTTTCTAGCAAGAACGTTTCTTACCTACGCAAAGACCACAACGTGATATGCCAATTGCTATTTACCCTTCATAAGGACCCTTTTCATCGAATCCGATCCGACTAAAGTGGGAGAGACAGACACCCGCTAGCCACCTTATGCAACTAGTGCATGTCAGTCGGTGGAACCAGTCTCACGTAAGAGTACGTGTAAGGTCGGTCCGGGCCGCTTCATCCCATGATTCCACCGTATCAAGATTGGACTAGTAACGGCAAGCATATTGAACAAAATCAATGCCCACAACTACTTTGTGTTCTACTCGTGCATAGAAACTACGCATAGACCTAGCTCATGATGCCACTGTTGGGTAACGTAGCAATAATTCAAAAAAATTCCTACGTGTCACCAAGATCAATCTATGGAGTCATCTAGCAACGAGGGAGGAGTGGATCTACATACCCTTGTAGATCGCGCGCGGAAGCGTTCAAGAGAACGGGGTTGATGGAGTCGTACTCGTCGTGATCCAAATCACCGATGATCCTAGCGCCGAACGGACGGCACCTCCGCGTTCAACACACGTACGGAGCAGCGACGTCTCCTCCTTCTTGATCCAGCAAGGGGGAAGGAGAGGTTGATGGATATCCAGCAGCACAAAGGCGTGGTGGTGGAAGTAGCGGGATTCCAACAGGGCTTTGCCAAGTGCTGCGGGAGGAGGGAGATGTGTCATGGGAGGGAGAGGGAGGCGCTAGGGCTTGAGGTATGGTTGCCCTCCCTTCCCCCCACTATATATAGGGCCAAGGGAGAGGGGGAGGGCGCAGCCTTGCCCCTTCCTCCAAGGAAGGGTGCGGCCAAGGGGGGAGGAGAGGGAGGCGCAGGGAGTATGGGCCTTAGGGCCCATCTGCCCTTAGGGTTTGCCCCCTCTCGCCTTCTAGGCGCATGGGCCTTAGTGGGAGGCGCCCCAGCCCACCTAGGGGCTGGTGCTTTCTCACACTTGGCCCATGTATGCCTCTGGGGCCCATGCCCCCCCGGTGGACCCCCGGACGCCTCCGGTGGTCCCGGTACATTACCGATAAACCCCGAAACCTTTCCGGTGACCAAAACAGGACTTCCCATATATAAATCTTTACCTCCGGACCATTCCGGAACTCCTCGTGACATCCAGGATCTCATCCGGGACTCCGAACAACATTCGGTAACCACATACAAACTTCCTTTATAACCCTAGTGCCATCGAACCTTAAGTGTGTAGACCCTACGGGTTCGGGAGACATGCAGACATGACCGAGACGTTCTCCGGTCAATAACCACCAGCAGGATCTGGATACCCATGTTGGCTCCCACATGTTCCACGATGATCTCATCGGATGAACCACGATGTCAAGGACTTAATCAATCCCGTATACAATTCCCTTTGTCTAGCGGTATGATACTTGCCCGAGATTCGATCGTCGGTATCCCGATACCTTGTTTAATCTCGTTACCGGCAAGTCTCTTTACTCGTTCCGTAACACATCATCCCGTGATCAACTCCTTGATCAAATTGTGCACATTATGATGATGTCCTACCGAGTGGGCCCAGAGATACCTCTCCGTCACACGGAGTGACAAATTCCAGTCTCGATTCGTGCCAACCCAACAGACACTTTCGGAGATACCTGTAGTGCACCTTTATAGTCACCCAGTTACGTTGTGACGTTTGGTACACCCAAAGCACTCCTACGGTATCCGGGAGTTGCACAATCTCATGGTCTAAGGAAATGATACTTGACATTAGAAAAGCTTTAGCGAACGAACTACATGATCTTTGTGCTAGGCTTAGGATTGGGTCTTGTCCATCACATCATTCTCCTAATGATGTGATCCCGTTATCAACGACATCCAATGTCCATGGTCAGGAAACCGTAACCATCTATTGATCAACGAGCTAGTCAACTAGAGGCTTACTAGGGACATGGTGTTGTCTATGTATCCACACATGTATCTGAGTTTCCTATCAATACAATTCTAGCATGGATAATAAACGATTATCATGAACAAGGAAATATAATAATAACTAATTTATTATTGCCTCTAGGGCATATTTCCAACATAATAAACATTTATCATGATATAAGGAAATATAAATAACAACTTTATTATTGCCTCTAGGGCATATTTCCTTCAGTCTCCCACTTGCTGTAGATTCAATAATCTAGATTACACAGTGATGATTCTAACACCCATGGAGTCTTGGTGCTGATCATGTTTTGCTTGTGAGAGAGGCTTAGTCAATGGGTCTGCAACATTCAGATCCGTATGTATCTTACAAATCTCTATGTCTCCCTCCTTGACTTGATCGCGGATGGAATTGAAGCGTCTCTTGATGTGCTTGGTTCTCTTGTGAAATCTGGATTCCTTTGCCAAGGAAATTGCACCAGTATTGTCACAAAAGATTTTCATTGGACCCGATGCACTAGGTATGACACCTAGATCGGATATGAAGTCCTTCATCCAGACTCCTTCATTTGTTGCTTCCGAAGCAGCTATGTACTCCGCTTCACACGTAGATCCCGCCACGACGCTTTGCTTAGAACTGCACCAACTGACAGCTCCACCGTTCAATATAAACACGCATCCGGTTTGTGACTTAGAGTCATCCGGATCAGTGTCAAAGCTTGCATCGACGTAACCATTTACGACGAGCTCTTTGTCACCTCCATAAAACATATCCTTAGTCCTTTTCAGGTATTTCAGGATGTTCTTGACCGTTGTCCAGTGATCCACTCCTGGATTACTTTGGTACCTCCCTGCTAAACTTATAGCAAGGCACACATCAGGTCTGGTACACAGCATTGCATACATGATAGAGCCTATGGCTGAAGCATAGGGAACACCTTTCATCTTCTCTCTATCTTCTACAGTGGTCGGGCATTGAGTCTGACTCAACTTCACACCTTGTAACACAGGCAGGAACCCTTTCTTTGCTTTATCCATTTTGAACTTCTTCAAAACTTTGTCAAGGTATGTGCTCTGTGAAAGTCCAATTAAGCGTCTTGATCTATCTCTATAGATCTTAATGCCCAATATATAAGTAGCTTCACCGAGGTCTTTCATTGAAAAAATCTTATTCAAGTATCCTTTTATGCTATCCAGAAATTATATATCATTTCCAATCAATAATATGTCATCCACATATAATATTAGAAATGCTACAGAGCTCCCACTCACTTTCTTGTAAATACAGGCTTCTCCAAAAGTCTGTATAAAACCATAAGCTTTGATCACACTACCAAAACGTTTATTCCAACTCCGAAATGCTTGCACCAGTCCATAAATGGATCGCTGGAGCTGGCACACTTTGTTAGCATCCTTTGGATCGATAAAACCTTCAGGTTGCATCATATACAACTCCTCTTCCAGAAATCCATTCAGGAATGCAGTCTTTACATCCATTTGCCAAATTTCATAATCATAAAATGCAGCAATTGCTAACATGATTCGGACGGACTTAAGCATCGCTACGGGTGAGAAGGTCTCATCGTAGTCAACTCCTTGAACTTGTCGAAAACCTTTCGCAACAAGTCGAGCTTTGTAGACAGTAACATTACCGTCAGCGTCAGTCTTCTTCTTGAAGATCCATTTGTTCTCGATGGCTTGCCGATCATCGGGCAAGTCAACCAAAGTCCACACTTTGTTCTCATACATGGATCCCATCTCAGATTTCATGGCCTCAAGCCATTTTGCGGAATCTGGGCTCATCATCGCTTCCTCATAGTTCGTAGGTTCGTCATGGTCAAGTAACATGACCTTCAGAGCAGGATTACCGTACCACTCTGGTGTGGATCTTACTCTGGTTGACCTACGAGGTTCGGTAGTAACTTGATCTGAAGTTACATGATCATCATCATTAGCGTCCTCACTAATTGGTGTAGTAGTCACAGGAACAGATTTCTGTGATGAACTACTTTCCAATAAGGGAGCAGGTATAGTTACCTCATCAAGTTCTACTTTCCTCCCACTCACTTCTTTCGAAAGAAAATCCTTCTCTAGAAAGGATCCATTCTTAGCAACGAATGTCTTGCCTTTGGATCTGTGATAGAAGGTGTACCCAACAGTCTCCTTTGGGTATCCTATGAAGACACATTTCTCCGATTTGGGTTCGAGCTTATCAGGTTGAAGCTTTTTCACATAAGCATCGTAGACCCAAACTTTAAGGAACGACAACTTCGGTTTCTTGTCAAACCATAGTTCATAAGGTGTCGTCTCAACGGATTTAGATGGTGCCCTATTTAACGTGAATGCAGCCGTCTCTAAAGCATAACCCCAGAACGATAGCGGTAAATCAGTAAGAGACATCATAGATCGCACCATATCTAGTAAAGTACGATTACGATGTTCGGACACACCATTACGCTGTGGTGTTACGGGTGGCGTGAGTTGCAAAACTATTCCGCATTGTTTCAAATGAAGACCAAACTCGTAACTCAAATATTCCCCTCCACGATCAGATCGTAGAAACTTTATTTTCTTGTTACGATGATTTTCCACTTCACTCTGAAATTCTTTGAACTTTTCAAATGTTTCAGACTTATGCTTCATCAAGTAGATATACCCATATCTGCTCTAATCATCTGTGAAGGTGAGAAAATAACGATACCCGCCGCGAGCCTCAACATTCATTGGACCACATACATCAGTATGTATGATTTCCAACAAATCTGTTGCTCGCTCCATTGTTCCGGAGAACGGAGTTTTAGTCATCTTGCCCATGAGGCATGGGTCGCAAGTACCAAATGATTCATAATCAAGTGATTACAAAAGTCCATCAGAATGGAGTTTCTTCATGCGCTTTACAGCAATATGACCCAAACGGCAGTGCCACAAATAAGTTGCACAATCATTATCAACTCTGCATCTTTTGGCTTCAATATTATGAATATGTGTATCGCTACTATCGAGATTCAATAAAAATAGACCACTCTTCAAGGGTACATGACCATAAAAGATATTACTCATATAAATAGAACAACCATTATTCTCAGATTTAAATGAATAACCGTCTCGCATCAAACAAGATTTAGATATAATGTTCATGCTCAACGCTGGCACCAAATAACAATTATTCTGGTCTAAAACTAATCCTGAAGGTAGATGTAGAGGTAGCGTGCCGACCGCGATCACATCGACTTTGGAACCATTTCCCACGCGCATCATCACCTCGTCCTTAGCCAATCTTCGCTTAATCTGTAGTCCTTGTTTCGAGTTGCAAATATTAGCAACAGAACCAGTATCAAATACCCAGGTGCTACTGCGAGTGTAGGTGTCAAAACCAGCGGATCTCGGGTAGGGGGTCCCGAACTGTGCGTCTAAGGTCGATGGTAATAGGAGACAAGGGACACGATGTTTACCTAGGTTCAGGCCCTCTCTATGGAGGTAATACCCTACTTCCTGCTTGATTGATCTTGATGAATATGAGTATTACAAGAGTTGATCTACCACGAGATCGAGATGGCTAAACCCTAAAAGCCTAGCCTGTATGACTATGGTAATGAGTATATCCCTCCTTCGGACTAAGTCCTCCGGTTTATACAGACACCGGGGAGATCTAGGGTTACACAAGATCGGTTACAAAGAAAGCAATCTACATATTCGGTCGCCAAGCTTGCCTTCCACGCCAAGGAGAGTCCCATCCGGACACGGGTGCAATCTTCGGTCTTCACATCTTTACAACCCATCAGTCCGGCCCATAGCTAATAGGTCGGACGCCTGAGGACCCCTTAGTCCAGGACTCCCTCAGTAGCCCCTGAACCTGGCTTGAATGACAAGGTATCCGGCGCGTAGGTCTGTCTTCGGCATTGCAAGGCGGGTTCCTTCTTCTGAATTGAACGTGTCCGGACCTATAACACACACCACACACAACCGCAGAGAGAATATAATTTTTACACGAGTCCAATCTGCTAACAACTTTTTGTAATCATGACATCACGTCTGCCCGATCACAATTTCAAACCGTTTTTCATCTGCTGCTTCACGTTTCGAGACGCGGTCGCCATTGGCACGTCTTGTCAAAGCAGAGATCACGTTCCCTTATTGCGGGATTCTCATCAATATGGGCATGGGTTGCACAACCGTGCCGTTTACACAACCCTTGGGAATAGGCAAGTTTTAAGGCAAGTGGGGAGGCGTTCAATATTCACTGCCTTTATAAGGAGATCAGCATCCCCGTTCTTCACCCATGCCTTTTCTCTCTCTGCCCTTCCATCCCTGAGCTCCAGCGCCCAAGTCTCCATCCTTCTCCATATCCAGAAAGCCCCCGACCATGTCTGGCTCCGGAGGTCGAGGCAAGTGGATGGTCTCCTCCGTCAAGGAGAAGGACATTACTGAGCTTCGGGCGGCCGTGTACTTGGCGAAGGAAATCTCCCACCGTCTTCCAGCCCAGGGGTAAGTCGTCCCCACGCTGAAGCCCAATGAGAGGGTGGTATTCATCCCTCGTTTCCTCCGCGGGCTAGGGTTTCCACTCCACCCTTTCGTCCGTGGGCTGATGTACTATTACGGGATAGACTTCCATGATCTATCCCCGAACTCCTTTCTCAACATCTCGGCGTTCATCGTCGTGTGTGAGGCCTTCCTCCGCATCCAACCCCACTTCGGGCTGTGGCTCAAGGTCTTCAACGTGAAGCCGAAGGTAGTGGATGGCCAGCACGCGGAGTGCGGAAGAGCCATGGTGAGTAAGCTGGCCAATGTCTCCTGGCCAAAAGGCACTTTCGTGGAGACTGTCAAGGAATGGCAAAAACAATGGTTCTACATCACAGAACCCCGTGGCACAAACTGGGCCGCGGCTACCGAATTTAACTCCGGCGCTCCCATGCGACTCACCTCCAGGGTCGAGGAGAGCCCGAACTGGTGTTCGCCAGACGAGCTGATAGCACTGCAGACTCGCGTTCAAAGCATGGTGGACAAGAATGTCAAACTTGTCGATGTAGTCCAAGTGATGCTGGTTCGCCGGATCCTCCCTTGCCAAAGCCAAAAGCGCCCCCTTTGGGAGTTTAATCCGAGGAGGCACCAAACCCTGGAGAGGCTCTTCAGAACAACTCACGAAGATGCCTGGAAGTTGCTTTTCAAGGGTGACAAGATACCACCAGCCACGGATTCGGATCGTGGGCACGATATTAACCATCCCGCCAGTGAGGTAAGTTTCTAACGCGTCCTGTACTTGTTTGCTTCATGGAGGATATCTGAACTTTTACTATCATTGCCTCTTCAGGAATGGATGGAGAGGGCGAAGCGGATCCAGTGTCCGGCTCCGCTACCTGAAGAACCATTCATTCCACGTTTAGCGAAGATGCTGGTGCCGACGCCCTATACAGCGCCAGCGAAGAAGGCCAAAGGGAAGGCCAAGGGAGTCCGGAGGGGCCCCCATCGCAAGGGCACTTCGGATGCGACGTCCGAAGACAACACCCGCTCCTCCGCCGCCGAAGACGACGATGAGGAGGAGTAGGAGGACAACCCTCCCCCTGAAGAGGGAAGGAAGAAGAGGGCGGCCTCCATGAACCTAGAGGCGGGGACGTCCAAGAAAGGGAAAGGCTCCTTCACGGATAACTCCGTGTGGGACGTCGACAATAGTCCGGAGCGACACCCCCGCACTAAGCCTCAAGCTGCATCGCAAGTGCTATGACTCCCGCATACCCATATGTCCAGCTTCTCCTCTTCAATGTATTGACATAGTTAATTGTGCTATTACAGTCCGACTCATGACAGCTTCCAGCGATCCTCATCAGGGGGTTCATTGGACTCAAAGGCGATGGCCAGCGAGTCTCCGCTGGCCGCTGATTCTCCCAAGGCCAAGGACGACACCGAGGTGCTGACCCGAAGGGCCGCTCCAATCCGGGGAGAGGCTCAGGCCGTTGTCAGGGAGGCGGTAGAGGGCGAGACCTCCACCGCCGGACACATGGGGGAACAGATCCCCATGGAGACGGGCGAGGAGGGCTGTATTCAGTTCGGCCCTCAGCCGGATACGATTTCGGAGACCAATACCGCTCCGAAATCCGGCGAGCAACCTCCTTCGAAAGAGGGGGGTGCGCCAATTCCACCGGTGACCCCTGTCCAACCAGGGGTACTGGATAATCTGCTGGAAGCGCTGCGACGCGCCTCCATTGTGGATGAGCACCGTGTTCTTATGGGCACGGTGATTGAAAGGGTTCAGTCTGCCAAGAGCGGACTAACCGAAGCCTGCAGCAGCCTGCTGACAGGTTTTGAGGTAAGAGACGCAAAAAGAGAAAATCCCAATATAGACAGTAGCCCCTGAGACACTGTCCGGTGCTTTGGAAAGAAAAGGCCGGACAGAGGATCAATCCTTTATTGCAGGAAACTAACTAAATTTGTCTGGGATGAATATGCAGGCGTCGCTGCTGGCCGCGGCTCACATACTGCCGAAGTCTCCGAACTGAAGCGGAGACTGGAGCAGGCCGAGGGGGAGCTCGGCCAGGTGAAGAGGCAGCTCCAAGAAAAACAAGGTATGTGATAACCCGTTTTATATTAAGAAAGTAAAATGATATGCATTGGATGAAATGTCGGGATATATGTAGAAGCGACGACCGAGGTCGAGGCCCTGAAGGGAGCCCTGTCCGAAGCCGAGGGGAAGGCTGTCAAGGAGCAGGTCGCCCATAAGAAGCTCAAGGCCCGGGTCAGCGAGGTTCAACAAGAGCTCCAGGACGCGGTGAGGAAGTGCGAGACCTTGGAGCGCGATGCGTCGGTTCGAGAGACCGAACTCGCCAAGGCTCGTCAGAGCGCGGAGATGGCCCGGAATGAGGCCCAGGGCGCCCTCAAAGAGATCCAGGAGGCCAGGAAGATTGCGGCAGGTAAGGCATTTAGGCCACGTTCGGAAGCTCGCTGGCTTCCAAAACGAGCCAACTTCTCGTGAAGTTGGTGCTAGCTGGATTCTCGTGAAGCCAGCGAGCGTTCGGTGCAGCAGTGGGGAGCAGCTACGTATGCATGGGCTGGCAGCCTAGTAAGGTAGGATCAAGCCCATTCAGGTGGACAGGTGTAAAGCCCATTTCAGTAGTGAAAGCCGGCTGGGCTCACATGTGCGCTGCAGGCCAGATTAGAAGTAGGTTCTTTTTTTTGTCTGTACAGATTCCTTCGATTTTGGCTGTACAGAGAGATATTTCGATGTACAGAGAGCAGTTTTGGCTGTACAGAGAGCAGTTTTGGTTATACAGAGAGCAGTTTTAGCTAGCACAAATGCAAAAAATGTACTGAACATGTAGAGTTTTGAATTCCCTCAAGTTAAGATGAAGAACCACAAGGTTTGACATATGCAGTACCACAAAAGCTGCATCAAATTTGCATATGTTTGCAAATCAAACAGGGAACAAATAGTATGGACCAGAAGCATGACTTCACCAACCAAGAGCAACGGCCGTGGCTAGTTCATTCCTAAACCTATCCATGTCAGGAGCACTTGCCTCTGAAGTTGAAGCATCCGATGCACTCGGAGGAATAACATACTTCTTATATCTATCCGGAATTGTTGGCACATAATCCGGATCTCTTTCACATCGAATAAAGTGGAGATCGTCTTTGTCATGGAGGCGAACATAGTTGTGCAATGTCATAGTAGCTGCAACAATCTTCATCTGTGTTTGGAACGAGTAGTTTGGCATCTTGAGGAGAATTTGCCATTTCATTTTCCACACTCCAAAGGTTCTCTCTATGCAATTGCGTTTGGAAGAGTGAATCTTGTTGAACTTCTCCTTAGGAGTATTTGGAGGTGAACCTCTTTGGAAGTCAGGGATATGATACCGTTCTCCTTTGTATGGTGCTAGATATCCATCTCTATTAGGATACCCGGCATCTACAAGGTAATACTTGCCTAAATTGACAACACACATACATGTTAGTTGGAGGATAGAGAACATCATGTGTAAACTTGTAATGAAAAGAAATGCTCACCCTTTGGAGGATGGGGGAAGGTGGGCCTGTCCTTCTCAATTGCATGGTATAATACATTTGTATCATGCATAGAACCAGGTTGCCCAATTGAAGCATAAGTGAAGTGCATATCGAAGTCACATACCGCCATCACATTCTGAGTTGTCATGCCCGTCCTCCCAATGTACCTAACTTTTGGTGGCCCATCGGGAATAGAAGCTCTTATATGAGTCCCATCAATTGCACCAATGCAATCTTTGAGATGAGGATAAGCCCTCCTATCCTTTTTAATTAGATCATGCACAATGTGGAAGTTTGGGTCTTGTGGCTTAAGGTAGTGAGATGCCATGTTCACTACACATTGTAGAACCTCATGGAATTTACGATGGATAGTATCCGCTGAATGTTTGAAGCGATTTTGAGTTCTTCTATTTGATTCACAACCTCCCAATGTCCACAAGAACATAGCAAGAGACTCATAAGTGCTAACAAAGGTTGTTTCTTTTAGACCATAGTTACGTACCAACAAGTCATGAAGATCAAAGAACACACTTGCCGTCATTCTCAACATTGTGTAGGTCTCTCCCGGTGTGGCAATAGTCTCTTGAAGCCATCCAAATCCACTCAAAATAGATTTCCGAGGTTCAGCCTTCATCACCCAACTTTCACAATACTTGCCAAATATGACTGCTGCACCTGAACAAAGCATGTTCATATTATGTTGTTGATGCATAACCAAATTCCTCATTGTTTCATAACTATTGTCATCCTCACTATCACTATCCGATGACATCTGCCATATCAAACAATAGTTAGCATCAAGCAAAACAATATGTTCACCAACATAAGAATAAATATGTTCACCGACAAGATAATAATAGGTTCACCAACATAAGCATAAATATTGTTTCGAGCACAAGATAATAATAGGTTCGCCAACACAGGCATAAATATTGTACCGATAGCACAAGATAATAATAGGTCGCCAACATAGGCATAAATATTGTACCGACAGCACAAGATAATAATAGGTTCACCAACATACGCATAAATATTGTTCCCATAGCTAAGATAAGATAGAACAAACTAGTTCCCATACTTGAGGTCAAACCTCCTACGCAACCAACCCTTTCGAGAGTCGGATGTCATGTGCAAGAACATCTCTCTTTGCTCTCTCTTCAGAAAGAGCTCAGTAGCAATGAAATGCTCATCAGTGCCGTCTGTTGCACCACAAGCACGAACTAAATCCATGGTAGAGGCAACAGAAATGGTCTCATCTTTCTGTAGAAAAGACTGAAACGATGTGTGTGAAGCTTGGGTAATAGAACTAATCTTTCTAATCTCCTCTTGCATCACTTGTGAAGTCTTCGATTTCTTGTTCTTCTCTGGAATCGTGACCCCAAGCCTCACTTTAGATGAACTAGCTACTGTCGGAGAAGGTTGCTCTTCACTATCATCCTCCAAATCAAGATCGGTGATTTCGTCAACATTCAAGGCTGTTTTCAATGCCGAACTAGAGGGGGGAGGCAGACCAGATGCGGGGTTCCAATGGTCAGTGCCATCAACACTGATATCCTCAAACAAGATGCGCAAGCCTTCTTCGTTACGGAGTCCATGCTTCTTGAACTTGCCACAACCTGGAAGGTCCTATTGTATGAAAGAGAGACATTAGTACATAAAGCATGACAAGTTCAGATTTTATTTTCTGAGAAACATAAGCATGCGAACTTACAACTTTCGCCTTTTTCCACCACTCATTATCTTGTTTAACAGTGTTTTTCTCAAAGTCCCAACCCCCTCCAGTCTCGCGCAACTTGAGCTTCTTGAATGTGTTGTACTCACATTTTAACTTGGTCCATTTGTTCCTCACTTGCTTTGGTGTGTACTCAAGCCCAGTTCTCATCAAGAACTCCTTTCCCACCTCATCATATGCACTGGGTGTCAAATGAGTGTTTGGCATGTTTCCAGCCTTCACTTGTTTCACAAACAACTCCACGATAATCCGAGTATTCTCATCGGTCCATTCGGCAGACCCAGTTGACGACATTTCTATACAAAAATGATGTTACTTTATGGATACACATTTCCTCGAAAATATATGCCAAACAATCAGTGCCATCTCACAAATAAATACCAAAATCAGTAGCATCATGAACATGTAGCAACAATCAGTGTCCATTAGTATAAATCATGTGTCCAATTTTCTGGGAAACAATCACTACCATCTCACAAACAATCAGTAGCAGCACGAATATGTAGCAAACAATCATCATCCATCAGTATATAATCATGTCCCCAAATATATGGAAAATAAACTGTACCAGCATGAACATGTACTACCAACATAAGGAAATTATTGATTTTATCTGAAATCAATTCATATCACTACAGACTGCACTACACATATATACGCAAAAAGTCCACACATCAAGTTCATATCACAGGAAATTGGGGCTGTCCACACACAGCGCATGAACTAGGCTGAATCAGAGTACTACAAGAGGGGGGAGGTGGCTGCTCACCTTGACCTGGGGGAATGGCTTCTGTACCGTGGATCTTGCGGCCAGGCCCGTCGGGACCTCTACTTCGTGCGGCTGCCGGCGGCGACCAACGGAGGGAGTGGCGGCAGATGGGGAGACAACACCACGGGGACTTTGGGCAGCTGCTGCGAGCGTCGATGGACGGAGACTTGCGGGGCGGGCTGTAGATCCGAGGAGCGGCGGCGGACGGCGGCGCGGCGGCCGACCGGCGACGGGGCGGCGGCTAGGGTTGCGACAGCAGAGGAGGTCGCCCCGTTCGTTTCTGTACGAGCAGAGTACGAGCTGAGGTGCGAGAGCAGAGGAGACGTCGAGGAAAACGATTCGAGTAGTTTACTTCGGGGTGGCATTGCTACCGTAATTTTGAGCAACTCCCACTTCTGATATTTGCGAAGCTGGGCCTGGGCAGCTTCTCGTCTCCGTGATTTTTGCACTGCTGAATCCTCGTCTCCACGGAGCCAGATTCTTGAAGTGGACTCGTTCGGTGCGACTTCTCGGAGCGATTTTCGGAAGCCAGCTCGTGGACTGCTTCCGAACGGGCTCTTAGTATGCAAAGCAAATATATGAGGAAGAAGTATCTCTTACTAACCCGGATTCGGAGTTCTTCAGGAGCCTTCGCAGATCTACCGTGCAGTGTGTCCGACACCGCAGAGTTCTTTCGAGCCGAGGATGGGAGCTCCACGGAGAAATTGTTCTGGTCGCAGTATCTTGCGCCAGAGCATCCCGTGCCCTTCACCGATCAGCTGAAACAGCTGGTGGAGCTGCATAGGGTGGCCAAACTAGCCATGAAGGATTTGATAATCCAGCTATGGCTGACCGAAGCTATGCCCGGCAGCTACTTCGGACTCGTGAGGCGGCTGGTGAACGGTTGTCCTCGGATGGACGTCGTCAAGTGATCGGCCTGTATTGAAGGTGCGTGCATGGCCTTCGCCCCTTGCAAGATGTGGTGGGCGAAGATGAACGCCGTCGAGCTGGCCAGGGGGCCGCTAGAGGGCAAGGAGCACAGCACACCCGGGCGCTATTTTGCAAATGTCCTAGAGGGGTCTCGCATTGTGGCAACACAGTGTGAGCAAGACATTATTTTCGAATGAATACATTCGTGTTGTCTTTGCCTTGTATGATGAAACAAAGTCGGTTTGTAATATAATGGTTGTTATGTTTTGATTTTTTCCTCCTGTGCGGCCGTGTTGTATGGAATCTGAGGGTTGGCCAGTCGTCGGCTTCTGCCCCCACGTAGGCAGTACGGGGGTGTTCGGGTTGGAAGCTAAACAATCTTGATCCAATTATATGGTCCTTGAAGGAGTTGTTTAGCGCAACGAACTAGGCAATCAGACTATGCGGCTTAAACGCCCTCACTTAGCCATAGGAGTTTTACAATAAAACATAGGCGCAACCCCTAGTATCTGAACCGGAGTGCTATGAGCGTCTGATCGGGAAGTACCGATCCTTTGCGTAATGCAGAAGAAATCTCCAACGATTTGCAACCTCCGAACAGCTGACCGGCTCTCGCCGTATCATGACAGACAATTTTCGGCTTTCTCTACTGAGGTGCTCCTTTGGATAAACCAGGGCACAACCGCAGTAGTTCTCCCTTTACTACCTAAGCCGATATAGCGGAACGTAAGGTAGCAAGCACAGGAGCCGGGCAACCCAACTATTGACCAAAGACATGATTCGAAGCCAATGCATATAATGCTAAATTCGGGGTGCCGAACTATACTGTAAAAGTGTTCGGACTTGGGTTGCCATGTTGTGGGGTGCTATGAAGCCCCTGGCAAGGTGGAACACACCGAGTGTGCGGGTGTTATATGATAAAATTACCAGGAAGGAAAAGGCAAAAAGGAAAGAAAGAGGAAGAACCAGCGGTAAGCTTGAGCCGTGGAAATTTGCGCCGCAAACTGTTTCTATTATAATTTCGTTGGTGCGTTAAAGCGCATTTATACAAGTAGTGCAATAACCAGAAAGGCTATTTTACTATGCCTTCACCAAGAGAGAGCTGCGCATGGGTCCTGAAAAATAGGTAGAGTGATCGTTTAACGAAACCACATAGAGAAGTCCCCCATATGTCTGCGGCTCTCCCGTGCTGAGCTCGTATAAGACCATCCACCAAGGTCGACTATCCTGGCCGCTCTTATTCTTGCCGTATTGGTATGTTTGTCCTTCGAGAGGACCCTTGATCAGGCCATCGGATGAGGTCTGTGGGATTGAGACCTGAAAGGAAAAAGTAAACATGAAAGTATGTGCGTATCCGGTTCCGGTTGAGCCGCACTATGGGTCGCAAGCTAGCTGTGCCTCCGTCGATGCCCATGGAATTTCGAGTGCGTAGTTATGTACGTGCGATGCGAATGCCACCGCTTGATCGGGACTGAGACGGAGGCCGGATTGCTAGTCGAGCTCCTGACGAGCCGAGCTGTCCTGTTGCAGGGTAGTTCGGACCCTCTTAACGGTGTCTGTGGGCTCGGCATCAGAATTAGGGTTCTGCTTGAGAAGGCCGCACTGTAATTCTGCTGCTAAGGCAGCTATATGCTCTTCTGTACGGAGGGAGCGTTCTGTATTTCTGTTGACCGTGATGACACCGCGTGGACCGGACATCTTGAGCTTAAGATAAGCATAGTGTGGCACTGCATTGAATCGAGCGAACGCGGTTCGTCCGAGCAGTGCGTGATAGCCGCTGCAAAAGGGGACGATGTCGAAGATTAATTCCTCGCTTCGGAAATTGTCTGGAGACCCGAAGACAACTTCTAGCGTGATTGCGCCCGTACAGCGGGCCTCGACACCTGGTATGACTCCTTTGAAGGTAGTCTTTGTGGGCTTGATCCGTGATGGATTGATGCCCATTTTTCGCACTGTATCCTGATAAAGCAGGTTGAGGCTGCTACCTCCATCCATAAGGGTGCGCGTCTGGTGAAATCCATCAATGATTGGGTCGAGGACGTGCGGCTGAACCGCCATGACGGATACTAGTCGGGTGGTCCCGGTGATCAAAGGTGATCAGAAATGACGACCATGGATTGAATTTTGGGGCAACTGTCTCTATCGCGTAGACGTCCCTTAGTGCGTGTTTACGCTCCCTTTTTGGGGATGTGTGTAACATATATCATGTTTACTGTTTTCACTTGAGGGGGAAACTTCTTCTGTCCCCTTGTGTTCAGTTGCCGGGGCTCCTCGTCGTCGTCCTCGCTTTGTGATCCCTTTTCCCTGTTCTCGGTGTTTAATTTGCCGGCCTATTTAAAAACCCAACAATCTCTGTTGGTATGATTGGATGGTTTGTCTGGGGTGCCATGTATCTGGCACGGGCGGTCGAGTATGCGGTCCAGGCTGGATGGTCCCTGATTGTTTCTCTTGCATGGTTTCTTCCGCTGGCTGGACTTGGAGCCACTGAATCCGGCGTTGACTGTAGGGTCGTCGGTATTATCACTATTGCTTCAGCGTTTGTGTCTGTTATGTCGGAGCTTGCCATTGTCGTTCTTAGCCTCAGAGGGGCCTGCCTCGCTGGCTGTGTTTTTGCTGCGAGCCAACCAACTACCCTCGCCCGCGCAAAAGCGGGTCATGAGTGTTGTGAGGGCTGCCATAAATTTTGGCTTTTCTTGGACGAGGTGGCGGGCGAGCCATTCATCGCGGATGCTATGTTTAAAGGCCGCTAGGGCTTCGGCATCCGGCCAGTCGACTATCTGGTTCTTTTTAGTTAGGAACCTAGTCCAAAACTTCCTGGCTGACTCACCGGGTTGATGAACTATGTGGCTTAATTCATCGGAGTCTAATGGCCGGACATATGTACCTTGGAAGTTGTCGAGGAAAGCCTCTTCCAAGTCCTCCCAGCTGCCGATGGAATTTTCAGGCAGGCTGTTTAACCAGTGCCGAGCTGGCCCTTTGAGCTTTAGTGGGAGGTATTTGATAGCATGGAGGCCATCTCCGTGGGCCATGTGACTGTGGAGAATAAAATCCTCGATCCATACCGCGGGATCGGTTGTTCTGTCGTATGATTCAATATTGACGGGTTTGAACCCTTTGGGGAATTCATGGTCCATTACTTCATCGGTGAAGCAAAGGGGGGGGGGGTGCGGCGCCTCTATATCGAGCCGCGTCACGACGTAGCTCCGATGGAGTCCGTCTATGGTTATCGGCCCGGGCGTGACTAGGTTTGTCACGTCTGAATAGGTAGCCGTCATCGCGTGTCAAGGCACATCCTCGCGATCCGTAGATCGATCTTGTATGTCCTGCTCTACTGTCCAGGTCTTGACGAAGGTCATATGTATAGCTCCGAGTTGTCTTATCCCTGCCTTTACGGCGAGGTGGGACTGTCTGTTTTTCGGCTCGGGTTGCCGTTTTGTCCCGGCCACACGCTGGCCGATCGACCGCATTGCGTGATGCTGGTGCGGGCTCTGGCGCCTCATCATCGAACTGAGGTAGCAATTTGCGCTTCGGGTAACTTTTGGCTGGTCGTTTAAGGCCGTATTCTTCGGCTGCCAGGACATCGGTCCATCTGTCATTGAGCAGGTCTTGATCAGCTTGAAGCTGCTGCTGCTTCTTTTTCAGGCTCCTCGCAGTGGCTATTAGCTGAAGCTTAAAGCGCTCCTGCTCGAGAGGTTCCTCAGGCACGATGAAGTCTTCGTTGCCGAGGCTCACCTCCTCCTCGGAGAGCAGATGGTAACTATTGTCCTCCGAGTCTTCTTCCATGGCCTGTTCGTCAGGGCTGACTTGCCCCTCTTCCCGATGGTCTTGTTCGGCAGTTTGTTCCTCGGGCTCCTTTGTGTCTTCGGCACCATCCGGAGTGTTGTCGTTTCCTGTGCCGGTATTGTTGTCTCTACTGTGGCGCGATTTAGAGCGGCGCCGTTGACGCCGACGCTTTGGTTGTATCTTAGGAGGGTCCTCCTTCACTGGGTTTTCCTTGTCATTGCTGCTATTATTTTTGGGCGTATCTACCATGTATACGTCATATGAGGAAGTGGTCGTCCAACGTCCAGTGAATGATGGGTCTTGGCCTTGCTCCCCGTTGGCATCGCCGTCCATACTGTCGATGTCTTCGGAGTCGTAATCAAGCATGTCGGTTAAGTCCTCGATAGTGGCTATGAAGTGGGTGGTGGGTGGGAAGCAAAATTCTCGATCATCAGCCCCTAGTTCGAACCGGACATAGTTCGGCTGCGAGTCCCCTGCCAAGGACACGGTCTTTAATGAGTTTAGCACATCGCCCAAAGGCGAGTTCTGGAAGATGTCTGCGGCGCTAAATTCAAAGATCGATAAACGATCAAGTTCGGCGTCCGCGGGCTCACATGGTTCGGAACTTATAACTAGAGAAGAGTCTGGAATTCCAGTGACACAGATATTGTGTGAGGTTAAGTCCGGAACGCCGGGGAATCAGTGGCCTCTGTGGTGGGGTTGAGCCTCCAATCCTTGGATGCCGCAGTGTGCTCTAGACCTAAGGCCAGAGTGGTCATAGGAGCTATCAACGACAGATTTAGGTCATGTTCGTCAAGGTGACCAGGAGCGGTCGCCGCGGTCTTGAATCCGGCGAAGATCAAATCTCCATGGATGTTCGCAACGTAATTCAAGCTCCCAAATCTGACCTGATGGCCAGAGGCGTAGTTATCGATCTGCTCCAGGTGGCCAAACGAGTTGGCCCGCAGCGCGATGCCGCCGAATACGAAGATCTGTCCGGGGAGGAAGGTTTCTCCTTGGACAGCGTCACTGTCGATGATTGAAGGAGCCATCGAACCTTTTCGGGATGACACAGTGGAACTCTCAATGAAAGCACCAATGTTAGTGTCAAAACCGGAGGATCTCGGGTAGGGGGTCCCGAACTGTGCGTCTAAGGTCGATGGTAACAGGAGACAAGGGACATGATGTTTACCCAGGTTCGGGCCCTCTCTATGGAGGTAATACCCTACTTCCTGCTTGATTGATCTTGATGAATATGAGTATTAGAAGAGTTGATCTACCACGAGATCGAGATGGCTAAACCTAAAAGCCTAGACTGTATGACTATGGTAATGAGTATATTCCCCCTCCGGACTAAGTCCTTCGGTTTATATAGACACCGGGGAGATCTAGGGTTACACAAGGTCGCTTACAAAGAAAGGAATCTACATATTCGGTCGCCAAGCTTGCCTTCCACGCCAAGGAGAGTCCCATACGGACACGGGTGCAGCCTTCGGTCTTCACATCTTCACAGCCCATCAGTCCGGCCCAAGCTAATAGGCCGGACGCCCGAGGACCCCTTAGTCCAGGACTCCCTCAGCGAGCATTAGTAAGGTACACATCAATAACATGTATATCACATATACCTTTTTTCACCTTGCCATCCTTCTTATCGGCCAAATACTTGGGGCAGTTCCGCTTGCAGTGACCAGTTCCTTTGCAGTAGAAGCACTCGGTCTCAGGCTTAGTTCCAGACTTGGGCTTCTTCACTTGAGCAGCAACTTGCTTGTCATTCTTCTTGAAGTTTCCCTTCTTCCCTTTACCCTTTTTCTTGAAACGGGTGGTCTTGTTGACCATCAACACTTGATGCTCCTTCTTGATTTCTACCTCCGCAGCCTTTAGCATTGCGAAGAGCTCGGGAATTGTCTTATCCATCCCTTGCATGTTATATTTCATCACGAAGCTCTTGTAGCTTGGTGGCAGTGATTGAAGAATTATGTCAATGACACTATCATCAGGAAGATTAATTCCCAGTTGAATCAAGTGATTATTATACCCAGACATTTTGAGTATATGTTCACTGACAGAACTATTCTCCTCCATCTTGCAGCTGTATAACTTATTGGAGACTTCATATCTCTCAATCCGGGCATTTGCTTGAAATATTAACTTCAACTCCTGGAACATCTCATATGCTCTATGACGTTCAAAACGTCGTTGAAGTCCCGGTTCTAAGCCATAAAGCATGGCACACTGAACTATTGAGTAGTCATCAGCTTTGCTCTGTAAGACGTTCATAACATCTGGCGTTACTCCTGCAGCGGGTTTGGCACCTAGCGGTGCTTCCAGGACGTAATTCTTCTGTGTAGCAACGAGGATAATCCTCAAGTTACGGACCCAGTTTGTGTAGTTGCTACCATCATCTTTCAACTTAGCTTTCTCTAGGAATGCATTAAAATTCAACGGAACAACAGCACGGGTCATCTATCTACAACAACATAGACATGCAAAATACTATCAGGTACTAAGTTCATGATAAATTAAAGTTCAATTAATCATATTACTAAAGAACTCCCACTTAGATAGACATCCCTCTAATCACCTAAGTGATCACGTGATCCATATCAACTAAACCATGTCCGATCATCACGTGAGATGGAGTAGTTTTCAATGGTGAACATCACTATGTTGATCATATCTACTATATGATTCACGCTCGACATTTCGGTCTCAGTGTTCCGAGGCCATATCTGCATATGCTAGGCTCGTCAAGTTTAACCCGAGTATTGTGCGTGTGCAAAACTGTCTTGCACCCGTTGTATGTGAACGTAGAGCTTATCACACCCGATCATCACGTGGTGTCTCGGCATGATGAACTTTCACAACGGTGCATACTCAGGGAGAACACTTGTACCTTGAAATTTAGTGAGAGATCATCTTATAGTGCTACCGTTGAACTAAGCAAAATAAGATGCATAAAAGATAAACATCACATGCAATCAATATAAGTCATATGATATGGTGATACGTCTCCAACGTACCTATAATTTTTGATTGCTCCATGCTATATTATCTATTGTTTTCGACTATATTGGGCTTTATTTTCCACTTTTATATTATTTTTGGGACTAACCTATTAACCGGAGGCCCAGCCCAGAATTGCTGTTTTTTTGCCTATTTCAGTGTTTCGAAGAAACAGAATATCAAACGGAGTCCAAACGGAATGAAACCTTCGGGAACGTGATTTTCTCACCGAACGTGATCCAGGAGACTTGGACCCTGCTCCAAGGAATAAAAGAGGCGGTCACGAGGGTGGGGGGCGCCCCCCCTAGGGCACGCCCCCTGCCTCGTGGGCCCCCTGTTGCTCCACCGACATACTCCTTCCTCCTATATATACCTACGTACCCCCAAACAATCAGATACGGAGCCAAAAACCTAATTCCACCGCTGCAACTTTCTGTATCCACGAGATCCCATCTTGGGGCCTGTTCCGGAGCTCCGCCGGAGAGGGCCGTCATCACGGAGGGCTTCTACATCATCATAGCTTCTCCGATGAAGTGTGAGTAGTTTACCTCAGACCTTCGGGTCCATAGTAGCTAGATGGCTTCTTCTCTCTTTTTGGATCTCAATACAATGTTCTCCCCCTCTCTCGTGGAGATCTATTCGATGTAGTCTTCTTTTTGCGGTGTGTTTGTTGAGACTAATGAATTGTGGGTTTATGATCAAGTCTATCTATGAATAATATTTGAATCTTCTCTGAATTCTTTTATGTATGATTGGTTATCTTTGCAAGTCTCTTTGAATTATCAGTTTGGTTTGGCCTACTAGATTGGTTTTTCTTGCCATGGGAGAAGTGCTTAGCTTTGGGTTCGATCTTGCGGTGTCCTTTCCCAGTGACAGAAGGGGCAGCAAGGCACGTATTGTATCGTTGCCATCGAGGATAACAAGATGGGGTTTATTTCATATTGCATGAATTTATCTCTCTACATCATGTCATCTTGCTTAAGGCGTTACTCTGTTTTTAACTTAATACTCTAGATGCATGCTGGATAGCGGTCGATGAGTGGAGTAATAGTAGTAGATGCAGGCAGGAGTCGGTCAACTTGTCTCGGACGTGATGTGTAACGCCCGGATAATCAAGCTACAGTAATCCCCTACTAATGATGCCTAGTCATCACTGTTATTGTTGCTAATCTCACTTAGATTCAAAACCAATTCAAATTCAATTTTAAAAATAAAGTCAAATATTTATTTCTTCAAGCAGTAAAACAAAAATGTTCACTTTGTCTAATAAATTCCCCTAACCATGGTCATGTTGAAACCAACCTCATTTGAATTCCCAAAATCCCCCTGGGAATTAAATTAGTACTCCAGCAACAATTCAACTGGCCTTTTCAAAATAAAACAAATGTTTATGCTTTTCCAAACGTTGTGAAACTTTGTGTGTGGTCTAGAATTATTGTGTGTAAGTTATGTGTGAAGTTTCATGTACAACAAAAGTCTTTTACTAACTAAAATGTAAAGATGGAAAACGTCTGAGAAATATACAAAACAGAAATAAAAAAAGTCTCTTTTTCACTTTGGCCCAACCGCTACAATGCACTGGCCCAGCCCAATGGGGGTCGTCCCCTTCCCCTATTCAAGACAGAGATCATGGCACACATCCAGCCACCATGTCCGCCGTTAGGCGTGCGTGTCGGCCATCCCGCGTTTCCCCATGATGGATAAGGCTCCATCGACCCCTTTGCGACCCCTAGCACGCCCACTTTCCCCTCGATCGTCTCTCCCTCCCTCCCAGATTCGTCTGCGCCTGGGCGCAACCGCCGTCGCGCCGCCATCTTTGTCATGGTCGCCACCCATCGCGAGCTGCAACGAGAAGACCAGGAGATGGGCACCATCGTCCCCGACACCGGAGTAGGGCGAGCTGGACTGCGGAGCCCTCAAGCCGTCGCCATCGGCCTTCTTCCCCAACCACGGTCATCGCCGTCCACATCGTCGATCCGCTCGCCTTCGGCCGTCCTCGTGCGTCCCCAATCCCCTCGAGCTCATCCACGACCTCCCCGTAGTGAGCTCTCCTCGGTTTTCCCACTTCCCCTGCCGTTTTCCTCTTGACGTAGGACGCCGGATCCCCTGTGACCGAGCTCGCGCTCGCGGCTCGCCATGCCCGGTCCGAATCCCGTGTGCCCCTGTCCGCTCCTTCCCAGGCCCGCCTTCGCCTGGCCGCGGCCTGCGCGTGCACGCGCGCCTGCGTGCCTGCCCTCTGCTGTTGCTAGTCGCTAGCTGCCGTTCCTACTGCTGGTGTTGCTGCCCATGTCGCAGATGTGCTGCTCGTGCGTTGCTTCTGTTGATGACGCCATTGCTGCCGTGCCCCTGCTCCCGCTTCTCTCTGCTTTCTGCCGCACCTACTGCTACTTGCTGCATCCGCTCGCCTTTGCCGCCGAGGTCCCACGCCGCCTGAAGCCCGCTCCCTCCTTCCCTTGCCTCGCGTCGCCCTTACCCGCCGCTTCTGGCCGGGGACGCCGAAGCCCCCGCTGTGGTGCTCCGCGCGCCCGGCTGCCGAGCCAGCCCCCGCCTCTCGCTCCCCTCGCCGACCCCTGCGCCGCCCGCTAGCCCCCCTACTGGCCTGCTGCTGCCGCAGCTCGCCGTCCCCGCCGCCCACTACCGTGGCTCTGCTCCGGCCAAGCCGCCGCACGCCGTCGCTCGCCCCCGCCTCTACAGCCCCGCGCCTCGCCCCGCTCCGGCTCCGGCCCGCCGAGCCTCGCCGGCGCCCCGCGACGCCCCGCCGACCTCGCCCCGCACCTGGGCGGGTTTGGCCTTCGCCCGGGGCACTGCCTGCCCCGTTAAACACCCGCTCCAGTGGCCTAGTGGGCCACCGAGCAGTGGGGCCCATCCCCTATTATAAGTAAAAAAAGTTTTTAAAAAATAATATTAATAAATATAATATAATTAATTAGTTAATTAGGTTTAATTAAACTAATTAAAGTTAATTAGCCTAATAGCCTAACTAGACTAAATTAACTAGTTAGTTAACGAAACAGTCAATGACAGGATGGCCCCACCCCCTGTTGACCAGTCAAACATTGACTGGTCAACCGGGACCCCCTGGCCCACTTGTCAGCCTCGGTGCACAATCTGTGTACGCAGGGCTGGGCACACCTAGCAATTTCCTGTTTATTTTCGAATTAATAGTATTTTCAGCATATTGTTTAAAACTTTATAAATTCATAGAAATTAAACCGTAACTCGGATGAAAATGTTTTCTACATGAAAGTTGCTCAGAAAAATACAACGAATCCGAATATGCAGTCCATTCATCTGTCACATGCCCCTAGCATGCTGAACATGGAACTTTCCTCCTCCGGTCATCTGTCTGACACAGGTCCGGAACCGGGAAAAATTCCCGGTTGACTTCCCCCTTCGCCGGTATCGTTTAGCACCGCGTTAGAACACGTCTAGCTCTGTCTGTTGTCCTGTTATGCACTTGCTTGCTATGTATTTAATGTTTCTCCCCCCTCTTCTCTTCGGTAGACCCCGTGACGATGCTGATGCCCCAGTGATCGACTACGTCACCGACGACCCCTCCTTCTCGTCTGAGCAACCAGGGAAGCCCCCCCCCCTTTGATCATACTGATATCGCCCATTCCATTTCTCTCATGCTTGCATTAGATTTTGCTACTGTTATTGTTTGCTCCTATTCTGTTGCATAGCCTGCTTTTGTATCTGCTGTTGTACCTTACCTGCTTATCCTAAACTGCTTAGTATAGGTTGGTTAGAGACCCATCAGTGACCCCCCACTTGACCCGACTGCCCCGCTGGATTATCAGAAGACCCGATCAACGGGATCGAAGACCAGGCCCTGACACCTCACGTCACATCACGCCCCTTTGTTGCTCGACTCTGCAGAGTTACCATCGAGTGCCGAGGGTGGAACCTCATACATCACTCCTGATGAGATCTCTGTAGAGTAGCTATTCAGTCGTGGTCATCGAGGGTGATTTCCTCCTTAACCACTTCCGATACGACTCTGTCGTGCAACCCCTCAAGTGTGAACCTCGAGGGTGGTTCCTCTTACGTTCACCTTGATGTTTACATCGAGTGGGAATCCGACAAGGGTGATTCCTAAGGTTTTCCCCCTTGGTGTTAGACACACGGTTACTATGGTTACTATGACTTTGCACCGGACCCTGTTACTAAAGACGGGTTGGCCCTGAGGGGTACCCGTGTGAGCTTAATTGCGAGTGATGTGGAGTCGGGCGGACCTGGAAGGTGCCCGCAAGATAATTACGAGGTGTGGCCGGGCATTCCTAGCCCTTGCCGCAAGTCCTCGAGACGGGGCAACGGGGTCATATCTTTCGTGAGTCTCTGCTTATTACCGCGCGTTACTAATCCACTACGATTTGGATATTTGATCCGAGGGGCCTCTGCCCTGATAGGACTAACCATCATATGGGCATAGTATGGGCGTTCTGCGTCGTATACATCAGCCGAATCTTAATAGACGTCAGCGACTGAGCAGCGCGCGCCGGGTTGGACTGGTAAGCTCCTACCTTTTTAGGGAGGTAGCTAGGTCTGCTCACGGGCCGCGTACGCAATGTGCAGGAGTTCCCGGGGAGATGGCCCATGACCCCTGGGGGCATAGGTTTAGACCGGCGTCTTGGCCTCTCTATTAAGCCTAGGTCGGGTTGCGGCGTATTGTTTGCTGAGGCTGGGCATGACCCAGGAAAGTGTGTCTGGCCGGAGTTAATCGAGCGTGGTGGGTAAGTTGGTGCACCCCTGCAGGGAAGAAAACATCTATCAATAGCCTGTCCTACGGTAACGGACACTTGGAGTTGTATCCCGATCGATACAACTAGAACTGGATACCTGAGATGAGAAATGGACTGTGATGAGAAATGGATATGAGAAATGGAGATGAGAACTGGATAGTATGGCTCTGGGATTGCTTTCTCGCAGGGAGTTGAGAAAGGATCTCTGGCCGAGGTTGATAACACTACTACTACTTTACTTTATGCTACTCTTATCCCTTCTGATGTTGTAAGATGCTTGAAGATGCTGAAGATGCTAGTCTTCGATAGGACTAGGCCTTCTCTCTATTCTGGCATTTCTGTAGCCCAGTCCACATATACAGCCTTCCTTTGATAATGTTGCATATGTAGTGTAGATCCTTGCTTGCGAGTACTTTGGATGAGTACTCACGGTTGCTTTGCTCCCCTTTTCTCCCTTTCTTCCTCTTTCCGGTTGAAGCGACCAGATGTCGGAGCCCAGGAGCCAGATGCCACCGTCGATGCTTACTACGTGGAGGCCGCCGATGACCAGGAGTAGTTAGGAGGCTCCCAGGCAGGAGGCCTTGCCGTTTCCATCGTTGTTGCTTTTGTGCTAGCCTTCTTAAGGCAAACTTGTCTAACTTATGTCTGTACTCAGATATTGTTGCTTCCGCTGACTCTTGTGTATTAGAGCTTATGTATTTGAGCCCTCGAGGCCCCTGGCTTGTAATATAAAGCTTGTACTATTTTAAGTTGTGTCTAGAGTTCTGTTGTGATATCTTCCCGTGAGTCCTTGATCTTGATCGTACACATTTGCGTGTATGATTAGTGTACGATTGAATCGAGGGCGTCACAAGTTGGTATCAGAGCCGACTGCCTGTAGGTAGCCCCCCTTCCAACTCCTTGGCCGAAGTTGAGTCTAGTCAATGAAAAACTTTTACTAACTTGGATGTGTGGCTTACGGGCCCACGTCGCCATTGGGTGGTATTAGGATCTTTTATTCCTCGTCTATACTCTGGGACTCTGATCTCTCGTCTATTCGGGTTAAACATTTTACTAAGTCTGACATTAGGATCTCGTACCCACTTTCTCCCGGAGAGCCTCTTCAGTCCAGATGATCGCTTGCTGCTTCAGAAGATTTAGAAGATACTCTCCGATGTTTCCCCGAAACACTTGTGCCCTTCGCCGTTGCAATTCCATATCACCGATAAACCCCTCTGGATAACTACATACACCTGTCGTTCATATTGTCATCCCAAGTTGATCTTGTTATTACAAGATGCCTAGTAATACTTTCAGTTATTTTGAGAATCCACTGTGCCTGCTATGTTGCAGCTCCTTTTCTGCCTGAATACTTGTACGAATAATTCTTCACAATTATCGAGGATTCATTCATCCCCAATTGTTTAGGTATTTCACAAAAGTCTTCGAAATACCATTCGATCTTCCGAAAATCCTCAGCAGCCTATTGTTGTTAAAATTCTTGTTTGCTCGCATTATGGTTAATTCCATATTTCTAGTAATCTTCGTTGACATCCTCTGTCACTATCGTTCCGAGTCCCTTGATCCAATATGTCGCAAATGCTCGTAATCCTTAATCAGATCCTAGCATTCATCCTTCCGGCTCAGACGTCACTCCAAACATGAGCTTGTTCTTGTAAAATCAAACCTTGATTGATTGTCGATCTGTATCGATTCAACTCAATTATCTTTTGATCAGAGCCTCTGCTTCAGATCTTCTGATTTGAAAATCGTAATTCCTTGGTATTCAAGCTTGGAAGTTATCCAGTTATATCTATAACCCGATGCCTTTGCATTCTTTCTTCTTCTGGGTGAGTATCGATACTCACATCAGATCTTTTATGGACCGCCATATCCTTGGTTGGATTATTATCCGACAATGTCCTTCATAATCAAAGAATCTCGTGACGTTCTTTCCCAGATACATAACACCTTTGGTAATTGTATCCTCTCCTTTTGTCAACCATGCTCCGCTTCCGAGCTTGAGTTAATTACCTCTAAAGTTTTTGCAAATGTTCCTAAGATGCCCCGACGGGTTGAACTTATGCCTTCCATAATTTGTGTGAACCCAAAAGTTCTCACGAGCCTTACTCTTTTGGTACTTCGCCAGATAATTTTTCTGCGCTACAATTTCTTCGAAAACGAGGAGTGAATGAAAGGTTATGCATTGAAGAAGTGGGAGTCGACCTTGAACTTTGTGTTCATGCCCATAGAAACGATGTAGATCTTATCATGGAAGCTTCTCTTATAATCAAATGCTCCCTTGTATGAGCTCATCTTGCATCTGTAAATTGATTCTTTGCAATCGTGGTTCCGACCTTATTTTTCTCCTTGATTCCATTTCCCGGACAAGTTAAAATACTTGTCTTCTGCCTATCATTTCATCTGCCCAATCTCTATTTTGATCTACCTCGAGTATTGCCCCCTGTTATCTCGAGGATATTGTGTCATTGCACTACCTCTTGTAAATTCTTAATTGAAGTGATACTCCATCATCTTATTCCTAGCCTGATCGACTAAATCATTATCATGCTATTTCTAACCGTGCTACCTGGTCCTTATGCCCGGAGCAACTTCCGACGATGAGCTAAACTTATGTCGATCTTCCTCATCTTATCATTTCACCTCGAACAACAAGCTTGACTTCGAGCTTGTGTCGAATCCGTGGTTCTCATAGCCTTTTCACTTCATCCTTCCTTTTCTACTCGATGGCATCTTCATAGAGTCTCTCGACAAAATTTGTCGTGATCACCATCAACACTTTGGCTTCTTCAGAGATGTCAACTGAATTCATGGCCAGAAATACCATCCCTGCCCCTCGATGATCTGTGATATCATCGATGACATCTTGACTCCCTGCCAACACAGACCTGATTTTGTTTGGTTATACCTTACGTTCCGAGATAATATTGGAAATGTTCCTTTGAATCTCTTATGATCTACAGACCCAATCCTTAATTGAAACACCATATCAGTGCTATCTCGAAGCATGACTGTGGTATTCCGAATATCAACACGAACATTTGAAGCGAAATGCTAAATGCTTCTTGATTTATTATCCAAACACGGTTGTATGGGTAATATCCTAAGTCTTCGCTCGCCCCTTATTTAAATGCTTTTGCACTTAATGTACTATCATGTATATCATGCTTCGCTTTTCTCTGGGAAGGATATACTCCCAATTCTTGTGTGAAACACATTTTCCTTTCCATTGGTCTGTTAAGTTTGATAGACACATTTTCCTTTCCGTTGGTTTGATTAACCTCTCTTATAAATTTTATGATCTAAGCAGTAATAAATCCCTGCTTAAGTAAACACCTCGGTGTACAAACTCTGTCAGTAAGATCTTGTTACTAGTGTTGATGACATTCCGGTAGCCACCTATGGACGAGAACTCTGTCTATTGGCCTGCCTCGCCTTGCGAGCAGGAAAATGGTTCTCTTCGTCCCTCGCCCTTGGTACCAACGTTGTTGCCAACATAACTAACAAGCTATCCTCTGACCTACCTTGCTATCATGTTTGTGCAAACATAACCGCCCTTCCTACTTTTGAACCACATGGTGGGCCCATAACCCACAGTTCCATAGGATCGGAACCTGACTCTCCTGTACAACCTTGATTCCGAAATATTCTTGGCACTCGGTTTCGTATATAATACACGAGCTAATTTCCTCACCATGTTTCATTTCGGTATCAGAGGCAACATTATTCTTCTCTGCTTTGAGCCCCTTCATCACCTATTTTAGACATCAGCTGGTTGCCTACTTGATTAAAACTTGTTGAATCTCTGTATAGCACTCTCAATACGTCCTGGTGCTTCTAAAATCTCCTTCCTTGAGATAACTACCGGATGCTAATCCTTTCAGACATTCGTCCTTATAGCTTCCCCCTTACTCCACCTCTTAAATCTCAGGACGAGATTTCTTGTAGTGGAGGAGATTTGTAACGCCCGGATAATCAAGCTACAATAATCCCCTACTAATGATGCCTAGTCATCACTGTTACTGTTGCTAATCTCACTTAGATTCAAAACCAATTCAAATTCAATTTTAAAAATAAATTCAAATATTTATTTCTTCAAGCAGTAAAGCAAAAATGTTCACTTTGTCTAATAAATTCCCCTGGCCATGGTCATGTTGAAACCAGCCTCATTTGAATTCCCAAAATCCCCCAGGGAATTAAATTAGTACTCTAGCAACAATTCAACTGGCCTTTTCAAAATAAAACAAATGTTTATGCTTTTCCAAACGTTGTGAAACTTTGTGTGTGGTCTAGAATTATTGTGTGTAATTTATGTGTGAAGTTTCATGTACAACAAAAGTCTTTTACTAACTAAAATGTAAAGATGGAAAACGTCTGAGAAATATACAAAACAGAAATAAAAAAAGTCTCTTTTTCACTTTGGCCCAACCGCTACAATGCACTGGCCCAGCCCAATGGGGGTCATCCCCTTTCCCTGTTCAAGACAGAGATCGTGGCACACATCCAGCCACCATGTCCGCCGTTAGGCGTGCGTGTCGGCCATCCCGCGTTTCCCCATGATGGATAAGGCTCCATCGACCCCTTTGCGACCCCTAGCACGCCCACTTTCCCCTCGATCGTCTCTCCCTCCCTCCCAGATTCGTCTGCGCCTGGGCGCAACCGCCGTCGCGCCGCCATCTTTGTCGTGGTCGCCACCCACCGCGAGCTGCAACGAGAAGACCAGGAGATGGGCACCATCGTCCCCGACACCGGAGTAGGGCGAGCTCGACCGCGGAGCCCTCGAGCCATTGCCATCGGCCTTCTTCCCCAACCACGGTCATCGTCGTCCACATCGTCGATCCGCTCGCCTTCGGCCGTCCTCGTGCGTCCTCAACCCCCTCGAGCTTGTCCACAACCTCCCCGTAGTGAGCTCTCCTCGGTTTTCCCACTTCCCCTCCCGTTTTCCTCTCGACGTAGGACACCAGATCCCCTGTGACCGAGCTCACGCTCGCGGCTCGCCATGCCTGGTCCGAATCCCGTGTGCCCCTGTCCGCTCCTTCCCGGGCCCGCCTTCGCCCTGGCCGCGGCCTGTGCGTGCACGCGCGCCTGCGTGCCTGCCCTCTGCTGTTACTAATCGCTAGCTGCCGTTCCTACTGCTGGTGTTGCTGCCCATGTCGCAGATGTGCTGCTCGTGCGTTGCTTCTGTTGATGACGCCATTGCTGCCGCGCCCCTGCTCCCGCTGCTCTCTGCTTTCTGCCGCACCTACTGCTACTTGCTGCAGCCGCTCGCCTTTGCCGCCGAGGTCCCACGCCGCCTGAAGCCCGCGCTCCTGCGCGCCCCGCAGCCCGCTCCCTCCTTCCCTTGCCTCGCGTCGCCCTTACCCGCCGCTTCTGGTCGGGGCCGCCGAAGCCCCCGCTGTGGTGCTCCGCGCGCCCGGCTGCCGAGCCAGCCCCCGCCTCTCGCTCCCCTCACCGACCCCTGCGCCGCCTGCTAGCCCCCCTACTCGCCTGCTACCGCCGCAGCTCGCCGTCCCCGCCGCCCACTGCCGCGGCTTTGCTCCGGCCAAGCCGCCGCACGCCGTCGCTCGCCCCCCGCCTCTACAGCCCCGCGCCTCGCCCCGCTCCGGCTCCGGCCCGCCGCGCCTCGCCAGCGCCCCGCGGCGCCCCGCCGGCCTCGCCTCGCACCTGGGCGGGTTTGGCCTTCGCCCGGGGCAGCGCCTGCCCCGTTAAACACCCGCTCCAGTGACCTAGTGGGCCACTAAGCAGTGGGGCCCATCCCCTGTTATAAGTAAAAAAAAGTTTTTAAAAAAATAATATTAATAAGGGCTTATTCCATCTGTGCCCCCAATTCCTTAGTTGTGCTCAGTTTTCCCCACGCTTCAAACTTTTGCTCACTTTTCCCCATTCCCTTAGCTAAAACTCTCACAAATGTTCATAACAGACGTTTGTCGTCTTGGCCGTTAACTGGCTTGTGGGGCCATGTTGGACTCTGTTGACTGTGGCTGTGGCTTCGCTGGTTGGGCCGTGTTTGTGTTCATAGGACGGGCCCGTTAGTTTGTTGGTAATAAATTAAAAAAGCCTGCTATCGATGGATGCAGCCTACTATGCATGCCCGGCTTTGGCATCGATGTAGCCTGCTATGCATGCGAACACCGCCACGCACGCATCTAGTGACCTAGACCTAATTGCATGCATGCAAGCCGACACGCACGCATCGATCCGTGCCGCACGGTTGCCGGTGGATTCAGTCGCTCCACATCGTCGTTTCACGCGTCGCAGGCATACGTGCCGGTGGCAGAAGGGGCAGGCTGCACGCACGGTCGCGTCCATATGACGAGGCATTGGTTCACGCCGCAGGCTGCACGCATGCTCGTGAATGGAAGGTAGGCAGCCGCCAACGCAGAGCATGCAGAAGGGGGAGGCAGGCAGCCGCCAACGCAGAGCACGCAAAGCACGCTCGCATCGATTCACGTTCACACATTGATGATCACATCGGTTCACGCACGCACTGAGTCACGATCTACGCCGGCCGTTTGCGCGTGTACCCACTTCGTCTCCCCCGGCTATTTAAACTGCCCTCCATTGCCTCTTCTTCTACAGATCCATCTGCGCCTCCAACTTCTTCTCTTCTTCCCCCAAAAGCCAAAGCCGTTCCACTCAGCGAAGCGAGCAAGATGCAGTACAATGGGCCGACGTTCCAAGCGCCGCCCACCGTGCCGGAACGGCGGTACCCCGCCAACGTCGTCGTCGAGGAATCCCTCCGCGTGTGGGCGTTCTCCCGCTGGAGGGGAAGCACTGAGCTTGCACGGGGGTTCCTCCGTGTGGGCTTCCACCACCTCCCGGCGGGCTCGCCGCCCATGTTCAACCTCGTGGAGCAGCGTCCCCACGCCAACGCTCCAGTGGTAGGGCTCGTCGTCCACTTCACCAACAGGTTCGATGCCTACTACCTGCTCGGCAAGGTGTATTGGTGTGGGTGCGAGTTCATCGCATTCACGACCTATAATATCTTCACCGACTTCGAGAGCGTCTTCCCCGCTCGCAACCGCATGCACAGCCTCCCGTACTACCTCGGCGACAACGGCCATGAGGAGGAGGAGTACTGAAGCCGGCGGCGAAGAAGACGGTGAAGCCGGCGGTTAAGGTGAAGACATGGCGGTGTTGCCCTAGCTACCCTATCTATCTACTATGTAGTGTGAGTTTGGTGTGTGTGTTGCCCGAGCTATCTATGTAAGGTTAACTATTATCTATGGTGTCTATGTAAGAACTTATGTTGCCCTAGCAACCGTACCCTATCTAAGTTAAGTTATGTGTGTTATATTAATGCTTTGTTATGTTTGTATTTTGCTTGTCCCAAGTTTAGACACGGCTAATTGGCGTGGGAAAAATTAACCAAACAAACTAAAAATGATGTGTTTATAGATGCCTTCTAAAAATAAGAACATATTGTACATTTGTACACGGCTTTGGTTTGAGAGCTCTGTATTTTTTAGGTATTCAAAGAATACTTTGGTTTTCAGAAATATTGAAGTATCAAATACTTTGAGATATTTGGCTTTAGTCAAAAGTGTAGTTTTAACTACACTATGTTTGAAGTATATAAAAAAGAGGTTTAGACCTCTTTTTCTAATCATGAAGTATTGGTTCGCTAGGCATAATAATACTGCGGTTTGCAAATACTTTGATTCTAAAAAATGAAGGGACCCATAAAGGAAAGCCAAAAAAATTCCTCAATGAGATAGAAGAGATTGGGCAATCAAATTAATGAAAAAAGCAATCAGAAACAAAAAAGAACAAAGCAATCCTTCCTAAACAAAAAAAGAAACATCGCTTGTTTCTGGGCTTCTTTTTGGGCCAGCGAACTAGGTTTTTTTTAGCAGAACTGACGAACTCGAGGACAAAAGTTTGGCAAGTGCGAGAGAGAAGAGATGAACTTGATGTATATTCCTTGTGCTGCTCAAGTACTACTTACTGTCATCTGATGAGCTATGGTATGATCCAATACTCGAGGTTATTAGCTAACAAAATAATCCTATCACTGAACTGGTAGTTGTTTTCTGCCGAAACTGAAAATGTCGAAACTTAACAGTAAACTGCATACATTCAGTGATCGACAGTTGCACTAAACAGAGTTGCATTTGAGATAAACAGACTTGGATTGCTAAACAGTGGCAACAACAGTAGACAAACATCTCTAACGAGAGATGGCCATCAAGTAAAAAATTCCTAGAACAAGTATTCCTAAAGCTATCAGATTGGATTGTTTCTTCAACTCAATCAGCTGCTTGAAGTTCTTGTTCATCTTCTTCAATTCCGTCTTCAGTTCGACATCTACCACCGTCGGGTATTCCGGACGCGCTGCTGCTGCCAGAGCGGCACTGTCATGGGGCAGATTGGACTCGCTGATTGCATTCCCCCTCGAATCCAGCAAGCCCGACCCTTGAAGCCTCTGGATGTAATCATCCATCCACTTGAAATGGTGGCATTTCTTCATGATCTGAAAATGAAATCATGTAACCTAAATCCAAATCTGACAGATTTTTTGAGAAATTAGAGATAAAGGATGCGAGGAAAACTCAGATCTAACCTGCCCCTCCGGCTTGCTCTCGCATTTGACGAACTCGCGCCCAAAGTTCCCATTCTTCTCCTCCTTCGAAGTCAACCGCTTCAGTGGTGCAGTCCGTGGGCAGTCAGTGCATCGAGTCATCGGCACTGGACCATACACCGGCCACGTGGAACGGGGGGCTGACGAGGAGGTCGACATATCGCCCGAGAGGAAGAAACAGAGGAATTGCTCGAGAGGAAGAAGAACGAGAAGATGGGGAAAGAAACAGAGGAATTGCTCGATCTGCTCGATGCCTTTGTCTGTCAGATGGAGAAAAGGAGAAGGGGAAGCTATATTGACGATTTGCCACATTGTATTTTGCAGTTTCAATATTTGAACCAACTCTTAACACTGACATGTGGTGGTCATGTGCGAAAAATACAATTTCATATGTAAAGTGGGGCAGATCGTAAAAAACCCGAGAAGGACAGTGCAGTAGCCAATTAGGATGCATCACGCGGATCGCGCATGCCTACCCCACATCTGACGGGTGGTGTTTGGCGCTTGGTAGGATCCGACGGCGCATGTTCGACGCTAGGGTTTGGAGCATTTCTGCGGGGTTATGAGCGAGTCAACGGGGTTATTAGGGTTTGACCAGATTTCAAATGGCCATAACTAAATTAGAAAAAATCGCAAAAATATAAAACAAACGTAGTTCATCCTTTTATGAGACGTAGTGACCATAAAAATATATAAACTCGGTATAGGGGCGTTTTTTTGAAAAATCATTTTTTAAGTGATCTGTCGAAATCAAGTTCAAATGTTTTTAAAAAATTCAAAAAAAATTCAAAATGTTGTAATTCTTGCGCACATAGCCGTCATATGTGACAAGGTTATGAGAAAAAAATATAAACTTGGTGTAGGTCATTTTCATGAAAAAAGTCTTCACACAAATGAGCTATCACCTATGAACATTTTCAGAGTTCGTAGAATAGGGAGAGAGGGTTTAGGGTTTGAAAAAAAATCAGAAAAATCTCCATAGCTTCATTTTGGAGTGAGTAAGAAGGATCTGAACTTACTTTTTCATTTTCATATCTAAAACGTGTTATTTGACGGTTTTGAATTAAAATCATATTTTTTTCGAAAAAATGTAGTAATATGAATATTAATCAATAAATAGTGAGACTTCGTTTTTACCCTATATATATGGAACAAGTGTTAATAAAAATATATGTGCCTCATTTAGGCAAGGTCAAAAAAAACTAGATTTCAAATAGGGTTGTTTACCCTAGTTTTCGAGCTCGTTTCTAGCACATTTCTCATTCAGACTGTTCACCTACGAATATTGGACTTCAAATGCTCGATCAAATACACCGCACAAAGCAATGAACCTCCAATGTTCAACTTCAACTTTGACTCGAATCCAAATTTTGGCCCAAATTCAAATATTGATTTAAATTCAAATTTTGATGGAAATTTGAATTCTGACTCAAATAAGAAACCAAAGTAGAAGCAACATTATTACAACTGATAAGTTTTCACAGTAGCTCAAATCTACCAAGTTTTAAGATGCCAACATCTTAATACAAATCTACCAAGTTTTAAGCGATCCACTCGCCCTCAAATTGACAACACAAACTTTTCCCAACAACTTAATTTAAATTTTCGACTTGCTCCTTGTGTTTGCAGCTGGCTTCACCATCTTGCTCCTGGTTCCCCTAGTTGAGATGCTCTTTTCTTTCAGACTCTTGTTCCTTTTGATCTTGGGCTTTACTTGGGGTTTTCCTCGTGGAGGTGCTGATGGAGTAGTTGCACTCGCCGAGCACTTGACGATCATTTGACGGTCATCTATGGGTTCAGTAATCTTTAAAGGCACAATTGGAAAAATTATGCCCTCCTCTTCCTCTCTTATAGATTCAAAACCATCAAAGGCCATGGTTTCAAAATCTTCTGCTTCTTCATCTCTTGGCCTTTTCTCCCTAGAGCTAGTAAATAAAATTATAAGCCATAGGCAAAAAAGAGAACAAATGCAAACAAAAGGGTAGCTGCATTCTACAAAGGGTGCAAACACATACCAAGATACTTCATTTGCTGCTGCATTCTCCACTGCTTCATTTGCTGCTGCATTCTCCACTGCATCTTCAGTCTCCATTGCTGTTGCATTCTCCTCAGCATTGGCTGTTGTCCATCTTTCCTCCTCTCCAAATGATGCATCCACTGCATCGGTACAAAGCCTAGCAATATGCCCCAGAACTCCACATTTTTTGCAAGCACGCTTTTTTGGTAGATGACCCTCCTCACCTGATCTAATCCTCTGGTTCCTTGGTCTTCCTGGTGGTCTAGTAATGACAGGAGCGTGGAGTTTGAACCCTGGATCTACTATGTTCCATTGATATTTCCCCAATAGTGCAGGCACATTGTCAGCATAAGCAGCCATAAATTTGGCAACAGAGAAATACTCAGAGCAATATTGATCAACTTCACCATCTGCACCCCCGATAACGGTCATCAGATGTAGGGCATGTATGCATGGCTTCCCACGGATCCGCCATTGCCTACAAGTACATTCTCTAGTACTTAGGTTCACAGGATACCTCCATACCCTATTTTTAGTGTCAGTATAGGTAACCTCTCCCTCATATGTACCAGATCGAATACATTTAATCTTCAGTCCTCTTGCCTTCAAGTGCAATGCCTTAATCAGTGATGGGAGCATTTGATGATCAACATATTGTGTTTCTGCAATTCTTTTGCGAAGAGCCATCTTTATCATGATCATTTGCCTCATCTTGTCAAATGCTTGCCACAACAAGAGCCCTTTCACTGACTTGAACTTTGAATTGAAGCATTCTGCAAGGTTACTGGTCACGTAATCTACTTTGCAGATTTCGTTGAATTTGCTTCTTGACCACACCTTGCCATGATGTGCATCCATGTACTCCTTCACAAGAGGATTTTGAGCATACAACACTCTCAAATGGTGTTCATGCTTCCTTTTGCTGCATGTGTATGATGCTGGCCATAAGTTCTCATCATAAACTTTACCTTTGAACTTATTTTTGAAATTACGCGCTAGGTGTCGCATACATTCCCTATGCTCCACTCCAGGGAATACAATTTCCACTGCACTCTCTAAACCCTTGCAAGCATCTGTTTGTATAGCTAAACCTGAGGGTGTGCCTATAATGTTGCGCAACTGCTGCAGAAACCAGACCCAACTTTCCTCAGACTCTGCCTCCACCACACCAAATGCAACTGGGAATAGCCAGTTGTGTCCATCAACTGCAGAAGCTGCTACTAGCTGTCCTCTCCATCTTCCAGTCAAATGTGTAGCATCTACAGCCAAATAGGGCATGCAACCATCTAGAAACCCCTGCCAGCAAGCCTTGAAACAAACAAAAGCCCTTCTGAAGCACTCCTTCTGAAATGACTTCCCTTTTATTTTGAATGGAATTGTATGCTTGTCAATCTCTACAACACTCCCTGGACTTGCCATCTCCACTTCAGCTTTGAAAGTGTAAAGCAGCTGAAAACTGTCATTCCATTGACCATTAATTCTGTCAAGAGCCTTTTCCCTAGCATTGAAAATTCTCATGTAAGGAATTTCTATCTTGTACTTCTCAAAAAGCTTCCAATGGAGTGCTGTTGGACCAAGTCCAGGTTCTTCTCTCAGCCAATCCAATATAGCATCTGCCACCCACCTAGTTTTTCTAGCTTGGTTTTGGCCTTCCCCCTCCCCCTCTAGGTGGACAGGTGTGCTTGTGTGGGTTTTTCTTTATCTGAAACAAAATAAAAGGGTAAAGAACAATTAAGAAACCTTACTCAACGATCTGAAACTAAATTACTAACTGAACTTGGATTACCTGAATATATTTTCTCTTTCTCATACGAGATGCATGCAACTTCCACCTACACCTAGGATATGGACAAAAAACTGTGAACCTTGCTGGCTCACTCCTTTTAATCTTATAGGTGTTTTCAGATATAATGCACCATGTTGTCACTGCATTCCGACAGTCCACCATTGATTGGAAAATGGTACCTACACTAAGCTCAGGTTTTTCCCTGTTCCACTCAATTGTTGGCATGTCATCACCATCGTATTCATCCTCAATTAAGCTGTCCATGTTCTCCACCTTCTCTTCATCGTCAGTGTCATCAAACCTAGCTTGGCTGATGGGCTCCTCCATATATTCGTCATCCACTGCTTGCTGACTGGCTACATCGACCAGTTCAGGAAACATCATCTCGTCTTCATCATCATTTGTAGGCACTGCCTCGTCAGGTTCTGCATCTTCTTCTACACCAACTGCAGAAGGTACACGAGAAGCAGCAGCTGAATCGGAACCAGGATTGGCAGCAGGCATGTTGTGGCTCCATGAACCACTTGCTTTACTTGGTGTTGACCTACAAGGAGTGCCGGGGTGCTGGCTATTAGCACAGACAGATGATGTCTGAACTCCCTTCCCCTTCGCCCGTTCTGCGCGTGGCTGAAGCACATCGATTTGGAGTTTACTGAATCGGCAGCCAGCAATCCCAGCAAAAAGCAACGGCATATGATCGTCGCAAGTTAGTGGCAGAAATCTTTGCTCGTCACTGCTGAAGTAATTCAGTTCAACGGCATCGGCATCACTCTAGGGATAGGTGTTTCGGAGCTCAGCTCGCAAATCTTTGAAAGATATGCTGGTTTCTACCACTTAGGGATAGAAAAATGATGAAATCAAATGCGGTTTAGTACCACGCAGCACACTAGTTTCCATTCTAATCGCCAGCCGCAAAGCCAGCGCAGGATCAATCCTATTTTGTTGGGGAAGGAAACAGAGGCTTCAGTTAGCTGGGTAAAATCGAGCAAAAATTCGAACGATTCAAGCAAACATAAGTCAAATACGGCCTACAATACGACTTAGAACGTCAATTTGAGAGGAAACAATGCTTACCCAGGTTTAATCCACGAATTATCTCCTGCGGATTCGACCCAATCCTCTCCACGATCGACTGCATTCCGGGCGTCCTCACTCAACATCGCTATGTAATCCCAGATGGGGGGTGGGCTATATCTGGCGGAGACACGGCGTCGCCGACGAACGGACGAGGGCATAGGGTGGAGGAAACAACTGCGGTGGACGCGGCAAGACGCCGGCGGAGGGGGCGGGGCGGCGCTGTGCAGTGCTGCCTGTCTAGATCTGTTTCAGATTCAGACAAGCTGCCCAATACGTGTCTCCTTGCGGTCCCACCCGTCAGCAAGCGACAGTCAGACGAAGACTCAGCCCCACTCGTCAGCAATTAATGGTCAATGGACGGTCAAGACGGCAAACACCCGCTATGAGCATTTGTGAGAGTTTCAGCTAAGGAAGAGGGGAAAAGTGAGCAAATGTTTGGAGCGTGGGGAAAAGTGAGCACAACTAAGGAACCAGGGGCACTAATTTAAATATCCCTATTAATAAATACCAGGGGCACTAAGGAACCAGGAACCATGGGCACTAATTAACTAATTAAAGTTAATTAGCCTAATAGCGTAACTAGACTAAATTAACTAGTTAGTTAACAAAACAGTCAATGACAGGAGGGCCCCACCCCCTGTTGACCAGTCAAACATTGACTGGTCAACCGGGACCCCCTGGCCCACTTGTCAGCCTCGATGCACAATCTGTGTACACGGGGCTGGGTACACCTAGCAATTTCCTGTTTATTTTGAATTAATATTATTTTCAGCATATTGTTTAAAACTTTATAAATTCATAGAAATTAAACTGTAACTCGGATGAAAATGTTTTCTACATGAAAGTTGCTCAGAAAAATACAACGAATCTGAATATGCGGTCCGTTCATCTGTCACATGCCCCTAGCATGCTGAACATGGAACTTTCCTCCTCCGGTCATCTGTCTAACACAGGTACAGAACCTAGAAAAATACCCGGTTGACTTCCCCCTTCGCCGGTATCGTGTAGCACCGCGTTAGAACACGTCTAGCACTATTAGGGAAAAGCCTAGCAGTAGCGAGGGTTTTGGGCCTCTCAGTAGCGCGGGCATCGGCGCTACTAATAAGGCGCTACAGCTAACATATTGCAGTAGCGCCTGTTGTCCCACGCTACTGCTATACATGAATAGCTGTAGCGCTCTTTGGGAAAGTGATATTATCTGCAGCGATGTTTGCTGGGAAGCGCTGCTGATAATGCGGCGCTACTGCTAAATTTCCCCCCTCGCTACTACTAGTTTATTTATTAGTTTTTTTCCTGCATATTTGTTTTGTATTTGTTTTGTATTTGAATAGGCTTTATACAATAATCTTTAGCATATCATACACATACAAATGTAATCATATAGCATATACATACAATTAGTCTCATCAAATCATGTCATCATCATAATCATCATCCAACACAAAGTGGTCTCTCGTCATCATCTCGAAAATAGCGATACAAGTCTCGAATGATATGCAAATACATCGTCATCCATCTAAACAATGATATACGTGAGAAGAGCTATCACTTTGAGAACATGAGTTCGTATCCCTCTCTCGCATTAGCGTGAACCTCTAAACTAACTACTGCCTATCGCTCGGAAACCGGAAACCGGTACACCTGGGCCTGACACTCCGGCCACTTGTCGTATATATACTCCTGGTGTAGCACTTCTTCACCATCTATGATCTATGCACCTGCATCATCACATGAGTCGATGATATGCAACATATATAGTTGAGCAACAGAAAGAGACAGACTTGGCAAAAATAGAAACAACATATCATAAGCATAAATAACAAAGTTCATCGTACCCCAAAATGCCCTAACTAGAGTGATTTTCGCTAGTCGAGGAGGAGGACGGTTTAATCACATCACAAATAAAGTTTCACCGTGCATAACTCAAAGTTTTGTCATACAGAAAGTATGGACTAAACGGACACATTGTCATATATCGACAATCACTCCAACATGTCGTTCCATCCATCCAAGTCAGGGAGATAGTCCCCGAGCCTAGTGAAAGGCTTCACGTCGAGACGCTGAGAGGCTATCCATGTTCGGACGTCTTCCCGCGACATTTGTCCTTCTCCGTAGAACATCCCTGTTTTTCCGACGACCTCCTTCATGATGATTTGGGCAAGTTCCCGCTGGATGTTATAGAACTCAGCTCGAAGTCGATGATCCTCGATATTTCCTATGTCCTTTGCCCATTGCAGAATATGGGCATCGCCGGAAGAAGGTGCCATGCGAAGGTTCTGGTGATCCCGTCTATACTCTAGCATGTGGTGTAGGACATAGAATCCATCATTAAGAGAATCGTTCGGTTGCTGGATGCAGTAGAAGTCGGTCTTATGGCCGAAGGCGACCCTGCCGCCCCTCATCTTCTTGTCCCTGACCTCTCCACCCAGTGATTGGTAGTGATACATAGCACTGTCGAGAACATCCTTGATGTGGGTGTAATCCTTTTTGTGAATGTTCTTCGACGAGTCCAAGTAAAGAGCGTGGGAGAATCGGGGTAGAGGATGATGAGGATGGCGCGCCCGCCGCTGCGCAAAATAAGTCCTCAAATTAATTAGCCTCCACCGTGCAAATGAATGATTGAAATCGAAGGAAGGATAGCAGCGCGGATGACTTACACGGGATGATAAGGCACGAGAATCGCCCCCCTGTCCTTATTAGCGAGCATGAAACTGACGATGTAATCCCTCGCGTATTCACGGTGATTTGCGCAGACTCCCAAGAAGCCCTCGTGCATGTAGTAGGGGTCAGCGACACAGATATGAGATATCTGCTCAACCCCGATGATGTAGTTCATGTGCAAGGCATAAAGGCGGACAAACGTAAAATCCAGCTTCTTCACGTGAAACATGTCGAATATGTAATCGAATCAGAGGAAGAACTTATCCACGGGGAAGCTGTCGACGTACGACATTTGCCGCGGAACGTTAACCACGTAGAGTGGGTATCCTGAATCTTTCGAGGCGATGAGGTCTTTCTCTACCCGCAGCACATCGTCATGAAGTCTCTTTATGTAACGCCCTCGATGCGGCTATAGCTCCCACATGTCGAGGCACGACTTAGAGACATAACCGCATTGAAAGCAATGTCGCAAGTCAGGCAATCATTACAACATCCCATGTAATACATAATAAAAGGGAGAGATATCATAGTTGGCTTACACTCGCCACGTCACATCAGAGTACATAAATAACATCCATCAAACAAACACTCATGGCCCGACTACGGCGCCGAAATGGAAAAGAACCCAACATGCGACAAGGCCCTGAATCGAACCCCAACTAGGCACCACTACTGATCATCGGGAAAGGAAACATAATAACGCTGAGAGTCCTCGTCGAACTCCCACTTGAGCTCGTACTCGTCACCTGGAGCGGAATCACCTGGACCTGCATCTGGAATTATAGTATTTGTGAGCCACAAGGACTCAGCAATCTCGCACCCACGCGATCAAGACTATTTAAACCTATAGGACAGGATAAGGCAAGTATATGTGGAGCTGCAGCAAGCGACTAGCATATATGGTGGCTAACTTATTCGCAAAGGAGAGCGAGAAGAGGAGGCAAAGCGCGAGCGAGAAACTAGAAGGAACAACTTGCGCAAGCATTACTCCAACACCGTGTCCACTTCCCGGACTCCGCCGAAAAGAGGCCATCACGGTAACACACTCAGTTGATTCATTTTAATTAATTAAGGTTTACGTTGTCTACAAACGGATATTAACAAATTCCCATCTGCCCATAACCGCGGGCACGGCTTTCGAAAGTTCAATCCCTGCAGGGGAGTCCCAACTTAGCCCATGACAAGCTCTCACGGTCAACGAAGGAATAGACCTCCACCCGAGACACACCGATCAGACTCGGTAACCCGGTACAACAAGACAATTCGACAGGTTAAAACAAGACCAGCAACACCGCCCTAATGTGCCGACAAATCCCGATAGGAGCTACACATATCTCTTTCTCAGGGCACACTCAGATGAGCAAGACGACGGGTAGGCCAGCCCAGAGTTGCCCCTGGTAGCCCCGGACATCGCTTGATGGGACCAACACTCAGAGGAGCACTGGCCCGGGGGGGTTAAAAAAAGATGACCCTTGAGTCTGCAGAACCCAAGGGAAAGAAAAGGCTAGGTGGCAAATGGTAAAACCAAGGTTGGGCATTGCTGGACAAGCTTTAATAAAGGTGAAATATCAAGGGGTTCCCATTATAACCCAACCGCGTAAGGAACGCAAAAATCCGGGAACATAACACCGATATGACGGAAACTATGGCGGCAAGAGTGGAACAAAACACTAGGCGAGAGGCCGAGCCTTCCACCCTTTACCAAGTATATAGATGCATTAAGATAACATGGCAATATAATGATATCCCCAACAAGTAAATAAATGATGTTCCAACAAGGAACGGCTCCAATCTTCACCTGCAACTAGCAACGCTATAAGAGGGGCTGAGCAAAGCGGTAACATAGCCAATCAACGGTTTGCAAGGACAAGGTGGGTTAGAGGTTTGACATGGCAATTGGGAGGCTGACAAGCAAATGGTAGGCATTGTAGCATTGGCAAAGCAAGAGCGAGCAAACTAGCATAGCAAAGATAGTAGTGATTTCGAGGGTATGATCATCTTGCCTGCACAGTTGTCAAAGTTGACTGGATACTCACAAGCAAACTCAACGGGCTCCTCGGTAGCGAACTCGTCTCCCGGCTCTACCCAACAAGACAAAAAAGCAACAAGGATACAATCAACCACGTTCAAGACCAAGCAATATGATGAAATGATGACATGCTATGCGGGATGCGATGCGGGATGCAAAATGCAAGATATGACAGGAAATGCATGAACCTGGCCTCAACTTGGAATTCTAAGGGTGCCACTGGATAGAGGGGATGAAATCGCTTGAAACGATATAAAGATCATTGGAATCGGAGTTACGGTTTGGAAATGGCAAGCGTTTTAAGATATGACACCGGTCTGCGATTTACAGCAAGTAGGCATCTAAATGCAACGAAATGAACATGCTACAGCCACCAAACATGAAAACAAAATACATGGCAGTGATGTGCACAAGATGGTTAACAAAACACTAGCACTGAGCCATAGGCAAATTCATCCATTAAGAGGTTCAAACAAGCATGGCAAAAATGAATATGCAAAACAGATTCCAGACTTAGTGAAATTAACACTAGCCTGAAATTTCAGATCACGATGCTCTCTTTGGAGCAGCAAAACAACATGATAAATGACCTGAAAATGACAAGTAAGAACATGGCATGGAGCTACTCAACAAGCTTAACAAAACACCCAAAGTGACCTGGGGCCAAAAGGGTTCACAAAATACTCTACCGAGCTCACGAACATAGCTCGAACACAATCAGTTTTCAGACTTAGTGAAAACTGAGACATGCAGAAATATAACCCACGAAGGCATGTAAACGAGCTCGATGCACTCACCATGGGGCAAGTCACAGCAAGGCAAGCATTCATCCATTAAGAAGGCACAAAATACAAGCTAGACATGGCAAGAACAATGGCATAGCATGCACGGATCAACTATAACAACGCCGGCAAAATCGCAAACGAGTTGACGATCTGCCCAGATTAACAACGAAGCAAAAGTTGAGCTCGATTGAGTCAACCCAAAGCACTCCATATATGCAAACAAGGACATGGATGGATAGAGCATAACATAAATATCAAAACTCCCTTACTGATCATCCTCAAAAGAGGCACGGATCACTAGGTAACAAGCTGGACATATAGCATCATGAACTAAAATATCCCAGACTTAGTGAAAATCACCAAGTCCCTGAAATCAGCAATCTCAGGTACCTCTCTTCGCAAGCTTGCACAAGACAACACACACATCCTAAAAATGCATGGGTGGCACCTCTGGAAAGGAGACAAAATGCTTAACAATTCATCCCAAAGGGGCACAGGCATATCACGCACGAATTAAACATGGCAAAAATGACAAAAGTGCATGATGAACTAACGGATCTGCAATTTAACTCACGAAGCCTCCTTCTAACAGCATTTTGGGCATCAAGATGACCTCAAATGAAAATGATACAATGGAATGAAATGGTTTACATGTCGAGACGAAGATTTTGATATATCATACGCCCAAATCGGAGCTACGGATGCAAAGTTACGGGCGGTCAAAGTAGGCATAAAAATTAGGGAGGAGAAGAGGGAAGTCAACCCAGATCTAGGGTTCGGGCACGCGGCCCGAGATGGCGGCGGATCTCGCCGGGATTCCTGTAGACGACGGCGGCGGCCGGAGAGGAAGTAGCCGGAGCGGGGAGGGGGGCCGGACGGCGAGAAGGAAGCGGCGCAGCGGGCGGTCGCCGGAGCCGGAGCCGGGAGCTCCTCTCCCTGGCGCGGGCGCCGGCGAGGGCTTGGGGCGGCGGGGCGAGGTGCTTCGGGCGGCGGCCGGCAATGGCGCCGCGGTGGCCGGAGCGGGCGAGCGTCGCCGGGCTCGGGGGCGGCGACTGGAGGAGGAGGCGGGCGGCGGAGCGGGCCGGGTGGGCCCCGCACGGGCCTCGCGGGCCCGCGGGCGGCGGCGAACTGGGGACCGGCCCCGGGACACGTGGCGGCGGCGGATTCGTCCCGCGGAGCCGGGCGGACACGTCCGGCGCGCGATTTTTTTTCTGGCGGCGGCGGGAGGAGTTGGATCTAGGGTTAGGGGGGAGAAGGACCGTGGATTTCGGAGGGGGTGTATATATAGGCATAGAGGGAGCTAGGAGAGTCCAAATGAGGTGCGGTTTTCGCCCACGTGATCGTGATCGAATGCTCTAGGACATGGAGCAGAGTTTGGTGGGTTTTGGGCCAAATTTGGGGGATGTTGGGCTGCAACATACACGAGGCCTTTTCGGTCCCTCGGTTAACCGTTGGAGTATCAAACGAAGTCCAAATGGTACGAAACTTGACAGGCGGTCTACCGGTAGTAAACCAAGGCCGCATGACAAGTCTCGGTCCAATCCGGAAATGTTTAATCCCCACACACGAAAGAAAGCTAGAAATGACCACCGGAGGAGAACGAAGCACCGGAATGCAGAACGGACAACGGGAAAAATGCTCGAATGCATGAGATGAACACGTATGCGAATGCAATGCACATGATGACATGATATGAGATGCATGAAAATGAAAACAACACACGGAGAAAGAACCCGAACCCGAGGAAATAAATATAACTTAACGCCGGAAACGGCAAGAGTTGGATACAAATATGGAAAGTTACATCCGGGGTGTTACACTTTAGATCGCCGAATCTGGCCCGTAGCGCTGTTGCAGGTAGGATTGGTTGACCGGGGATATGCCATTTATCCGCATCGGGGATATCTATACGGTCCTGAAGCCGAGGCTGCTGAGGCGGCTGGATCATAGAAACAACTTTTTTGCCTTTCCTCGCTCTCTTCCTAAACTTCTTTACTACCGGAAGGTCGTCCATAATATGTTGAGACGGCAATTCAGGCACCGACTCATGACGCTCAAACCCTGAGGAGGCGCCAGTATAGACATACTGTTCAGCAGCACCATCGTCGTCCTCATCCTCATCCATGGCGACGTCATCAGCGACTAATGGAGCCTCCTCCTTACCCCGTCCGCTATCACCCAACCCGACACCCGACGCTAATTGGGTAGGCGGGGTGTTTATGTTCATACCTTACTGAGGTTGCGTGCTCGTGGGTGTGCTCCCAGCCGCCTCCAGACGAAGCAGACTCTTTGGCCACAACAGGACCCACCCAGCATTGCAACAATCACCAAGCTGCCGCGGTGTCTCGTCGTCATCCCCCAGTAGTACTGGAGGAGGCAAATTCTCGTGGCCCGGTTTGACACTGGCCACGGAAACCTTGAAGAAGTTCGGGGGCATCGGCCGGCTGTGGAACAATGGTTCCTTCGGCTCCATTATCGTCGCCTTCCCCATGTCCACCTTCTGGTCGCCGATGGTGTACAATATGGTGCACGGGGTTTCGTCGGCCTGCAAAGAAAAGTCTGCGACATGAGACATCCGAAAGGCAACGAAAACGTCGGCCGTAGCATCGACGCGCTTCCTCGGGCGCCGTTGGCTCAAAATTGCCGTCGTCCACCTCCGTGACCACCACTCTAGTAGTCCTGAGTTTGTTAGGAACCCGTTGCCTCTTTGCTTTCGGTTCTACACCGGCTCCGCTCCCCGAGGCAGCGCCGGTCTCACTCTCAGCGCCGGTCTTGATGCCGGTCTGAGTCTGAGTGCCGGTCTCAGTCTCAGCACCGGTCTGCGTGTCAGTCTCAGTCCCCGATGCCACCGGTGGGCCCAACAATAACATCGGTTGATCGTCGGTAAGGCTAAAAAATTCGTCTGCCGCCCGGTAGGCGTCGTCGCAATCACCAGAACCCTGTCCTTCATCGTTGCTAGCCATGTTTCCTATGATTAAATCTAGTCAATTATTTCTAGACCTAATAAAATGAATAATGACATAAAAAAGGCCTATTGGTTTGTAGGAATGTTGACTCCTTCCTGGTGCGGCAAATCACGGGCACTCGATATGTCCTAGTTTGTAGCACAAGTCATGACGAAATTCACAGAAAATTTCCGCATGAGCTTTGCTAAAAAGTGGACAAATCGAGAACCTGAAATTTGCCGGAAAAGAAATGAATCAACATTCCGGCAAAACATAGGCCACTAAGCATCATTCCCTGGAAACAGTGTCCAAATATACACGAGCAACCACATGTCCAAATTTCGCAAGCTAATTCAAAAACAAAGTGTAGAAGAAAATTCATTTAACTACTAATAGAACAAAATTCAGTTAACTTTAGTGCTCTATAATGATGAAAGGAAAAAAAATTCAGTTAACTACTAATTTCATTCATTTAGGTTATTCATTTAACATCACCTAATTAACCTACTGTACCACTACTACTAGCAGCACTACTAACCTAATTAACCTAGCAAAACTCTAGTGCCCTAACTAAAAAACATCTAATTAACATATAATTTTTTCTCTAAAATACAGAGAGAGATGAGTGGGGGGAGGGGTGGGGGACTTACAAAGAGGGGAGAGACGGTGGCGGGGAGGTGCTCGGTGACGGAGGCAGGGGCAGAGAGGCGGGCTCGGGCACGGGCAACGGCAGTCCTGGGCGGGCTCGGGCGGCGGTGAGGTGGAGGGCACCGACAGTGACGTGGAGGGCGGCCTCGGGCGGCGGCGGTGAGGCTGAGGGCGGCCTCGGGCGGCGGCGGTGAGGAGACGGCGGCGAAGTGGGGGGACGGTGGCGAGGGCGAGGGATTTGGGGAAGAATTGGTGGCCGGGGGTGGGGTGGGGGGAAACCGCTGTTTAAGTGAAACGTAACGGTAGCGCGTAACGCGCTATAGCTAAGTTAGCTATAGCGCGTTTCCTAAACCCCGCTACTGCTATTCCTTTCTCCTTTTTTCCCTTTTTTCTTTTATTTTTCTTTACATTTTATTTTTTCCCTTTCTCCTTTTTCTATTTCTTTCATTTTCATTTACTTTTCTACTTGTTTTTCACTTTATTTTATTTCCGTTAGCAGCAGCGCCTTACACGTAAGCGCGCTACAGCTAAGGAGATTAGCAGTAGCGCTGGGCCAGTATACGCGCTACTACTAGGTTGGGCTAGCCATGTGCGCCCAGTTCAAACATAGCAGCAGCACTTTTCGCTAGTACGCGCTACTGCTAAAGTCATAGCAGTAGCGCGGTTTATTTACGCACGCTGCTACTAAGTAGCAGTAGTGCCTGATTTTGTACAACGCTACTGGTAAGATTCTGTGTATAGGCTTTTCCCTAGTAGTATAGCTCTGTCTGTTGTCCTGTTATGCACTTGCTTGCTATGTATTTACTGTTTCTCCCCCCTCTTCTCTTCGGTAGACCCCATGACGATGCTGATGCCCCTGTGATCAACTACGTCACCGACAACCCCTCCTTCTCGTCTGAGCAACCAGGCAAGCCCCCCCCCCTTTGATCATACCGATATCGCCCATTCCATTTCTCTCATGCTTGCATTAGATTTTGCTACTGTTATTGTTTGCTCCTATTCTGTTGCATAGCCTGCTTTTGTATCTGCTATTGTACCTTACCTGCTTATCCTAAACTGCTTAGTATAGGTTGGTTAGAGACCCATCAGTGACCCCCCCACTTGACCCGACTGCCCCGCTGGATTATCAGAAGACCCGATCAACGGGATCGAAGACTAGGCCCTGACACCTCACGTCACATCACGCCCCTTTGTTGCTCGACTCTGCAGAGTTACCATCGAGTGCCGAGGGTGGAACCTCATACATCACTCCTGATGAGATCTCTGTAGAGTAGCTATTCGGTCGTGGTCATCGAGGGTGATTTCCTCCTTAACCACTTCCGATACGACTCTGTCGTGCAACCCCTCAAGTGTGAACCTTGAGGGTGGTTCCTCTTAAGTTCACCTTGATGTTTACATCGAGTGGGAATCCGACAAGGGTGATTCCTCAGGTTTTCCCCCTTGGTGTTAGACACACGGTTACTATGGTTACTATTACTTTGCGCTGGACCCTGTTACTAAAGACGGGTTGGCCCTGAGGGGTACCCGCGCGAGCTTAATTGCGAGTGATGTGGAGTCGGGCGGACCTGGAAGGTGCCCGCGAGATAATTACAGGCGTGGCCGGGCATTCCTAGCCCTTGCCGCAAGTCCTCGAGACGGGGCAACGGGGTCACATCTTTCGTGAGTCTCTGCTTGTTACCGCGCGTTCCTAATCCACTGCGATTTGGATATTTGATCCGAGGGGGCTCTGGCCTGATAGCACTAACCATCACGTGGGCATAGTATGGGCATTCTGCATCGTATACATCACCCGAAACTTAATAGACGTCAGCGACTGAGCGGCGCGCGCCGGGTTGGACTGGTAAGCTCCTGCCTTTTTAAGGAGGTAGCTAGGTCTGCTCACCGGCCGCGTACGCAACATGCAGGAGTTCCCGGGGAGATGGCCCATGACCCTTGGGGGCATAGGTTTAGTCCGGCATGCTGGCCTCTCTATTAAGCCTAGGTCGGGTTGCGGCGTATTGTTTGGCCGAGGCCGGGCATGACCCAGGAAAGTGTGTCCGGCCAGAGTTAATAGAGTGTGGTGGGTAAGTTGGTGCACCCCTGCAGGGAAGAAAACATCTATCGATAGCCTGTCCTACGGTAACAGACACTTGGAGTTGTATCCCGATCGATACAACTAGAACTGGATACCTGAGATGAGAAATGGACTGTGATGAGAAATGGATATGATAAATGGAGATAAGAACTGGATAGTATGGCTCTGGGATTGCTTTCTCGCAGGGAGTCGAGAAAGGATCTCTGGCCGAGGTTGATAACACTACTACTACTACTTTACTTTATGCTACTCTTATCCCTTCTGATGCTGCAAGATGCTTGAAGATGCTGAAGATGCTAGTCTTCAATAGGACTAGGCCTTCTCTCTATTCTGGCATTTCTGCAGCCCAGTCCACATATACAGCCTTTCTTTGATAATGTTGCATATGTAGTGTAGATCCTTGCTTGCGAGTACTTTGGATGAGTACTCACGGTTGCTTTGCTCCCCCTTTCTTCCTCTTTCCGGTTGATGCGACCAGATGTCGGAGCCCAGGAGCCAGATGCCACCACCGATGCTTACTACTACGTGGAGGCCGCCGATGACCAGGAGTAGTTAGGAGGCTCCCAGGCAGGAGGCCTTGCCTTTTCGATCGTTGTTACTTTGGTGCTAGCCTTCTTAAGGCAAACTTGTCTAACTTATGTCTGTACTCAGATATTGTTGCTTCCGCTGACTCTTGTGTAATCGAGCTTATGTATTCGAGCCCTCGAGGCCCCTGGCTTGTAATATAAAGCTTGTATTATTTTAAGTTGTGTCTAGAGTTGTGTTGTGATCTCTTCCCGTGAGTCCTTGATCTTGACCGTACACATTTGCGTGTATGATTAGTGTATGATTGAATCGAGGGCGTCACATGATGCCTATATACATGATCATACCTAGATATTCTCATAACTATGCTCAATTCTGTCAATTGCTCAACAGTAATTTGTTCACCCACCGTAGAATACTTATGCTCTTGAGAGAAGCCACTAGTGAAACCTATGGCCCCCGGGTCTATTCTCATCATATCAATCTCCATCACTTTAATCTTGCTTTGCTTTTTACTTTGCCTTTTACTTTTAGCTTTGCATCTCTATATCAAAAATACCAAAAATATTATCTATCATCTCTATCAGATCTCACTCTCGTAAGTGACCGTGAAGGGATTGACAACCCCTAATCGCGTTGGTTGCGTTGAGCTATTGTTTTTGTGTAGGTATGAGGGACTTGCGCGTGGCCTCCTACTGGATTGATACCTTGGTTCTCAAAAACTGAGGGAAATACTTACGCTACTCTGCTGCATCATCCTTTCCTCTTCGGGGAAATCCAACGCAAGCTCAAGAGGTAGCAAGAAGAATTTCTGGCGCCGTTGCCGGGGAGTCTACGCAAAAAGTCAACATACCAAGTACTCATCACAATCCCTATCTCTCGCATTACATTAGTTGCCATTTGCCTCTCGTTTTCCTCTCCCCCACTTCACCCTTGCCATTTTATTCGCCCTCTCCTTCTCCTTCTCTTTTCCTGTTTGCTCCTCGTCTTCTCGTTGCCATGGATGAATCAAAAAGAATGAAGGGTCCTTTCCAGGGTCCTAGTACCTTGGATGACCCCTCTATCCTCTCTAAGCTCAAAAATAATGATGCTGTAGAAAGACCCACCGGGGTTACCAATGAAAGTTTGAATAACTTTGATGAAGATGACTTTGGAATTTTTCGTTATTTACTTGATGAGTCTTTGAAAGATGCTGGGATAGGTTATTGAGGATTAGGGCTAGCTATATACCACAATATCAAATTGAGGTTTACTTAAAAAGTTTCTATGTTGGATTACCCGCTTCTTTCAAGCAAGTGCTAGATTCTATTTTTGAAGAGGGTTTTCTTGAAGGGGATGCTATAGATACCTATGAAAGGATGAAAACTATATTTGGGCACCCCATGAATGATAAAGTTGAATCTACTACCCTTTTATGCTTTTATCAAAACGAAATTATCAAAGAGATGAAATCTAGCTTAGATGCAAATTTCCGTAACGTGCTTAATCTTACTTCCTCCATTAATGGCAATGTGCTTTCCCAAAATAGGAAGATAAATTCCATAGAAAGGAAATTTGCTCTTTTCTCTCCTAGTGCCAAAGATGGCCATACCTAGATCTATCCTCGCTTTTATGCCTAGCTAGGGGTGTTAAACGATAGCACTTGTTGGGAGGCAACCCAATTTTATTTTTAGTTTTCTGTTTTTTCTTCTGTTTAGGAATAAATAACCCATCTACCTTCTGTTTGGATGTGGTTTTGTGTTTTAATTAGTGTTTGTGCCAAGTTAGACCTATTGGATCTTCTTGGATGATAGTTATTTGATCTTGCTGTAATTTCCAGAAACTTTGCGCTCAGTGGCCGAATTATTAAAAATCACAAGAACGTGATAAAATACTGATTCCAATTGCTGCTGATCAATAAACAAATTTTCTACGTCGTCCAATTTTGGTAGATATTTTTGGAGTTCCAGAAGTTTGCGTTAGTTACAGATTACTACAGACTGTTCTGTTTTTGACAGATTCTGTTTTTCGTGTGTTGTTTGCTTATTTTGATGAATCTATGGCTAGTAAAATAGTTTATGATCCATAGAGAAGTTGGAATACAGTAGGTTTAACACCAATATAAATAAAGAATGAGTTCATTACAGTACCTTGAAGTGGTCTTTTGTTTTCTTTCTCTAACGGAGCTCACGAGATTTCTATTGAGTTTTGTGTTGTGAAGTTTTCAAGTTTTGGGTGAATTCTTTTGATGGATTATGGAACAAGGAGTGGCAAGAGCCTAAGCTTGGGGATGCCCATGGAACCCCCAAGATAATCTAAGGACACCAAAAAGTCAAAGCTTGGGGATGCCCCGGAAGGCATCCCCTCTTTCGTCTACTTTCATCGGTAATTTCACTTGGAGCTATATTTTTATTCACCACATGATATGTGTTTTGCTTGGAGCGTCTTGTATTATTTGTGTCTTTGTTTGTTAGTGTGCCACAATCATCCTTGCTGTACACACCTTTTGAGAGAGCCATACATGAATTGGAATTTGATAGAATACTCTATGTGCTTCACTTATATCTTTTGAGCTTGATAGTTTTGCTCTATGTGCTTCACTTATATCTTTTGAGCGTTGTAGTTTTGCTCTATGTGCTTCACTTAGATCTTTTAGAGCACGGTGGTGGATTTGTTTTAAAGAAACTATTGATCTCTCATACTTCACTTAAATTATTTTGAGAGTCTTAAATAGTATGGTAATTTGCTTAATAATAAGATGCTTGGTATTCAAGATTTGTGAAACTTTCTTTTGAGTGTGTTGAATACTAAGAAAAGTTGGATGCTTGATAATTGTTTTGAGATATGGAGGTAGTAATATCAAAGTCATGCTAGTAGAGTAATTGTGAATTTGAGAAGTGCTTGAGTTAAAGTTTGCATGTCCCGTAGCATGCACGTATGGTAAACATTATGCAACAAATTTGAAACATGAGGTGTTATTTGATTGTCCTCCTTATGAGTGGCGGTCGGGGACGAGCAATGGTCTTTTCCTACCAATCTATCCCCCTAGGAGCATGCGCGTAATGCTTTGGTTTTTGATGGCTTGTAGATTTTTGCAATAAGTATATGAGTTGTTTATGACTAATGTTGAGTCCATGGATTATACGCACTCTCACCCTTCCATCATTGCTAGCCTCTACGGTACCGTGCATTGCCCTTTCTCACATTGAGAGTTGGTGCAAACTTCGCCGGTGCATCCAAACCCCGTGATATGATACGCTCTTTCACACATAAACCTCCTTATATCTTCCTCAAAACAGCCACCATATCTACCTATTATGGCATTTCCATAGCCATTCCGAGATATATTGCCATGCAACTTTCCACCATCCAGTTTATCATGACACATTCATCATTGTCATATTGCTTAGCATGATCATGTAGTTGACATAGTATTTGTGGCAAAGCCACCGTTCATAATTCCTTCATACTTATCACTCTTGATTCATTGCATATCCCGGTACACCGCCGGAGGCATTCATATAGAGTCATACTTTGTTTTAGTATCGAGTTGTAATCATTGAGTTGTAAATAAATAGAAGTGTGATGATCATCATTCAATAGAGCATTGTCCCAAAAAAAAGAAAGTCCAAAAAAAGAAGGCCCAAGAAAAAGAAGAAAATAAAAAGGGGCAATGCTACTATCCTTTTTTTCCACACTTGTGCTTCGAAGTAGCACCATAATCTTCATGATAGAGAGTCTCTTGTTTTATCACTTTCTTATACTAGTGGGAATTTTTCATTATAGAACTTGGCTTGTATATTCCAACAATGGGCCTCCTCAAGTGCCCTAGGTCTTCGTGAGCAAGCAAGTTGGATGCACACCCACTTAGTTTATTTTGATTGAGCTTTCATACATTTATAGCTCTAGTGCATCCGTTGCATGGCAATCCCTACTCCTTGCATTAACATCAATCGATGGGCATCTCCATAGCCCATTGATTAGCCTCATTGATGTGAGACTTTGTCCTTTTTTGTCTTCTCCACATAACCCCCATCATTATATTCTATTCCACCCATAGTGCTATATCCATGGCTCACGCTCATGTATTGCGTGGAAGTTTATGAGTTTGAAATTATTAAAGTATGAAACAATTGCTTGGCTTGTCATCGGGGTTGTGCATGATGAGAGCATTCTTGTGTGACGAAAATGGAGCATGACTAGACTATATGATTTTGTAGGGATGAACTTTCTTTGGCCATGTTACTTTGAGAAGACATAATTGCTTTGTTCGTTTGCTTGAAGTATTATTATTTTTTTATATCAATATGAACTTTTGTCTTGAATCTTTCGAATCTAAATATTCATACCACAATTAAGAAGATTTGCATTGAAATTATGCCAAGTAGCACTCCGCATCAAAAATTCTCTTTTTATCATTTACCTACTCGAGGACGAGCAGGAATTAAGCTTGGGGATGCCTGATACGTCTCCAATGTATCTATAATTTTTTATTGCTCCATGCTATATTATCTACTGTTTTGGACTATATTGGGCTTTATTTTCCAATTTTATATTATTTTTGGGACTAACCTATTAACCGGAGGCCCAGCCTAGAATTGCTGTTTTTTTGCCTATTTCAGTGTTTCGAAGAAACAGAATATCAAATGGAGTCCAAACGGAATGAAACCTTCGGGAACGTGATTTTCTCACCGAACGTGATCCAGGAGACTTGGACCCTGCACCAAGGAACAAAAGAGGCGGTCACGAGGGTGGGGGGCGCCCCCCCTAGGGCGCGCCCCTGCCTCGTGGGCCCCCTGTTGCTCCACCGACGTACTCCTTCCTCCTATATATACCTACGTACCCCCAAACGATCAGATTCGGAGCCAAAAACCTAATTCCACTGTCGCAACTTTCTATATCCACGAGATCCCATCTTGGGGCCTGTTCTGGAGCTCCGCCGGAGAGGGCCGTCATCACAGAGGGCTTCTACATCATCATAGCTTCTCCGATGAAGTGTGAGTAGTTTACCTCAGACCTTCGGGTCCATAGTTAGTAGCTAGATGGCTTCTTCTCTCATTTTGGATCTCAATACAATGTTCTCCCCCTCTCTCGTGGAGATCTATTCGATGTAATCTTCTTTTTGCGGTGTGTTTGTTGAGACCGATGAATTGTGGATTTATGATCAAGTCTATCTATGAATAATATTTGAATCTTCTCTGAATTCTTTTATGTATGATTGGTTATCTTTGCAAGTCTCTTCGAATTATCAGTTTGGTTTGGCCTACTAGATTGGATTTCTTGCCATGGGAGAAGTGCTTAGCTTTGGGTTCGATCTTGTGGTGTCCTTTCCCGGTGACAGAAGGGGCAGCAAGGAACGTATTGTATTGTTGCCATCGAGGATAACAAGATGGGGTTTATTTCATATTGCATGAATTTATCTCTCTACATCATGTCATCTTGCTTAAGGCGTTACTCTGTTTTTAACTTAATACTCTAGATGCATGCTGGATAGCGGTCGATGAGTGGAGTAATAGTAGTAGATGCAGGCAAGAGTCGGTCTACTTGTCTCGGACGTGATGCCTATATACATGATCATACCTAGATATTCTCATAACTATGCTCAGTTCTGTCAATTGCTCAACAGTAATTTGTTCACCCACCGTAGAATACTTATGCTCTTGAGAGAAGCCACTAGTGAAAACTATGGCCCCCGGGTCTATTCTCATCATATCAATCTCCATCACTTTAATCTTGCTTTGCTTTTTACTTTGCCTTTTACTTTTAGCTTTGCATCTCTATCTCAAAAATACCAAAACTATTATCTATCATCTCTATCAGATCTCACTCTCGTAAGTGACTGTGAAGGGATTGACAACCCCTAATCGCGTTGGTTGCGTTGAGCTATTGTTTTTGTGTAGGTACGAGGGACTTGCGCGTGGACTCCTACTGGATTGATACCTTGGTTCTCAAAAACTGAGGAAAATACTTACGCTACTCTGCTGCATCATCCTTCCCTCTTCGGGGAAATCCAACGCAAGCTCAAGAGGTAGCATATGGACATCATCATCTTGTGCCTTTGATCTCCATCTCCAAAGCACCGTCATGATCACCATCATCACTGGCACAACACCTTGATCTCCATCGTAGCATCGCTGTCGTCTCGCCAACTATTGCTTCTATGACTATCGCTACCGCTTAGTGATAAAGTAAAGCAATTACATGGCGATTGCATTTCATACAATAAAGCGACAACCATATGGCTCCTGCCAGTTGCCGATAACTCCGTTACAAAACATGATCATCTCATACAATAAAATTTAGCATTATGTCTTGACCATATCACATCACAACAGACCCTGCAAAAACAAGTTAGACGTCCTCTACTTTGTTGTTGCAAGTTTTACGTGGCTGCTACGGGCTGAGCAAGAACCGTTCTTACCTACGCATCAAAACCACAACGATGTTTCGTCAAGTATGTGTTGTTTTAACCTTCACAAGGACTGGGCGTAGCCACACTCGATTCAACTAAAGTTGGAGAAACTGACACCCGCCAGCCAGCTATGTGCGAAGCACGTCGGTAGAACCAGTCTCGCGTAAGCGTACGCGTAATGTCGGTCCGAGCCGCTTCATCCAACAATACCGCCGAATCAAAGTATGACATGCTGGTAAGCAGTATGACTAGTATCGCCCACAACTCACTTGTGTTCTACTCATGCATATAACATCTACGCATAAACCTGGCTCGGATGCCACTGTTGGGGAACGTAGTAATTTTTAAAAAATTCATACGCACATGCAAGATCATGGTGATGCATAGCAACGAGAGGGGAGAGTGTTGTCCACGTACCCTCATAGACCGAAAGCGGAAGCGTTATGACAACGCGGTTGATGTAGTCGTACGTCTTCACGATCGAACGATCCTAGTACCGAACGTACGTCACCTCCGCGATCTGCACACGTTCAGCTCGGTGACGTCCCATGAACTCACGATCCAGTTGAGCTTCGAGGGAGAGCTTCGTCAGCACGACAGCGTGATGATGGTGATGATGAAGCTACCGACGCAGGGCTTTGCCTAAGCACTACGACGATATGACCGAGGTGGATTATGGTGGAGGGGGCACCGCACACGGCTTGGAACAATCAACTTGTGTGTTCTAGGGTGCCCCTGCCCCCGTATATAAAGCGGCAAGGGGGGAGGCCGGCCGGCCTTGGGGCGCGCCAAGGAGAGGGGTAGTCCTCCTCCTAGTGGGAGTAGGACTCCCCTTTCCTAGTCCAACTAGGAAGGAGGAAGGGGGAAGGAAGGAGAGGGAGAGAGGGAGGAAAGAGGGAGCGCCACCCCCCCTCCTTGTCCAATTCGGACTCCCAGGGGGGCGCGGCCAGCCCTAGGCCCTCTCCTCTCTCTCCTACAAGGCCCATGTTGGCCCATTATATCCCCCGAGGGTTCCGATAACCCCCCGACACTCCGATAAATATTCGGTGACCCCCGGAACTCATCCCGTGTCCGACTATAGTCGTCCAATATATGAATCTTTATGTCTCGACCATTTCGAGACTCCTCGTCATATCCGTGATCACATCCGGGACTCCGAACTATCTTCGGTACATCAAAACACATAAACTCATAATATCGATCGTCACCGAACGTTAAGCGTGTGGACCCTACGAGTTCGAGAACTATGTAGACATGACCGAGACATGTCTCCGGTCAATAACCAATAGCGGAACCTGGATTCTCATATTGGCTCCTACATATTCTACGAAGATCTTTATCGGTCAAACCGCATAACAACATACGTTGTTCCCTTTGTCATCGGTATGTTACTTGCCCGAGATTCGATCGTCGGTATCTCTATACCTAGTTCAGTCTCGTTACCGGCAAGTCTCTTTACTCGTTCCGTAATGCATCATCCCGCAACTAACTCATTAGTTACATTGCTTGCAAGGCTTATAGTGATGTGCATTACCGAGAGGGCCCAGAGATACCTCTCCGACAATCGGAGTGACAAATCCTAATCTCGATCTATGCCAACTCAACAAGTACCATCGGAGACACTTGTAGAGCATCTTTATAATCACCCAGTTACGTTGTGACATTTGGTAGCACACAAAGTGTTCCTTGGTATTCGGGAGTTGCATAATATCATAGTCATAGGAACATGTATAAGTCATGAAGAAAGCAATAGCAATATACTAAACGATCAAATGCTAAGCTAACGGAATGGGTCAAGTCAATCACATCATTCTCTAATGATGTAATATCGTTAATCAAATGACAACTCATGTCTATGGTTAGGAAACATAACCATCTTCGATTTAACGAGCTAGTCAAGTAGAGGCATACTAGTGACACTCTGTTTGTCTATGTATTCACACATGTACTAAGTCTCCGGTTAATACAATTCTAGCATGAATAATAAAAATTTATCATGATATAAGGAAATATAAATAACAACTTTATTATTGCCTCTAGGGAATATTTCCTTCAATATCATCACATAGCCTAAACCATGTCAATGTCTTTCCCTTCAAAGATAAAGGGAAGACCTTCTTCTTGATAACATCCACGGGCATACCTGCAAGCTTAAATAATCCACAAACTTCATCCAGATAGATTAGGTGCAAATCGGGATGCAATGTTCCATCTCCTGTAAAAGGATTAGCTAGCAGTTTCTTTATCATACCCGAAGGAATTTCAAAGTAAAAAAATTTAGTAGGTTGAGGAGCAACTCTTTTCTCTACTGATCGGGGTGAAGATACCCCGAACAAGCCCCTCAAAGGATTACTTTCCATAGTAACAAGTGACAGTAAATTTCAGCACACTATATAAATTTGTCCTTACCAAATTCCACCTACCAAAGACGCTTCACTCCCCGGCAACGGCGCCAGAAAAGAGTCTTGATGACCCACAAGTATAGGGGATCTATCGTAGTCCTTTCGATAAGAGTGTCGAACTCAACGAGGAGCAGAAGGAAATGACAAGCGGTTTTCAATAAGGTATTCTCTGCAAGCACTGAAATTATCGGTAACAGATAGTTTTGTGATAAGGTAACGGGTAACAAGTAATAAAAGTAAATAAGGTGCAGCAAGATGGCCCACTCCTTTTTGTAGCAAAGGACAAGCCTGGACAAACTCTTATATGAAGGAAAACGCTCCTGAGGACACATGGGAATTATCTTCAAGCTAGTTTTCATCACACTCATATGATTCGCGTTCGTTACTTTGATAATTTTATATGTGGGTGGATTGGTGCTTGGGTACTGCCCTTCCTTGGAAAAGCGTCCCACTTATGATTAACAGCTATTGCAAGCATCCGCAACTACAAAAGAAGTATTAAGGTAAACCTAACCATAGCATGAAACATATGGATCCAAATCAGCCCCTTACGAAGCAACGCATAAACTAGAGTTTAAGCTTCTGTCACTCTAGCAACCCATCATATACTTATTACTTCCCAATGCCTTCCTCTAGGCCCAAACAATGGTGAAGTGTCATGTAGTCAACATTCACATAACACCACTAGAGGAAAGACAACATACATCTCATCAAAATATCGAACGAATACCAAATTCACATGACTACTTATAGCAAGACTTCTTCCATGTCCTCAGGAACAAACTTAACTACTCACAATTCATAATCATGTTCAATAATCAGAGGGATATTAATATGCATAAAGGATCTGAACATATGATCTTCACCAAATAAACCAACTAGCATCAACTACAAGAGTAATCAACACTACTAGCAACCAACGGGTACCAATCTTTTGGGACAAAGATTGGATACAAGAGAGATGAACTAGGGTTTTAGAGAAGATGGTGCTGGTGAAGATGTTGATGGAGATTGACCCCCTCCCGATGAGAGGATCGTTGGTGATGACGATGGTGATGATTTCCCCTCCCGGAGGGATGTTTCCCCGGCAGAACAGCTCCGCTGGAGCCCTAGATTGGTTTCGCCAGGTTCCGCCTCGTGGCGGCGGTGCTTCGTCCCGAAAGCTTGCTTCTGATTTTTTTTCTCGGACGAAAGACTTCATATAGCAAAAGATGGGCACCGGAGGCCTACCAGGGGGCCCACGAGACAGGGGGCGCCCAGGGGGTAGGGCGCGCCCCCACCCTCGTGGATGGTGGGTGGCCCCCTCTGGTTGATTCTTTTGCCAGTATTTTTTATTAATTCCAAAAACTGCCTCCGTGAAGTTTCACGACTTTTGGAGCTGTGCAGAATAGGTCTCTAATGTTTGCTCCTTTTCCAGCCCAGAATTCCAGCTGCCGACATTCTCCCTCTTCATGTAAACCTTGTAAAATAAGAGAGAATAGGCATAAGTATTGTGACATAATGTGTAATAACAGCCCATAATGTAATAAATATCGATATAAAAGCATGATGTAAAATGGACGTATCAGAGCTTAGGCTGCTATCTATTGCAATGGGTAAAAGACATGTTGATTCACAACAACAATAAGATGATGAGGAAAGGTAGCATAAGAAGGCCAGTAGAACATCCATGTTTGATATCTTCAGATGATGAGACAGTGATGCATTAGAAGGTCAACAGAACATCCATGTAGTATCCAATGTAGTTATTTTGCTCCAATGCAGTATGTACTAAGTGGTAACGTAGGAAAATGTTGCAATTGATCCATAATGATGAGAACTGTAGCTGTTGAGTACCAAGCAAGGAAAGAGGCTGAGAAGAAGGCTAAAAAAGAACAAGAAGCTAGCAGAGAAAGAAGCTGCTACAACAACAAAAAAGCGGATAAGAAAGCAGAGAAAGAGGCTGCTGCAGCACAAAGAAATTAGGAGCTTAGGCTGCTATCTATTGCAATGGGTAAAAGACATGTTGATTCACAACAACAATAAGATGATGAGGCAAGGCAGCATAAGAAGGCCAGCAGAACGTCCATGTTTGATATCTTCAGGTGATGAGACAGTGATGCATTAGAAGGTCAACAGAACATCGATGTAGTATCCAATGTAGTTATTTTGCTCATGCGTATGTACTCAGTGGTAACGTAGGAAAATGTTGCAATTGATCCATAATGATGTAGACACATGAGTATGGATCAATTGTTGCTCATTTTGTAAGACTACCCACAGTGGGAGTAACATAGGTAGTAACATCATACATGTCTAGATAAAATAGATGATGTGGCAAGCAATAAATAAAGAAAGAGAGACATGCAGTAACATAGCTAGTTACTACTAGTATGAGTAACATCACACATATCAAGGCAAGATGAGTCGATAGCATAATAAATGAAGTATTGCATGTTACCACACACATGTTACTCCCCACTATAGAGGTAGTAACATAGAGTAGTAACATGGGCATGTTACTACTCTATGTTACTACCCATTGTGGCTAGTCTAATAAGTACTAGAAGGTACTTAATGCCCTAGTTATGACAATGCTTAATGCCCTGGTTATGACAATTCCCTGGATATGACAATGGTCAAAGTTGTCCTCTTCAATTTGGCAGCAGATGCATTCTTATTTTCTTGGCAAATTTGACAGCCTATGCATACTCATATCTATGAACTACATTATTCTCACCATTGTCCTCTTCAATTTGGCAGCAGATGCATACTTATTTTCTTGGCAAAATGCACAACAATGTTCTAGAAGCATCATACTAATTCATATTTCCTTGTCAAATTTGTCCTCTACAATTTGTCAGCATACATCAATATATTGTGCCGAAATTGACAGCATCATCTAGCTTTACAATGTACACACACAAGCCAAATATGATAACACGAAAAGGATAACTTCACATGACAGCAAGATGATCCATTAACTTTCATTTGCTGTAAAAGATTGTCCTTGCATTACATATATCTCATTTTTGTATTATTGTAATTTGTATTCGATGAAAACTTTATAGCGCAATTCCACATAGACTTCTAAATAGTTTTTATTTAATCTTTTAAGGGTTAACCTTGCATCTTAATAGTTGCAAGGTTACCCAACCATTTTATTTTGCAAGAAAACTTCGGATCTATTCATCAACTATCAAGATAGTATAAAGAACATCAGAAGTATAAATTACATCCAGATTCATTGACCACTTAGCGATGAATACAAGCACCGCAGAGAGCTGAAAGCGCGCCGCCGTCATCGCCACTCCCTCATTGGAGCCGGGTTGCCCAACCGTTTCACACCAAAAGAAAGATATGGAGAGGCAGAAGCAGACGGATTGAGAGCTAGCTACAGCTCAATAGTGCATCACAGTTGGTTGGTAAAATCTCCAATACCACGTGGAATCTTGAAATTATTTTGTATCTATTGTATACATGGACTATTTTGGTTAAATTTAAATGTAGGTCTACATTTTCTTCCGTTGCAACGCACTAACATGTCCCTATATGCGCTAGTTTTAATTGTATAAATTAATCGCGCTAGTGATCAAGATCTACAGTATGATGCGACCAGATCCGTTGTAACCGCCGATCGACTCTCTGAGTCTCTGACTGATTTATAGGTTAATTAACGAGTGATGCATCGGGTTAAAAACTCAAAAGTTTGTGCTCTCTAATCCACCGAAGTAGTGGTTTAATCCGCCAGTTAACGCAAAGCATGCACGTGACCATCATGCATATATATGTAGGCGTGCAGGACACGTCATGCATGCCCCAATGCCTGCACGTGATTCACTTTCGCTGTGGATGAGCTTCACCAACCCAGACGAGTATATATATATATATACTTCCGAGGCGGTAGACACGGTGCACGCATTGGGTCATGGCGTCACGTGATTTTTGACTCGATGTAACATCCAAGTTGGCACGTTGCCTGCCTAGATTAGATCTATTGTCTCTCACTGCCTCCAGTACAATGTAAAATCAGTCGTGCCTTAATCGTTGACAGCTGCAACTAGTACGTTTCTACAAAAAACTGCAGCTATGTAAAAGAACTAATGCAACGGAAGCGCATACAAAATATTCACATGCACGACCAGGAAATGTCTACTTGCTTCCCACGATCGCTAAGCCTCGAACAAGCCGATATTTTGTACAGTCCTTTATGCATAAGTTGACAACACTTGGAAGTTTAACATTGAGAGGAACATCTGATTGGTGCTGCACTTAATGGTAAATTGTGATCTGAACTATTGAGGTTAGTTAGACAGTACATACTCAATTAAATTTTAGAAGCAATGTTATTTTCATATACCTCGTTCCTATAATTCGTCACACATAGTTTATACAGAAATTTCGAATTTTTATTTGTCATTTCCTACATCAAAATACTTGATACGCATGTGATCACGATGCATGGCTAGTATCTGTCACAACTGCGACTGCAGAATTGTATACAATCGCAGGGAGTTTTGTACTCCCAAAATGGTATGGAGATCCACAATACGTGGGGACACTTAAACCACTGTCAGTTTTTAACTTAGCGAATGTCACCATAGTGTGGATGTACATCTTGATCTGAAGCAATGACGTGGTTACATAGATATGTTTATCAAGCTCGTGATCCTGATCGGAAGCAACAAGATCACATAAATTAAGTTTGGCAGCATGCACTTGCCTGATGGGTTCACTTCCAGAATTCAAAATTCCATAGTACTACCTCCGTCCGGAATTAACCGTTGTTGAAATGAGCGTAACTAAGCGTGTTTTAGCGTGTAGATACACTCATTTCAACGACAGTTAATTCCGGACACGGACGGAGGGAGTGTAGGCGCTCAAACGACCCGGTGGTGCCTAACATGCCTATAAATTGCCTCCCTTCACTCCATCTCATTCCACACCCAACCCACACAAGAACCCTAGACACCAAACCAGCTTTCCTTACTCTCGAATCTCGATCAGCATGGCCAAGGCAAACCCTTCATATTACCAAACCACCGCTGCGGTTAGCGCACCGGTCCAGTACCAGGAGCATCTCTTCCACCTGTTTGTGCAGCAGCAGCTCGAAGCAACAAATGGTGCTAACCAGCTCATTACAGTGAACCCAAAGCTTCCCCAGGGGTTCGGTGTCACCGTTGCTACTGACTGGGACATCCGTGATGGTCCTGAAATCACGGCAAAAGTTGTTGCGCGTGCACAAGGCCTGCATCAAGGGTCCGGCAAGAGCAGCGGAGCCTGGTTTATGTCGTTCAACACAGTGTTCACCGATGAGAGGTTCGCCATGCATGCATTTTTCAGAAAATGTTCCCTTTGAACTTATGTTGTCATACTTATTTATTTTTTGCGTGTGTGATGCTTACAAACTTGTGTTTTAGGTTTAAGGGGTCCTCCCTCAGTGTGCAAGGACATTTGGTTTCCGACGAAGGTGAATGGGTAGTTACGGGTGGGACTGGTGAGTTCGCTTTTGCACAAGGTGTTGTCACCTACAAGAAAATCAAGGAATTGGCAGGTGGAAACATCAGAGAGCTTCGTTTCCGTGTTGTGTGCTTCAACTTCCCAAAGCCGGTGAGATTCATTTTTCCTCGTCTTCTTTCTTAATCTATTAAATTGTGGAAGCTTAGCTAGCTAATTTGTATTTTTGTCATGGTTTGGACACATGCAAAATGTGAGTACATCATTCTACTTCTAATTAGCTCTAACACACACACACATACATGTATATTTATGTGCAGAACACCCTGACAAAGGTTGGGCCGTGGGGTGGGAATGGAGGGACACCATTTGAAATCCCACAGGCAGAGCTACCTCAGCGTCTAGAAAGTGTCACAATTCAGAGTGCCGAAGTTATTGATTCCATTGCCTTCACCTACATCGGCCTAGACGGCGCAAGGCGGACAGTCGGTCCATTTGGTGGCAGCGGCGGGACTAAGCAGCCGGTGAGTGAAATTTTGAATTTGTTGAATAATGAGCTCAGGTCATGGATCACTTATAGAATAATGTTGACAATCTGACACCAAATTATTTACTCCCTTGTGGTGCTTATTAACACTAGGAGCGAAGGCAAATAATATATGGTGTTATAATCACTTGCACATTCCTTTCCTTGCAGATCCTGCAGCTTGGTCCTTCAGAGAGCGTGAAGGAAATATTTGGCACAACCGGTAACTTTCTAGGATTGAATATTGTCACATCACTTTCCATTGTCACCAATGTTAAGACATATGGACCATTCGGAAAACAATCCGCGGGTAATACCCCTTTCCGTACCACTGCGCCAGACCGTCACAGCATTGTGGGCTTCTTCGGGCGGGCTGGCCAATTTGTTGATCAGCTTGGAGCCTATGTGCGCCCAACCCCAAATTAGTAGAAGCAAGTGTTCCTTAGGAAAACTTACTGCTTTACTCGTCAGCTTCCGCTTCTCAGTGTTCCAGCAATATATAACAAGGGCGGCATATATATGTTGTCCTAATCTCGTGTACTTGCTTTAATTTTTATCTTCTACGCCTTTGGCTATCGGCTCGGTGTGGCCTGAGAAATAAAGTTCTTATTGATAAGAGTGTTGAATGTAATCTTATATATCCCTGTGTCATGTTCAATATAAGTGCTAATGAATATAGTGAAGTTCTGCTACGGGCTGCACGTGCATGATATTTGGGAGAGCTCATTAGACATAATAAAATCGGAATATATATTGATCAAGCATGCATCGATAAAAATATAGTATGGGCATTGCAACATCATGGTTTTTCATAAAAGATAGAGAATCAAACTCTCAAATTTCTTAGACACGAACTAACCACTTGGTCATAAGCCGGCTTCAACACCGTAATTTCCTAATAATCCAATTAAGGAATTTTAAAACTAATGAAATAAACTATCTTAATCTAGCCTCCATGAGCAATGGACAGGTTTTTATGAGTTGAGCCTCCACATGTCAAATAAAATGTCAAACTCCCAATGGCTATCTAGGTTACTCCACACAGTTAGAGAATGTAGTTCTTGATCCAGTGTGCACGACAACATGAAGTGGTTACATGTACTTTGTGACTGTATTGATGACTTGAGTACATATGGATTCTGTCTAATTGATGAGGCGGAACTAAGAAACCTTTGAAAAGTTCGGTTAGAAGATCAAACTTCTGTGATTAGATTGTGAAGCCAAGTACCTGAGCTACGAGTTTGATGATCATCTGAAAAGTCGGAAATAGTTCCACAACTCACTCCTCTAGGTCTAGCACAGAGAAACAATGCATCGGAATGGATGAAACGCACCTTGTTGGACATGGTTCGGTCGATGACGAGTCAGTCTGATACTCTGATCTACCGTTGACATTATGTGGTTGTGCTCTAGAGATGGCAAATTTCACAATAATTAGGGTGCCACCAATTAATGGAGAAAGGCGAAATAGGTTGGAGTATATACCAAGAATTAGGCTGATGTGATTGATATATATGGTTGGCATACTCGTATACAACCCAGCCCACATCCGGATGTAAGCATCAATCTGGCACCCTGCATGCGTTTGCACTATAATAATCTTGCATCTTCATATGCATCTTTTCTCTCGAGAAGATGCACTTGGGCCATCCGTTCCAAACTGGAAACAATACATTTTGAACATCTGATCTGATCTGACCTCGTGTAGAGAAACTTCCAGCTAGTTTATAGCCAATTGTGATGAGCTACGCCATCGTCATTGTTAATCTCATGCAAGGCAGTTTTCATGGGGACTTGGGAATCGCATACTCAATCTGATCTAGTTGGCCTATTGCCGCGAGCATTTCTTGTACATGACGCCTTCGTCGGTATCAATCACGTGCAATTTGGAAGTTGCATACTCTCAAGCTGATCAAGTTTGTCGTGCTCCAGCCTTGGTTGAGTATTTCTCACCTAAGCCACCTTACAAATGCCACGTACAGTTCACGTAAAGATCCAGATATGGTGTACTTTTGGGGACAGGATGCATCCAAAATTTACAATATTATTATCTTTTCATTGTATTACGATGGACACCCAAAACCGGAAACAAGATATTCGTATTCCCTCTTGTTCTTTTTACTCCGCGTATTAGATTTGTGACAAGTCAAACTTTGCAAAGTTTGACCAAACTTATATTAAAATATATCAATATGTACAATACCAAATATATATGATACGGTCTACCAGGCCACCACCATCGAACGTCACACCCTGGCCACCACGCCGCCCACGCGGCCATGATCACGAGACAGCGCCCGAGCCGCGTTCTCCACCCCTGAGCACCGTGGCACCCACCACCAATGCCACCGTCCCGGCATCCATGGCACCAACTCCATCCCTGCCCCAGGCTATAACCAAGATGAAAAAAGGGATGGGCGGGAAGGCACCTTCTTCCCCGCCCCTGAACAGCACTAGGTCCATGCCCGGCCGGAGCTAGCATACACCACCCCGCCTTTCCCTTCCCTAGCAAAGGGGAGCTCCCCGGTGGCACCCCGCCACTAGACAGGAGGCAAGGATGATGTTGTGGCCCCTTGGAATGGATCACCCCTCAACGGTGGACAGAGGTGGGAAAAGTACAGCCCATCGGTACGTCCTGCACAAGCACAACTTGGAATGGATTGGAGACAACCACATGAGCCGCTCGCCAACGGACAGATGCCAGAGCACGCCTAGCCGTCGCTGCGGATCGACCCGAGCTACCACCATGCGCCACATCCACGCAGTCGTAGCCCACATCCACGCAGGAACCCAGAGGGCCACTGCCACCACCCCGCATTGCACCCGACGAACAGGGGTCAAATCCAGACGAATCTGACTAGACAGCGCCCGAGCCGTGGTCACAAGACAGCGCCCGAGCCGCGTTCTCTGCCCCTGAGCACCGTGGCCCCCACCACCAATACTGTCGCCCCGGCATCCATGGCACCAACTCCATCCCTGCCCCAGGCTGTAACCAAGATGAAAAAAGGGATGGGTGGGAAGGCACCTGCTTCCCCGCCCTTGAACAGCACCAGGTCCATGCCCGGCCAGAGCTGGCATACACCACCCCACCTTGCCCCCACCCTAGCAAAGGCGAGCTCAGAAAAATCTAAAGAGAGGGCGTTTTGCTAGCTATGGGTTGTGTTCCGCTTCGACCTATACTTGCATGCTGGTCTTAACAAAACATATACACATGTTCGCAGATTCAAAAAAGTTTGTGTTTTTGACAAACGTTTGAGTATTTAAACAAAGTTCGCAATTTCATATATTTATTTGTGGATTAAAAAATTGTTTCAAAAATTGTCCTCAGATGCAAAAAAATGTTCTTATTTTTTAGTAAATTGTTCTAAAAAATATTCAAGTTGTTCATAATTTCGAGAATTTTTTCCGTTTTCAAGGTTCCAAATATATTCGGAAATTGAACAAATGAATTTTAGAAATTTTATTCATAATTTTTAAAAATATTTGCATTTCAAAAAGTATACATTTTTCGTAAAAAGACACATTCAAAATTTTCAAAAAAAATCAAATCTGGCGCTGCTTATAGTTCTTAAAAACTCCGTGCTGCTCGTTTGGTTACAAAAGTTCAGTGGTTTCAAAGGCTAGGTTTGAGTGCATAACAACAGGAGGTTTGCGGGGCAGCAAGGCTGTGTATGTGTGCATCGTGAGTCTATTTGCCATAAAATGCGGCAGATAGGAGCTCCCGGTGATTGTTTGCAAGGCTACGTATGGGTGTGTTGTGAGTCTATTGCCACAAAATGTGGCAGATAGGAGTTCCCGGTGCTTGTTTGGCCGACAAGTGTCGACCTACGCGGCAGATAGGAGAAGCCGTTATTCTAGGCTTGCTAGGCTGCGGGCTGTGCTGAAGAAAAGAAAGTACGCTATGGCTTTACTAGGCCGGTGGCTGAGCTGTGCTTCAGCCCACGTAGAAAAATCTAAAGAAAGGGCGTTTTGCTGGCTTTGGACTGTGTTGTGCTTGGACATATACATACATGCTGGTCTAAAACAAACATATACACACATGTTGACAAATTCAAAAGAAGTTCGCGTTTTTATAAAATGTTCGGGAATTTCAAATTCTGTTTGTTGATTTCAAAAAATGTTTTTGTTTTAATTGTTCTTGGATTCAGAAAATGTTTGCATTTTCACGAAATTGTTCTTAGAAATGTCCGCATTGTTCAGAATTTCAAAAACTGTTCATGGGCGTCCAAAATTTTTCAGAAATTTCAAAAATAATCAAGTTTTAAGAATTTATTCATAATTTTAGAAAATATTCACGTTTCAAAAATATAATCATTTTTCATAAAAAAAAACTCGTCCCAAATTTTCAAGTTATGTTCAAATCCGTCGCTGCTTACAGTTCTTAAAAACTTCGTGCTGCTCGATTTCAGGAGTCCCAATCCCTCTTTATGCCCACATATTCTGTGATTTTTTGCTCGTATAGTGCCAGGAAAAGGGCCGGGCAGCAAGGCTACGTATGTGTGCGTCAAGAGTCTATATGCCGCCAAATGCGGCAGACTGGATATCTCGGTGCGTGTTTACAAGGATTTGTATGTGTGCGTCGCGAGTCTATTTGCCACAAAATGCGGCGGATAGGAGTTCCCGGTGTACGTTTGGTCGACGAGTGTCAACCTACACTGTAAACAGGAGACGTCGTTATTCTAGGCTTGCTAGGCTGCGGGCTATGCTGAAGATAAGTAAGGCCACTGTGTTCAATGGGCTTTACAAGGCCGTCGGCTGAGCTGTGCTTCAACCTATACATACATGCTGGTCTAAAGAAAACATGTACACGTGATTCTTCTCTTTTATTAAGTTGATGACACATAGGTCCCACTACTAACTTATCCATGTTCTCCCTCCGTTCCTAAATACTTGTCTTTCTAGTCATTTCAACAAGTGACTATATACGGAGCAAAATGAGTGAATCTACACTCTAAAATATATCTACATACATCCGTATGTAGTAGTCATTTGAAATGTCTAGAAAAACAAATATTTAGGAACGGAGAGAGTAGATATTACATTAAAAAAAATACAGGTATCATACAATTGTAGTTTCATATGACCCTACTATATTCGTCATGCAAAATACCAGGAGGCACCTTATGGTGGACACGATTCAATGACATTCTCTTTGATTAATGCATGGCAACAATGATTATGTGTCCATCACAGATCCGCGGTAAGTCACGGATCAGCGGTAAGGATTGACTCCAGGTACAAAAGTCACTCATTAGTTATTTTTCGTGATGGTCTCGTATGGGGCGCGTTCATCACCCTGGAGGGCCCCGGCGCCGACCAGACGATTGTGTAGTGGGGCGACACGGCGGACACGCCCGCCAGGCCGAGGGGGCGCCCGCTCGGCACGTACGGCTCGGCGTCGTTTGCCGTGACATCCCCAGGAACATCACCTTCAAGGTACCGCCGCTGCTGTACCTGCTACTCGCTACCCCATGTCTAGCCCTAAGCATGTTGATTGGGTGTCCTAATTCGCGCGCACGCTTGCATTGGCAGAACACGACGCCGGTGCCGAACGCCGGGGCGACGGGGAAGCAGGCGGTGGCGCTGCGGGTGTCGGCGGACAACGCGGCGTTCGTTGGGTGCCGATTCCTGGGCGCGCAGGACACGCTCTACGACCAGTCGGGGCGCCATTACTACAAGGACCGCTACACGTTGCTGCTACCAATACCAAGTGGCGGGGCCAGGATTGGAGCAAGAACGGGGCTTAATTTTTTTTTGTTCCAGCGCGAGGGGAGAACTTCCCTAGGCACTCATTTGCCAAATGTTGGCATGCCAATTTTTGACATCAAACCAATCATGCTAGAAATTATCCATACCGACATACTAACATACACATGCATACATCGATACACCCAAGACACCGAACTGTTACAACCAAAGGTGAATTGTGCCCACTAATGTAATTGAAATAGCTTTCCTTTTGTTCCTATACACCATATGTTTCATTACCCACACAAACAACATATTCAGTACAACACCACATTGCTGAACATAGATAGTAACAAGAAATTTCCACTGCAAAATCATAAGATCCGCAAGCATTCCCCCAAAATAAGCATCCAATCCCTTAAAAAAGGATACATACCTGATTTACAAGCTAGTAAGGGGGAGAAAGGCTGCTTCATGTTGTTGCCCATTTCACCTCCCGTTCCCTGAATCACACGCGCAAAAGCATGCTAGAATTCTCACATCAGAAGGCATATCAGACGACATATGACCCAAAATCAAACACGAACGAAAGGAGCTCTCCTTCAAATACCTGCGTCATGGTAAGAGCTTCAGAGTCGGTCGAGGGGTGCTGCCGTGCTAGGGATTAGGGCGGGCGGCAAAATACTATGGACAGAATCTACAGCCAGCAGGCGTGGGCTGGGGCTGCGCAGTCATGCAGGTCGGCGGGACTAGGTGGGGAACCAATCAACCAGGGGTGCTCAGAAGTGGGGAGGCCGGGATGACGGCTGGTAGAGGACGGCAGCAGTGGTCCTCGAGAATAATCAATAAAGTGGCTGTATGCATATTCCAGATGCAGAGTCCGAGGTCATCCTCCATTTCTAAAAAAAAGAGGACGGCGGCAGAACGGGAACGGTCGAGCAGGGAGGCGGCGGCGCGGCGCGACCGCATGATCGTTGGAGGTTGCGAGCTAGATCGTGCATCGTGCTTGTGTGTGCATGCAGTGGCGGAAAGCAACGTGGATCAGTCATCGGTGTGAGCCAGTAGGCCTGGGCCTTCGTCTGTTCTGCGTTACACATGGGTTGTACCCCAGGCCTATATGAAAATCTATCTATGTAATAGCTAGAAAAAAAGACCATGCCCCGGGCCTGGGCCCTAGGTGCCCAGGGCTTGGCTCCACCCATGCTGCTACATCGGGGTCCATCGACTTCCTCTATCAGGTACGTGATCGTCCTCCTCTTTTTCCTCAAGCGTCCACGCATCTCTTTTTCTCGCATGCCCGCCCTGGGAGCTCATGAACAACATGTTTGTTTTAACAATTGATCTGATACATCTCTTATGAAATGGTGCTTGCCCTATTGCTCGTATATGTGGCTTTAATCATTAGCATAATGAAAAATCTTTGGTGCACACAACATGTTTTAACAGTTGATCTGATACATGAATTATTGTGCGAATATTGATCCATTCCTTTATCACACTTAAAACACAGCATAGACCAATTAATATTAGTAAATCCATCCATTCATTCCATGCACACACTTAAAGCACATCATATAAGTACGTAAGTTCTCAGACATAGTAGCGCTCATACACGGTCTTAATTAACTGGGTTTTTTGAACTTATTGGGCGGAGATCTGCTGCATAGTACTAGTAAGTAGGCAGCAGGGTAGTTTCTTGAAAGTTACCGGTGTTCCTTGTTCAGCCGTCGATGTAGTTATAGATCGGATTGGCCAGGTCTAGGAGGGGCTTGATCCAATCATTCATTTTGCGCGCGTAGTCCTCATACCTCTTGGTCTTGTCTTTGTTTCCACGCTTCCGGGCCTTGCTCGCCACCATGCGCAGTGTCCCATAGACGAGGCCGCAGGCGGCGACGCGAAAGGAGATGGCGATGACCCTAATTTGATTTCCAAGTGACGTGTAGTAAAAAAAGGATTGGGGGCATATCCCCCCCCCCCCCCCCCCCCCCACCACCACCACCACCCCGCGCGCGCGTTGGATCCATTTGTGACTCCTTGGAACGAGCAAAACCTGACACATGGTCGACGACGAAGTTGCTTCCGCAAGGCGGGTTGGCATTCAAAATGTGACCCCGTCCGTACTTGGTAATGGTAGCCTTGCCTTCTATGCGCGTCCCATCGGTGACCGCTCCGTCACATGAATGAATTAGTGACATTGGTATTACCTTCCAAGAAAAAGAAAACAAAATTTAAAGTAAACCAAATAATGACAAAATTTGCACATAATTTACACATAAATTGCATTTTTTATAATATGCAAGAAAGATACATACAGTAGTGAAATTCTACAAAAAAAAAGAGTTTCTAACAAGGAATGTATTATCCTTTCAGAAGAAAAAAATGAAACAAAAACATCACACAACTATACACGTGAATTGAACTACTTTTTATGCAAAAAATAATCATATAATAATGCAATTTTCACATATATTGTATATTATTTACGTGTATACATTTACACTCACCCAACATCCAAAAATACCCATAAAACAGAAAAAAGGAAAAACAACTAATAAAGAAAAGAAAAAAATACATAGAAACAAAAAAAATAAAGGGAGAGAGGAGGGCTGAGGAGTCAGATGGGCTAAATAGAGGCATATCGTGAAGGAATTGACTGACCCAAAACATGGGAAGGGTCAAGAAAATTGAGTCTAAAACAAGACACACCACATAACAGAAATACAAAACAGAGCACAAATCTTAGAGCATCTCCAACAGAAGCGCTATATAAGTGACGCACAGTATAAAAGTTGCTTTTAGCGTGCGCGGACCTGATTTGAAGTCTCCAGCGGCCGCACAAAAAACGCATGCGCTATAACTAATGCAGCGCGCGCATTAAAAAGGCATCGCGCGCAGCATATTTAGTGCGCCCGGTCGCGCGCGCTGCAAACTCTGGGCTGCTGCAGATGGGATCGCTTGATTGGGACCGCTGGACTCACGCGCTGCATATTTTACAGCGCTTGTTGAAGCAAACGTCTTCTAACGCCCTAAAAAAACTACTTGCGCACTGTAAACCCATTTTTTAGGCTCCACGCATTGGGCAGCTGTTGGAGATGCTCTTAGAGCAGCAATCAATGGCCAGAAAATCGCCTGGCCAGACTTTAATTTTCAAACGACTTATTTATGGCTCCTTGGAATGAACAAAACCTGACACACGCTCGACTTTGAGCACAATGAGCACAATTGGCGACGAAGTTGCTTCCGCAAGGCGGGTTGGCATTCAAAATGTGACTTTGTCCAGACTTATCACCCTGCCTGCTATGTGCATCCGATACGTATTGCTTTACGAAAAGCTAAGTAAAACCTCCCATCCCCCCTCTCCTTTTTCTTTTCCAATCAAACATTTCCACATAAGCCTGTTCGTAAGATAGATAGAAGAATTTACTTAGGTGTAGCGTTGTCCCATCGGTGACCGCTCCGGCACCACGTACGTACGAGAGTGCGTGCGCGCCATGACCCGCCGCCTTGTGGACATGATCGACAGGGAAAGCATTCCAAAGCCAAAGTGGCCGGGTGGGATGACACTGGCCAGCTAGTACTGGAACTGGAACCCGGCCAACGTAGGGTGAGCCACGCAACGGCAATGCCCCTAGAGATATAGCTAGGGCTGCTGGAGATAGACCATAGATGGATGGATAGATAGATATGGCTTTGCATGACGCCAACTACAGCACCAGCAGTACCTGGACCTTTGGCTGCTTCCCAAAGTTGACTCCTCCTAAAGCACCACGCCAAGACGTACGAGGCAGCTGCAGGCCATAGCATAGAGGCATAGCCACCGAGACGTACGAGGAGAAAGGGAGAAGAGGCACGAGAGGAATGGGGGAGGGCGCGCCATGCAGCCTCACGCCGCGGCGCCGGGGGGTGCTGTGGCGCGGCCTCGGCCTCGGCCGGCGCCGTAAGCTCCAAGTCGCCCGGCTCGGCGGCGGCAGTGGCAGGGCAGGCGGTGGCCGTGGCCGTTGCCGCGGGCTCCTGCGGCGCCTCCGCCTGCGCTGGCTCCGCCGTGCCGTCCGCAAGCTGGCCGCGATCTACATGGCGGCGCTGAAAGGCCCGCCGGCGTCGTGCCCGGCGTGGGTCGGCGTGGAGCCGTGCTTCGCCACGCCGTTCGTCTTCGTCCCCAACACGCGGCCTTTCTTGTGAGGCCGCCGGCCGGGCGGAGCTTTTAGGGGAAGCCGGCCGATGGCCGTGATCTTGGCATCATTTGCATGCGCAAAACTCTGCTTGATTTCCGTCCTTGCTGTCGTTAGTTTCGTTTGGACGCAAAATGAGAAAAGGAAGATGTAAAATCAGTATATGTATGGCTACTTCCCTTGTAATTAACCACCAGCCATCTTATAAGTTTCTTCGTTTTTCTTTTGTTCTGGCCGTGCTTGCGTCATATGTTCCTGTTGTATTTCTCAATAATTCCCGTTACCAATCAGGGAAACAAATACTCATTCGAACTTTGCAGGTGAAAAGAACAAATACTCTCTCAGTTCAGAAGTACTACTATAAAGTGTATTGTTATTTTTTTAAATCAAACTTCTCTACGTTTGATCAAGTTTATATGATAAGATTACATTGTCGACTTCCCAACGGCTGCTTCTACAAGTTTCTGGGTTTAAACAAGTTTGCTCCGCTCAGACAGAGAAGACTTCAGCACCCCTGAAAATTTGCATGTATTTTACAATTTCTATAAAGGTCTTCTAATGGTTTATGTTAGTTAATATATGTTTTCATCACACAAAAAAGCAATTGTGGGATTTTCAAAAGGAGTCTTTTAGGGACTGGAGGAGAGCAAAGCAAAGGAATGGATAAAAGTATAGGAAGTGAAGGTGGGTGAACAGTGCAAACCATAGGTTTTCAACAGGGCGTTTCCTTTGGTCTGAGTAGATGTTCTCTTTCCCATGAAAAGTACAGATCGAGGGCACTTTCCTGTGAAATGAACAGTGCTGATTCCTGTGGAGCGAATGGGCTTACAGGAAAATATTCCCGTGGAAATCGAACCTGCATAATTCCTGTGCACCAAACGCAGCCTTAATTGGTATTGCACTCCACATTTGAAAATCAAACTGACATTTCAAAGAGTACCGTGCACTAGTCCCGGATCACATCTCAGATCACAACAGTCCCGGATCAATCGACCCTATCCTCGAGAGCAGACCACATAAATAGGTCACAAACACGTTAGCAGAAAGAGTCATTTCCAGAACGGTCAGACCGGAGAGTCTGAGATTAACTCTAGTTGCATTTGACCCTTCGACTCGCCATACACTAGACATGCAACCGCAGGGTCGTGGTTCTGCACAAAATAACTCTACACAGGTTCCATGTGTATGTATGAGCATCTACGTCTATTCTGTGTTCAAAAAAAACTCTACACAGGTTCCACTAGAAAACTACGATCAAACCGCCGATACGGAATCAGAAGGAACGCAACGAGGCATGTGCAGGCAGAGCAATGCCGGCCTAATCTGTGGACTCGATGCTTCCTCCAGCGGCTTGATCCTTTGACATCGCCTCCCAAGCCTCCCTGCGGACAGAAGGGTATCAATCAAACACGCATGAGAAATTGAAACTTCAAATTGAATAATGGAGGGCTGTATGCATCACTCGGTGATGAGAAGCCGAGGGTGTTATCCCTCTTTTGGGGGAAAAAAGGCGAATGAGAAATGGTGATAGATACAAATATACTCCAAAGCTTCTGCAAGATATATATGTTGTCATGGATATATGCTGCACAGATCAGTCAGCGGTGTATGCGTGTGTGATGCGTTGTACGTGTGTAATGGTCATGTGATACCAATCAATGATGTGCTAGCTTTTGGGCAGAACAGGGAGCATCATCGCCAGACAAAATTAGTCGTGATGAGCTCTGTTGCTATGATTTTTTCCTGGAATCCTGAAAGCGACTGATGAGGTTCCCACAGATGTGTAAGACTAGCCTGCTGAATTTCCCCTCACCTCGGAGTACCCACATGGTTCCACCACCCCACAAGGTTGCCGCAATTATTCAGTACTGTCAGTTTCGTGTTTCCGCAGTAGCTAAACTTATGAAGACTTGGTCATTGTATGAAAGCAACAGCCACAGCATGCATTACTGAGATGGCTGCATCCAAATGATTTGTCCTAACCTTGTGTTAGATGAATAAAAGATAGACACATTACCGCAATGCTTTCTTTATGTCATCGTTCCCAGGATCCAGTTCCAGTCCATCTTGGAAAGCTTCGGATGCTTCCTCGTACTCCTGCCGACAACAGAACGTTGGACAGATGAATCGACGCCAAATGTAAAAAAGGGCAACAGATAACTACCAAACTGTCAGAGATTTCTGACCTTGAGCGACATATGAGCAGCTCCTTTCCGGTAGTAACCTTTCACCCACTCGGGTTTTCTTGCAATGCAAAGATTAGCATCCAGCAAAGCCTTCTGTGGCTTGCCTATTTTCAGGTAGCAAAGGCTCCTATTTGAATACAATGTTTCATCTAAATACCTTAGTTCAAGTGCCTGCATTAAATTGAAGACGAAAATACATAATATGAGTCATGCCCCAGAATAAAACTATCGACTAGAGAGGATTTTACTTTGCGGTCATTTTAAACTTTGGTAGTTTCTGTACTCTAGTATGCAGCAATGAAGATTACATCGCAATTTTTTGGGACAAAAGGCAGACAGCGCTACTTTGCAAATTTCACCAGCAGAGCTAGTTTTCCTTCTAATTTATCTCTATTCTTTGTAGGTTACTCATGAAATTATTCTAACACAAACCCGGAAGACATCCTAGAGTTGATCCAACATGTAGTTTACATAGTGGAAATTAATAGAGTAAATATTGGAAAACCCTCATTCTGTGGTCGTACTTGCGGAAAACCTTGAGTATTTTGGCATGTGACATATAACCCCAGGCTATATTATCTTGATGTAAAGGTCTTCGGTTAATGGCACAAGGGTAATAAGGTGGCCCCAGCGGCACCACCATGTTGTTTGCCTCTCCCTAGCACGGAGGCAATCTGATGTGCCAATATAGTAGGAGTACGTTATTAGTGCAATTCAGATAGCTACATCCTACATGCATACAGATCAAGAGATTCTCTCCAGCATAACAACTCCTGTGCCTGCCCAAAAGTGAAAACTTGTACTCTCGTAGCGTCACCACTCGGTACTGCACCAACCCAGCCAAAGAGCCAGTCACACTGCCCAAGTTTGATTGCTTGGCACGAACATGGCCCAAAATCAAGGAAAGAAGATATGTCCTAGTCCATTGGTTCGTTCATGTATTAATACCATCAGATAGTATATTGGATAATTAGGCGTGGACTGGTGGAGAACTCTTCTTAGCAGGCAGTGCGTAACATGAGGCAGATCAGTCGGTTTCTGGAATAATACGCAGCGACAGTGAATGGAATAGTCCAAAACAGTGACTAATACGCTCTTATGCTGGGATGGAGGAACGAGGTATCGGATGGCCCAGCAGGTGGCAACTGAAGCCATCATGCTTATAAATTTAACCACATATGGTTTGGTGAAACTATAAGTACCATAGCATCTACGGTTATGTGTCACATGTGGTTTTGCATAATTTACTATGTTTATAATCCGGCTAGCTATTTTAGTTCCGAGCCGTATTAGTTACACAGCCATCAATTCTCGGTTAACTAAAAGGTCAGCAAAACACAAACTGTACCACCAACCGTCAGCGTGCTCAACCAGCTGCATCCGAGGCCTAGCCTTTGTAGGCTGCTCGCTTATGGAAAAACAACCTCAGTGCAAGTGCCAATGGGTTCGAAAAAGAAAAGCATGACCAAATAGGTTGCACCAACACTGAATATGGAACATCAGTGTGACTTCATAAGACACCTAAAATAGCATTGAAATTGAAGTGTGGTGGGTTTGGGAAATTTCTGAATAACTCTCTTCCTCTCTAGTCTGTACAATACATATACTGGTTTACATGGGCCATGTGGACCAGATTCACACATATACAGCCCAACACTCCCCCTCAAGATGGGTGATAGATATCTATCATTCCCATCTTGTCACACGCAGAATTACGCTCCTTGACACTTAAACCCTTAGTTAAACAATCAGCCACTTGTTCTCTAGAGCTCATATAACACTAGTAGAAAAAGGGTCAAACGTGAAGCACATTAGTGCCGGTTTGTATTTGAGCCGGTACTAATGGTACCATTAGTGCCGGTTCGAACGGATTTGCATTAATGCCGGTTCGTGTTGAACCTTTAGTACCGGTTCGTGGCACGAACCGGTACTAAAGGGGTGGTGGCAGGCTGGCGTCAGGCCGGGGCCCCACGATCACCTTTAGTACCGGTTCGTGGCACGAACCGGTACTAAAGGGGTCTAACCTATAGTACCGGTTCGTGCCACGAACCGCCTTTTCAGTTTTAAAAAAAATAAAAGAAAATAATGGAAATGTCAAAAAAATAAAAGAAAATAAGTTTCTCATGTGATATGTGGTCTAGTTGTTGGGAAAATTTGCAAATGTGAATTTTGACTTTATTTGCAAAATCTCTCTGAAATTTGTAAAAATGGGCATAACTTTTGCATACTAACTCGGATGAAAAAGTTTTTTATATGAAAAATCATCTACTCGAAAAGTTACATCCGAATTTAACTGGGGGAACCCCGTTAAACATTTGCAAAATCCTCAAAAACCTAATAGAAAAAAAGTTACGGGGCTTTTAAGATCTAGAGTGGAAAAAATTGAAAAATATTCAAACAGTGGGCAAACTGTGGTCAAACAATGGTCAAACTAATTATTCTAGAATATTAGTGTTACTAAATAATTATTTTAGTTATTTCAATTTTGGTCAAATCTGGTCAAACAATGGTCAAACTAATTATTCAAGAAATATTAGTGTTACTAAATAATTATTGTTTTTTAAAACAATAGTTTCAAACTCAAACAGTGAAATGTGTCACTTCATGCTCAAGCAAAATTCCTGAAGGTTAATAGGATTGACATCTTACTATTGTCAGGAAAACAACAAATGCAGACTCGGAAACGAAGGAGAATAGAACCTGAAAGTTAAGCGTGCTCGGGCTGGAGTAGTGAGAGGGATGGGTGACCGGTCGGGAAGTTAGATGATTTGGAATGAGTGATCCACACTTGAGCAGTTAAGAAAGGTGATTAGAGACTAAATCATCAAATAATTCAGAAAAATTAAAAAACAAAAATAATCCAAAATTTTCAAAAAAAAATTCAAAAAAAAAACCTTTAGCGCCGGTTCCCCGTACCAGGGCGCGAGCTCACGCCACGTGGTGACACTTTAGCGCCGGTTCGTGCCGAACCGGTACTAAAGGGGGGGGGGGCCTTTAGTGCCGAAACTTTAGTGCCGGTTCCATAACCGGCACTAAAGGCCCTTACGAACCGGTACTAATGGTCCGTTTTCTACTAGTGTAACTTATCCTGATTATGCCATCATCTAACTTCTCCTTGATGAAGAAGCGGTCTATCTCGACATGCTTGGTTCTGTCATGCTGAACTGGATTATTAGCAATGCTGATAGCTGATTTATTATCACACCATAACCTTAGGGGATCCTTCCTTATTACCTTTAACTCAGAGAGAAGATTTCTTACCCATAACATCTCACTCAAGCCTTGTGAAATAGCTCTATATTCAGCTTTAGCTGTTGATTTGGACACCACTGGCTGCTTCTTACTTCGCCATGACACCAAGTTTCCCCCAACAAACACACAATAACCAGAAGTTGATCTTCTGTCATCCAAACAACTTCCCCAGTCTGCATCACAGTACCCATCTATATTAAGATGCCCATTCTTCTTAAACCATAGCCCCCTTCCTGGATTACCCTTCAGATATCGGAGGATTCGATAGACAGCCTCTAAGTGTCCACTCGTAGGATCATGCATGTATCTGCTCACCACTCACTGCATATGAGATATCGGGTCGTGTATGACATAGGTAGATGAGCCTTCCAACAAGTCTCTGGTACTTCTCCTTATCCACTGGTTCCCCAGATTCAGCACATAACTTATGATTCTGGTCAATAGGTGTTGAAGCAGGCCTACACCCAAGCATGCCTATATCACTAAGCAAGTCGAGAGCATACTTCCGTTGTGACAGAACAATTCCTTTAGGGGATCTACCAAGAAAGTACTTCAGTTGGCCTAAATCCTTTACCTCAAACTCCTTGCTCAGGCTCTTCTTCAGTCATGATATTTCCACATCATCATCTCCGGTGATTATAATATCATCCACATACACCGCAAGGATTGTAATCTGACAATTTGAGTGCCGGTAGAATACTGTATAATCCCCATTGCACTGTTTATATCCCATATTGCACACAGCACGTCTGAATCTATCAAACCATGCTCGTGGAGACTGTTTAAGGCCATACAAAGACTTCCTTAACTTGCATACCTTTCTTGATGTCTCGGGCTTTGAGAAACCAGGTGGAATCTCCATGTAAACTTCCTCATGTAAATCACCATGCAGGAATGCATTCTTTACATCTAACTGATGCAAAGCCCAACCAAAGTTAGTGGCACAAGAAATTAAGGTTCTCACTGTGCCCATCTTTGCGACAGGTGCAAAAGTCTCATCATAATCAATCCCGTATGTCTGACTATAGCCCCTAGCCACTAACCTTGCCTTGTATCTTTCTACCCTTCCTTCAGGAGTCTGCTTCACAGTATACACCCATTTACAGCTAACCGGTCGTTTTCCTGCTGGAAGAGGTACAATATCCCATGTCTTGTTCTTTTCAAGTGCTCTCATTTCCTCCAACATTGCCTCGTACCACTTTGGATCCTGCTTTGCCATTTTCCAATCTCTTGGAGTCACCACAGATTGCAATGATGCAATGAATGCTTTGTATCTCGGAGACAGAGATGTATATGATACGTAATTAGCTATGTCATGCTCAAAACCATACCTCTCTGGAGGTTTTCCAGCTCCAACTCGGGTTCCTTTCCTCCAGGCAATAGGCAAGTTCATTGAATCGTTTACATTAGATGGAGTTGGAGTGGCACATGTCTCACCATCAGACAATTCAACAATTTCAACACTTGTTGGAGCCTGTTGCTCCCCCTGCACATGTGTGTCACTTGCTATTGGAGATTGTTGTTGTTGCTTCTCATCTTGTAGTTGCCTCCTGGTATAGACCCTTAAATTTTCTTCCTCATCTGGCTTTCTCCATTTCTCTTCAGTCATAGGTTGCCTCCTGGTATACACCCTTAGATTTTCTTCCTCATTTGGCTTTCTCCATCTCTCTTCCCTTGCATGACATGGAATTGAACTAACCACAACTCTCGGTGGTTCATCTTCCTTTGTCCTTGGTGGTTCACTCCCGCCCTCTCGACTAGCACCACTCATGCTAGGAGAGTCGAAGTCAAATAACGAGCTGAGATCCGTTTTTTCTCCATAAAACGGTTCAGACTCCCTGAATGTCACATCCATGCTCACAAATGTTCTCCGCTCGCTGGGACTCCAACACTTGTATCCCTTCTGACCAGATGGGTAACCTATGAAGATGCACTTTACTGCTCGTGGATCCAATTTTCCCACTGAGGGTCTATGATCCCGGACAAAGCAGGTGCATCCAAATACCTTAGGAGGAACTAAGAATTTGTTCTCACCTAGTAACATCTCACATGGCGACTTCATTCCAATCACCCTTGACGGCATCCGGTTGATGAGGAATGTAGCTGTCATTACAGCCTCACTCCACAAGAATTTTGGCACGTTCATTGTATACATTAGTGACCGAGCAACCTCCAAAATATGGCGATTCTTCCTCTCAACTACTCCGTTTTGAGGTGGTGTACCCGGACAGGATGTTTGGTGCAATATACCTTGACTTGATAGGAATGTGACAAACTCCTTATTCACATACTCTGTCCCATTATCTGTCCTGATCATCTGTATCTGTGTATTGAACTGATTTTTCACATAAGCATAGAAATACTGAAAGCATTTAAAAACCTCATCCTTATGCTTCATAAGATACACCCATGTCATACGAGTATAGCAATCAATGAATGTAACAAAGTACTTCATTCCACTTAGAGAGATAACAAGACATGTCCACACATCTGAGTGAACAAGCATAAAAGGGGAAATACTCCTAAGACCCTTACTCACATAAGATGTCCTTGTGTGTTTAGCAAACTCACATGCATCACACACAAGCTTGTTCTTATCCACCCCACACATTACATCGGGAAAGACTTTACTCATCTTCTCAAAAGACATATGTCCCATTCTACAATGGTGAAGCATTACCTTTGTTTCCTTTTCTCCCATCATTTTTGCTAACATCGTAGACACCGCATTATTTGGCACCTCGCGATCCATGTACCATAGCCCATTACGCCTGGTTCTAGTCCCAAGCCTCTTCCCCGTTTGCCTCTCCTGAATTAGACATAAATAGCGGTCAACTATTACTCAACAATCCACATCGTCAACCAAAGCACTCATTGACATAAGATTGACTGGAAAGGCAGGAACATGCAAAACAGATGAAAGTTTAATAGATGGTGTGCATTGTATTGTGCCAATGCCTTTAATGGGTTGTGAGGTGCCATCAGCAGTTTGGATAGTCTCCTTACATGTGGGTGGATATGGAATATATGACTCAAATTCCATTGATGTGCCGGCAACATGCTTTGATGCCCCCGAATCTAATATCCAATCAGGATGTGATCTTTGTGAGAGAATAGATGCATGAGCACAATTACCTTCATCTGTAGATACAAAGTGAGCAAAGTTGCCGTAACTACAATCCTCATGATCCTTATCACCTGTGCTTTCTGTTCTTTTCTTTGATTCTTCTTGGGTTGCGAGTGAGGATCCTTCTTCTGAGACTGCCACATTTGCCCTTTGACCACCAGAGTATCCCCGGCCTCGGCCTCCCCTTAATCCACCTCGGTTATATCCTCTCCCCCTTCCACGCATGTTCCTACGTGGAGCCGTGCAAGAACGAATCAAATGACCCTTCTCACCGCAGTTGAAGCACTCTCTGCTCTTATAGTCGGTTGCTATGAAGGCTGGATGAGATGGAGTCATTGTATTGTTCTTCATCAACTTTAATCGGACCTCCTCCTGTGCCATTGCTGCTATGGCATCCTCTAAGGCAGGTAGAGTAGGTTGATGAAATAAAGTAGCACGTCTCGCCTCAAATTCAGAGTTCAATCCTTTGAGAAACTGCATCACTCGTCTGCGTTCAATCCATTTTCTAGCAGCTGCTATGCAATCTGCATGTGGCAAATCCAGAGGATCATAGTGATCTAAATCAGCCCACAAACGCTGCAGTTCAGCAACATACTCCATCACAGAATTTTCCCCTTGTCTGAGTTCACCAACTCTCTCCTCTGTTTCAGCTATTAACATCACATTCCCTTCACCTGAGTACAGTTTTGAGAGGGTTTTCCATACCTCAGTAGGAGTTGAGATAGTCTCAACAGTTGCAGCAATGGTTGGAGACAAGGAGTTCAACAACCATGCCACTATCAAAGAGTTGGTACTGCTCCATGTCCTCCATTCTGAAGTTTTCTTGTCTCCTGGCTCCTCTGCCTCACCACTGACAAAGCCCTCAAGCCCTTTAGTCCTCAAGATGAGTAGCGCCCTTCTTGACCAGCTCAAATAATTCTTAACACCTTCCAGCTTAATTTCATTTGGCATCAAGTCAATTTTCTGAATTGTCTCAATGTGAGGAACAATTGCATTATTTAGAGATGCTGCAGCTCCTACCTTGGCTGTTAGGAGCTCAGCCAATTTTTCAATTGCCTTCTCGAGTCCCTGATTTTCTCCCATGTCTTGCCTCAATCACAGCAGGCAAGAACTTTCCTTCTTCCTCAGTACGCTATCTAGCAGCCCCTCACACAGCAGCACCAAATCAATCCAGGAGCTCTTACCTCCTCTTCTCTGCTAACTCCACTGTAGTACACCACCAGCAGCAACAGAGTCAGCAGCAGCACTTGCAAGCAACAACAACAGTAGTTCTCAGTCTGCAAACAACAGCAGTTCCAGCACACAACAGCAGTTCTCTTCCTCCTTCTCCTCTGCAAACAACAGCAGTTCCAGCACACAGCAGCCACAAGCAGCAGCAGTGCAAAGAGCACCCTCTGCCGCACCAACAGCAAGCAGCAGCAACTGCAGACCGTTCTCAGTCTTTCTCCAGCAGCAGCAAGCCAGCCGCACAAGCAGCAAACCAGCCAGTACTTGGCCTCTCCCCTGGCGCAGCCGCCTCCTTCCTCTGCCCTCTGCCACACAGTAGCACCCGCAGCACCAGGAGCACTTCGCGCGCGCGCACCTCTTCACGGGAGAGAGCAGTGCCGCCTGTAGCCTCCAATCCCCTCCAGGCGCTCCGCAGGCAGCCCGCGCGCTCGCACGCAGCCGCGCCCGCCGGCCCTCTCCAGGCGCGCCTCTACCGCCGCCGGTCCCGCCTCCAGTGCCCCGCGCAGCACACGCGCGCCAACAATCACCCTGGGTGCCCGGAGCTCCGCCCCACGCTGCCGATTCACCGCCGGCGACCTACAGAACCCAGCATCGCCTCCCGCCTGTGCTCTGACACCATGAAGTGTGGTGGGTTTGGGAAATTTCTGGATAACTCTCTTCCTCTCTAGTCTGTACAATACATATACTGGTTTACATGGGCCATGTGGGCCAGATTCACACATATACAGCCCAACAGAAATGGAATCAATGTTAGTATGCAAGCACGTACCTTAGTGTAGAGCTTTGAAGCACCAAGGTAGTCCTTTCTCTTAACTGCCTCTTTTCCTTGAGATTTCAGCATGGCTACTTTATCGTCGATCTTGTTACAAGACTCTTCCTAAATCATGAACATAAATTAGGGGAAAATAAGGTTAGACTTCAAAATGACATACGAGGAGCAGCAATTCTGGAAAAATGGCACACCAGCAGATCACTGAAAATAGTAATGATTTCAGCCATTGGAATATTTTCAATGCTTGCAGAGGACTGCAAGAGAGTTTCTCACTTATTTAATGCCAGGAGACGTTGTTTCTTGAGACCAGGCAACACCAGTTGTCATGAAAAACTTAATAGCACACATGCAGGTGAAAAATACTCTTTGCCTTCTGAACGTTTTGAATGTCAGGACAGGCAACTAGGACAGGCTGTCATGGCCAACCAGTGGCAGCCTAGGGGCACAAGTGAAGATATCACCGGTTTGTGGCAGGAACAGAGGATGCAACCAGATTTTGGGATAAGGGAGTTATTTGAATCAAGTGCTGCAATGGAGTATTCCCTGGGAGTGTGATTTGTTGAAATTCTTAATGTCATTTTCAAGTCAAGTGTGTAATTTGTGATATTATACCTCTAAATAAACATAACTAGTAAGTTGCCCATGTATTGCTACAGAACAATAAATATGCTACAACAGGTGAATGATATCATATCATGTATTTCGGGGTGATGAAAGAAATATATAAAGGGCACGACAAGTTGTCTTTAGCTATGTGACTCGAACTACTGGCATCAATTTAAAAGGGTAATAAAGTGGACAAGTGCACACTTTAACAACGTTTGTGCGGTGTGAACAGCATATTATGCCTCCTCTACATCCGGCATCAACTTAGATAAGAATAATAGTATTAGGATATTCACAATATCGACCTTTTCTACATAGAGTGAAGAGATGTACAAAGACATTGGTCAAACGAATGTACTCCATCTGTCCCAAAATAAGTGTCTCAACCTTAGTACAACTTTATACTAAAGTTAGTATAAAGTTGAGACACTTATTTTGGGACGGAGGGAGTATTATTTTTGTTAGGAGTGCGCTGGTTTGGAGAGGTTGAGAAGAGATGTTTCGTAACAATGGACCTACACATGCACCAACTTATGTTCTTATATAACAATTTAGAGTACAGTTGCATAGATAGTTCATAGTTCCAATCATGTCTTTGCTCTCACCTCACCTATTACTCCTCAGTGATCACCCTCCATGCGTTCTTTCAGTTTCCTTCCCATCTGCCCTCCAGATTTATTTTCAGCGCTCATCCCTTCTCCAAACCCCATCCCGCGAGAAATAATAGCCCCCCCCCCCCCCCCCCCACACACACACACACCCGCCTTTCTCCTCCATTCTCCACTCTTCTCTGGTGCTGCTATGCCAACGCCCGGTTCCAGCATATCTCTCGTCCATCTATATTATTTTCATCTTCACTATCTTTGATTAATATCCACAAGGTTCATGGGGGAGACATGCACCAATGGTGACATTCACCCCCACCCCCTCCCCCTATTTTTGTCAATTTGAAGCCTATGCACAGAAGTTTGTAATAAAGGTGGAGGGCATCCATGCATATAAACAATCATAGAAATATATAATGATTTGAGAACTTTCAAGTCAAGTCGAACCTTAGAAATTGAGCATCTTGACTTCTCGTGACCAATAATTCCTTCAACAGACCAGTTTGCCACTGCTCTGATGGGAGAAGTGAAAGGAAATAGAATCTCCACATGGCTTCTTCTTCCAGAACTTGCAGCAATTTGTATTGGCATACGGCCCTGCTGTAAAGTAACAAAACAAAGAAGAAACACTCAATGGAAAGAACATATTTCAATATGCCACACCAGCAAACTTAATAGCTTGATTAACAAGAATATGGTGGAAGGGATTTTCCATCGGAATATATTCATTAAGAGAATTTATGAAGTTCTGCTAAGTGCTGATTATAACATACAAAGAAAATAAAAAACATAGCTACAATACATCATCGTGAAAACAAGCAATTCCATGTGAACCCAACATGTGTGTGCGCAATGTGTAGACAGATATAATCATACACATGCAACTCTATGCCACAAGCACGCACCCGTGCACTGTGCATAAAAAATATACCATATGCATTAGATTTCCCACCAAGGTAAAAACAGCAAGAAATTAGGAAGAACAAAAGTTCACCTGTTCATCCGGAATGTTAGGATCCGCGCCAGCCTCCAGCAAGTACTTAATACAGTCAGCCAAACCAACCGTAGTTGCCACCACCAAGGGAGTACTTGGATGAGCAGAATTCACATCAGCGCCAGCCTGTGGACCCATATTATGCAAAGCAAAATGTCTTGCACACAGCAAATCATATAACTAGAGGGATCAACTAACAAAACAACCTATATTACTCTACAATAACTAATCGGGTCCTGCCTAATCATCGAGACGTGAGGAAACAAAGCAAACAGGATAACAGACCTTCACAAGTAGCTTCACACATTCCAATGAATCAGATTCACTCACTCCATGTTTAGTACAATGAAGAGCCGTAACTAGAGGGGTGCCTGAAACTTCTGAAACCCTGTTTGGCTACAAATTTAAGAGAACAAAATCACTTCCTACACAAAAGTGACATAATTCAACAGGTCACAGCAATACAACTACAGATACAACAAGAAAATAATAATACACAGGTCACACGTTTTGACTATATACAGCAACATAATATGTAACTCATATTCGTGCACTCTGTATTACCTAAGATTACCAAAAACCAAAAAACCCTAAATTTGGTGGCATTGCTTGTATAAACGACTTAAACTTAGTTAGCCTTTAAAATTAAGTATCTCTAACATGGTTTTGAACTGGAGGTGACTAGAAATATATAAACGAATTATTAGGTTTGTCAGCACAAAATATGGTTAAAAAATTGAAGAGCTCGGCAACAACCAGGTAAAAAATTTGTCAACTGAAAAGGTATGGAAGTTACACATTACATCTGCATGGTGATCCAATAAAATCTTCACAGCACCGGTGTTCCCATAGGAAGCAGCAATATGTAGTGGTGTTCCATGAGTAACAGCTATATCAACTCTGGCCCCTCTAGATAACAACAGATCCACGACTTCCCCGTTCCCTGGATAAGATATATGAATCGCGTGATAATGTCATAAAGACCCAGTAATAAACCAATGTTGCAAGCTTCTCGAAGATGCACATTCAAGATGAACTTATAATGGTATATGTTGATCAGACACCATTGTCTGAAAGCATGACAAGAAAGAACCACAAGATTCCAAAGGCTGGTCAAGTAGTGAGGTAGGCTAGACGAGTTATAAAATTAATCCAACCAATATATAGCTCCACGAAGAAGATTGATCAAGAAATGTTTTTTGACAGGTAATATTCGGATACACAGAAGGTTTATAGATTGCATCCTGAGGCCAGACAAAACAAGTGTACAGCATACTAAATATAGGGCAACTTAAGTGGAAGAAATAATAACCATGAAACAAATAGTTACTGATGAAAACTAATAAATGAGGAAAATGCATCGGAACCTCCTAAACTATCACCTTCTCCCTTGATTTCCTAGACTTGCGTTTTCTGTGTCGGGCCGCACTAAACTTATCTATGTTTCTCATTAGCTCCTCTTCACCATTAGCAAAAAAATACCGTTAGGTGAGGCTGACAAGGCAAAACGAGCCAGAGCCACTTCATGCATTTCTGTTAGTCCAGGATTGAAAAGGAGCCATGTGAGTAAGGGGGACAAGTTCAGGGAAGCCCAGCACAGAAAATCAAGCCAAGGGAGACAAGGAGAAAGTTGGTGATAGTTTAGGGAGTTCCTTCCGATACAATTTTCTCAGACCAAATTACTTGCAGTAATTTTTGATACAAAAAAATGTAGTTGGTGGGTTTTATGGTTACAATTTTGAATTCAATTGTTCTTGTTAGCAACACAACAACATTTTTTTTGCAGAAAAAAACACAACAACATTTATGAAAACCACTAACAGATCAATTAACATATGCCAACAGAGAGAGAGAGAGAGACCACTTTTTGCAGCATTATGAAGAGCAACAGAGCCTCTCTCATCTAGCTTATTTGGGTCAGCTCCATTGTCTAGAAGATATCTTGCAACGGCAACTTCTCCAAACAATGCTGCAGAACTCAGAGGTGTTACACCTGGAAACAAACAAGTACCCTGTCAGATCATCAATACCACTCCCAGATCTCCAGTCTAGAAGGTGAAAACACTAACTGTAGAATAGTGCATGGTATACCGTATACCACGCTTATTGCTCACATGCATCTGCAACTACCAGATGAATTCCTAGAGTATAAGTATGCCATACAAATCATATTCCATACAATTACCTATTACTTAATATTGTGTAGGTATATGGAATGATGTGGTGGAAACTACATATTGGATCATCCAAAAGTGACAGAAGCATATCCAGGTAGCATGTATTTTAATCAAAATCATATAAAATGCAACTTGTACTCAAGCTATGGGTACCACAAATGAAAAATATTATATGTAAACTTCTCAAAAGAACCTACATCAGTATCATTCTCAGTTGACCGGTATATTAAATTTAACTCCCAGAAGTGCCGTATATATCATATATAGAAAAAAAAACTGAAGCCTGATTAGTTGCAGGCCAATAGCTGGTACTGGTAATCACCAGATAACAGAAGTGCAGAACAGAGACGAACAAGGATCAAAATGTACTAATTTTACAGCACAATATCACTTTTCACATCCAATTTCGCTTTCCTGAATCGATCCGATACAACAATTGTGAAGGACTAGCAAAGAAAAGTCATTATACACGCATGTAACATGTTGCAACAGATAACAGATTGAATGGTACAGACTATGAAAGCAGGCCAAGAAGACAAAAAGGAAAGGGAGTTGATATAGCACACGAGAAGTACGCACCACCAGTGAGGTCACCGGCATTGACGTCGAACCCGAGCTCCTCCACGAAGTACTTGCACACTTCCAATTCAGCAAGGAATGATGCCAATTGTAGTAACCCCGTGCCATCTATATGCATATCAGCAAGCTTTGCCCTGTCCTGTTTGTCCATGCTACTCACCATATCTACATGACCCAAAAATGTACAGATGAATCATAGTAAAACGCAACTGTAAGAAAAAAAAATGTAACTGCAGTTTCCACATGATCGCATAAATCTGGTTCGGAATTGCAACTAAGCATGAAGGGTCAGTAGTATCTTAAGCAGAATCACACGGGCAAATCTGACTGAAAACGACTATCATGTTTGTCCATGCTACTCACCATATCTACAAGACCCAAAAATGTACAGATGAATCGTAGTAAAACGCAACTGTAAGAAAAATATAACTGCAGTTTCGAAATGATGGCATAAATCTGGGTAAGAATTGTCAGTAAGCATGAAGGGTATCTTAAGCAGAATCACGCAACCAAACCTGACTGAAAACGACTGATTAAACATGAATCCATCACAGGGCAATTAGTACCATGGTGTCAATCACGATGCATATATGCCCAATACACATCCCTGAGAAATACAGTCAAAATCGCGCGAACCGAAACAGGAACTGCTGCAAGCAACGAGACCCTCGTAGCGAGCAGGTGCACCACCTCACGGCCGCATCGAAATTCGAAACCACGCCCGTGTTGGGCGAGATTGGCGCCGTGGCGGCGGCGCAGGCAGAGGTGAAGAGGCGTGCGTACTCACCCTTGAGGCCGTCCACATCTCCGTCCTGGATCGCCTCGAGCAGCTCGCTCTCCAGCGAGCCGGGGTCGGCTGGAGGAAGCAGATGGACGTTAGTTAGGGGCAGCTGGACAGGGAAAGCCGCGACGCGGACTAGGGTTTCGGGGGGCGGTGGCGGAGGCGTGCTGCGCATACCGTTGGTGCGGTGCTCCAGCCAGTTGTAGAAGTAGGACTTGTCCACGGGGCGCGGCGGCGGCGGCGACGACGACGACTCCATTTGTAGGGTTTCTGCGGCGGCGGGCGGCGGCGCCGATGGGCTTGGGCGGTGGCTTCGAGGGGAAGGAAGGTGGAAGTGGGAGGGAAAGGGGCGGGAATGGGGAGAGGCCGGGAGTGGGATTGGCTACGCGGCACCGGGGGCTATCGAGTGGAAATTTGACTTCCACCCCCTTTAGCACCCTCGCTCATCAGGGCAGTACAACAAATAGCAGAAATAATAAAAGTTACATTCAAATTCATAGATCACCTAGCGACGATTACAAATACTGAAACGAACCGAAAGTGTGCTGCCGTCGTCATGCCTTCCTCGTCAAAGCCGGGCAAAACTTGTTGTAGTAGGTGGTTGAGAAGTCGTGGTGCTAAGGCCTCATAGGATCAGCGCACCAGAACAGCGCCCGCCGCCGGTGAATAGTAGCGTATATCGAAAGGATCCAACCTGAAAACACACGAACGTGAATAAACGAATAAAAAATCCGAGAAAATCCACCAGAGACTGATCCGCCGGGAGACACACCTCCACACGCCCACCGCCTATGCTAAATGCACCACCGAAACGGAAATAGGTGGGGAAAATCTTATTCCGAGTCACCGTTGTCTCGCCTTCCTGAGCAAGACTCAAAATTCTAACAAAACTCGCAAACACATCTAAAAACGGAGCTCTCGCACCGGCAAGGGCCGGGGTCCACCGCGCTCTCATTGCGCTAAGGCCACCGGAGACGAGGCGGCCCGATGATGACCCACAAGTACAGAGGGTCGCAACAGTCTTGAAGGGTAGTGTTTCATCCAAATTTATTGATTCGACACAAGTGGAGTCAAACAATATTTATAAGCCTTAGTAGTTGAGTTGTCAATTCAACCACACCTGGAAAGTTATTTCTCTGCAGCAAGTGTTTAGTAGCACGGTAATTTGATAGTTTTGATAGTACTGATAACAGTAGCAGTACTGTCGTGGAATTGTCACGGCAGATGTCCTTAATGTCAGGACTTAGTCGCGAGGCCAACGCATCTATGTGGTAGCTTGAGAGGGATTGAGCGGGACGAGAGACGCGATGTTTTACCCAGGTTCGGCCCCTCACGGTGGAGGTACACTAGTAGAAAAAGAGTCAATCGTGAAGCACATTAGTGCCGGTTTGTATTTGAGCCGGCACTAATATATACATTAGTGCCGGTTCCAACGGCTAGCCGGGCCGCTTTCATTAGTACCGGTTCGTGGCGAACCTTTAGCACCGGTTCGTGCCACGAACCGGTACTAATGAGAGTGGTGGCAGGATGTTGTCAGACAGGCGCCCCTCCAGCCTCTTTAGTACCGGTTCTTGGCACGAACCGGTACTAAAGGTCATACTATATAAACCCTTCGTCCACCAGTACTCTGTTCTTCCCCATTTCCCCTCTCCGGACCTCTCCTCTATTCTTCCCTTCTTCCTCTCGAGTTCATCACAAAATTTGCCCAAATTTTGTCAAGATTTGAAGGCCCTCATCCATTCAAATGATCACAAAGGTTAGCAACTTTGTCCTTTCATCTCTCATTGCTAGATTAGCTCTTGCATTGGTTTATATAGTGATTAATTAGTGAGTTTAGTAATTTGGGAGGATATATATATATATATGTGCTAGTATTTGATTTATATGCAATTTGAGGTCAAAAATAACACTTAGTTTGCATATGTAGGTGTGGTTTACTTAGTGCCTTCTAAATCTCCATCGTAGCCACCGTCGATCGCCCGCACCGTCCCGTCGCCGGCACCACCTTGTGGTGAGCCTCTTGTTCATGAAATTTTATATAAAAATTGATGTGTGTGATTTGGATATATAGTTACTCGTATAATTATCTTACCCGTACGTTGTTTGTTATACATATAGTGCCATGGTTTTGATATCCGTCCCCGTCGGCCCTAGTCCTTGTTATGATTCGGATGTGGTATGTATATTCTCTTTTAAAACTAGTTGCATTTTGTGTTTATGACAAATTATGCCCATCAAGTTGACATAGAAATTTTTTCTAGGAGGTATCTGAACCTGAAATTTCAACCGACCCTATTGCCGAGAGGTTAAATTTAGTTGAAAGAGAAAACGAGTACTTGAAAGAAAAATTGAAAAGAATTGAGGGGGAGAAGATGGAATTGGAGTTGCATGTTGCCGATGTCGTCGATGATCACAAGATCAAGATGGAGAAAATGCGCTTGAAGATTAGAAAGATTAGAAAATATGCCATCGATAGTGAGGCTTGGTATCATTATGCTGTTGGATCCATTGTTACCTTAGTTGCGATCTTGATCGTATTTGTTGTTGCATTTAAATGCTTTAGCTAGAGAGTTATTTGTTTGTTGCATTTAAGTGTTGTATGAACTTTATGTATGAACTTGTATTAATTTGGTCTATTCGGTGTTGTGTAATGAAGATGAGCCGGCAATGGATGTACGATGACCGATGCTCTCCCCAGTTCGTTGAGGGCGTGAGTACTTTTTTGCTTGCGGCTGAGGCAAACAAGCGGGCGGATGGTTTTATGCCTTGTCCATGTGCTCGCTGTAAGAATGGTCACAATTACTCTACGTCAAGAACCATTCACGTCCACCTGTTTAAGACCGGTTTCATGCCCCATTATAATGTTTGGACCAAGCACGGAGAAAGAGGGGTTATGATGGAAGACAATGAAGAAGAAGAGGACGACGACAGCTATCCTGGCCATGGGTTCCCTGAATACGATGATACAACAATGGGGGAAGAAGCTGAGCCGGTAATGCGGAAGAAGCTGAGCCGGCAATGCGGGAAGAAGCTGAAGAAGAGGCATCAGATGAGCCCTGATGATCTAGGTCGGGCCATTGCCGATGCAAAGAGAAACTGCGCAAGTGATTTGGAGAAGAAGAAGTTGCAGCGCATGTTAGAGGATCACAAAAAATTGTTGTACCCGAATTGCGTAGGTGACAAGAAAAAGCTGGGCACCACACTGGAATTACTGCAATGGAAGGCAGAGAATGGTGTATCTGACAAGGGATTTGGAAAGTTGCTGGTAATGATAAAGGATATGCTTTCAAAGGACAACGAATTGTCCGAGAGTACGTACGAAGCAAAGAAGGTTGTCTGCCCTCTAGGGTTAGAGGTGCAGAAGATACATGCATGCCCTAATGATTGCATCCTCTACCGCGGTGAGTACGAGGATTTGAACGCTTGCCCGGTATGTGGTGCATTACGCTATAAGATCTGCCGTGATGACCCTGGTGATGTCGAGGGCCGGCGCCCCAGGAAGAAGATTCCTGCCAAGGTGATGTGGTATGCTCCTATAATACCACGGTTGAAACATTTGTTCCAAAACAAAGAGCATGCCAAGGCGATGCGATGGCACAGAGAAGACCGTAAGAAAGACGGAAAGTTGAGAGTACCCGCTGACGGGTCGCAGTGGAGAAAAATCGAAAGAAAGTACGGGAAGGAGTTTGCAGATGACGCAAGGAGCGTATGGTTTGGTCTAAGCGCAGATGGCATTAATCCTTTTGGGGAGCAGAGCAGCAACCATAGCACTTGGCCTGTGACTCTATGTTTGTATAACCTTCCTCCTTGGTTGTGCATGAAGCGGAAGTTCATTATGATGCCAGTGCTCATCCAAGGCCCTAAGCAACCTGGCAACGACATTAATGTGTACCTAAGGCCATTAGTTGAAGAACTCTTACAACTGTGGAATGGAACAGGTGTACGTGCGTGGGATGAGCACATGGGGGAAGAATTTGACCTGAAGGCGTTGTTGTTCGTGACCATTAATGATTGGCCTGCTCTCAGTAACCTTTCAGGACAGACAAACAAGGGATACCGCGCATGCACGCACTGTTTGGACGATACCGACAGTATATATTTGGCTAATTGTAAGAAGAATGTGTACCTGGGACATCGTCGATTTCTTCCGAGCAGGCATCCCGTAAGAAAGAAAGGCAAGCATTTCAAAGGTGACGCAGATCACCGGACGAAGCCTCGCCACCGTACTGGTGCTGATGTAGATGATATGGTCAAGGATTTGAAGGTGGTCTTTGGAAAGGGTCCTGGTGGACAACCTGTTCCGAATGACGCTGACGGATGCGCACCCATGTGGAAGAAGAAATCTATATTTTGGGACCTGCCCTATTGGAAAGTCCTCGAGGTCCGCTCCGCAATCGACGTGATGCACGTGACGAAGAATCTTTGTGTGACCCTGCTTGGCTTCTTGGGCGTGTATGGGAAGACAAAAGATACACCTGAGGCACGGGAGGACCAGCAACGTATGCACGGAAAAGACGGCATACATCAGGGTCATGCAAGCTACGCTCTTACCAAAGAAGAGAAGGAAATCTTCTTTGAATGCCTGCTCAGTATTAAGGTACCGTCTGGCTTCTCGTCGAATATAAAGGGAATAATAAACATGGCAGAGAAAAAGTTCCAGAACCTAAAGTCTCATGACTGCCACGTGATTATGACGCAACTGCTTCCGGTTGCATTGAGGGGGCTTCTACCGGAAAATGTTCGATTAGCCATTGTGAAGCTATGTGCATTTCTCAATGCAATCTCTCAGAAGGTAATCGATCCAGAAATCATACCAAGGTTACAGAATGATTTGGTGCAATGTCTTGTCAGTTTCGAGTTGGTGTTCCCACCATCCTTCTTCAACATCATGACGCACGTCCTAGTTCACCTATACGAAGAGATTAACGTTTTGGGTCTTGTATTTCTACACAATATGTTCCCCTTTGAGAGGTTCATGAGAGTCTTAAAGAAATATGTTCATAACCGTGCTAGGCCAGAAGGAAGCATCTCCAAGGGCCGTCAAAATGAGGAGGTCATTGAGTTTTGTATTGACTTTATTCCTGACCTTAAGCCGATTGGTGTTCCTGAATCGCGGCATAAGGGCAGACTGGATGGAAAAGGCACGCTAGGAGGGGAACAAATAATATGTATGGACGGACATTCTCTCACTGAAGCACACTACACAGTTCTATAGAATTCCGCCTTGATGGCTCCGTATATGGATGAACACAAGAATTTGCTACGCTCCAAACACCCGGAGCGGTCTGATGACTGGATTACACGTGAACAAATCAGGAGTTTCGCCAGCTGGTTGCAAGCACGTACCATGCATGACACCTCTATTGAAGATGACATGTACTTGCTGTCCCAGTTACCATCTTCGAATATAATGACTTTCAAAGGGTACGAGATAAATGGTAATACATTTTACACGATCGCCCAAGATAAGAAGAGCACCAACCAAAACAGTGGTGTCCGCTTTGATGCAGAAACCAAGACGGGAAAGGAAACATATTATGGTTATATACAGGACATATGGGAACTTGACTATCGACGTGGTTTGAAGGTCCCTTTGTTTCGGTGCAAATGGGTCAATATGACACGAGGCGGGGTAACGGAAGACCCGCAGTACGGAATGACAACAGTGGATCTCAACAATCTTGCGTATGCAGACGAACCATTCGTCCTAGCCAATGATGTGGCACAGGTTTTCTATGTGAAGGACATGTCTACCAAGCCAAGAAAAAGAAAAGATAAGAAAGCGAATGCATCGTACGATGAGTCAAAGCGGCACATAGTTCTTTCTGAGAAGAGAAACATCGTGGGAGTGGATGACAAGACAGACAAGTCAGAAAATTATGAAAAGTTTGATGAAATTGCTCCACTCACAGTGAATATTGACCCGAGCATCCCGTTAAATGATGAAGATTTTGCATGACTACGACGCAAAGCGACACACGCGAAGAAAAAGTTTCACACCCAAAGATCTGGGATGTGATCGGCTTAGCTATCATCACTTTCTTCTGTGTTTCACACACAGGAGGGAATCTCTGTAATAGTTAGGGTAGCTAGTTATGTGTTTTGGCATTTGAAACGCGAAGAAATTTTATGTGCAAGCAAATTCTTTCATGCATTTATTGATTTTTTCAGCTAAATGACTCTGAAATTGAAAAGCATTTCAAATGAACTCAGAAAAGGATGAAAGTTGGCATGGTATCATAATTTCACCCACATAGCATGTGCAAAAAAGTAGAGAGGGTTACCGCAAAAACTGGATGCACTTCATGTACAAAATGGACAATCTGTTTCGAAGTATCAGGGTTTCGGACGAAAACTCATCCGTTACAAAGACATTTCATTTTTAAATAACTTAAGCATTACCAAATTGAATATAATGATAAAACACACTAATATTAAACATAAGAAAAAAGAATCACTGGAAAATGTATTTTTAAAGTTAAGTTATTCACAAACTAGTGATTCACACAAATTTTAAATAATTCAAAATTTAAACTATTCAAATTTAAAAACTACCGGCACTAACTGAAAGTTTCTAAAAACTATCAAAAATATTCACAAAGAAACTTACAGCAAAAAACAACTAAAAATAAATAAAACAAAATAAATAAAGCAGAAAAAAAAACTAAATGAAAAAAGCCCACCTATCGGGCCACAGCGGCCTGCATACGACTAGAAACCCAACCTGTTGTTGGGCCAGGATGCAGGCCCGCAAGCCCAATAGGCCCCACAGGGCAGAGTAGCAGAGGTAGGCCCAGAAGGCCTGCTTTAGAGAGGAGCTCGAGACAGCAGCGGCGGCGGGGCTTATAAGCAGGTATGAGCGCCCTTCGGCTAGCAAGGTGGGACTAAACTTCTGCGCCCCTCGCCTGGCAGCGCACCCCCTTTAGTACTGGGTCGTGGCACCAACCGGTACTAAAGGGGGGGCCTTTAGTACCGGTTGGAGCCAGGAACCGGTACTAAAGGGGGGGTGCTCCCCCCCCCCCCCCCCCCCCGCTTGGCCTGGCCAAAACAGGTCTTTAGTACCGGTTGGTGGCTCCAACCGGTACTAAAGGTGTCCCCTATATAAGAAACACTTCGAAAATTTTCAGTTTCTCATCTCCCACTTCTCTCTGCCGCCGCCCCTGTCGCGCCGTCGCCGCCCCCGTCGCCGCCCCCCGTCGCGTCGTCCCCGTCGCGCTGCCCCCGTCGCCGCCCCCGTCGCCGATCCCCTCGCTTCGCCGTCGCCGTCGCCTTTGGATCGACCTCGCCCTCGCCGTCGCCGTCGCCTCGACCTTGCCCGCGCGCGCTGTGAGCCCCTCCCCCGACCCCTCTCCTCCCTCCAATCGATCGTAGCGCACACCGGCCGGCGCCGACCGTAGCGCGCACACACACACACACACTACATGCACACACGCGCGCGCGCGCACACACACACACACACACTACATGCACACACACACACAAACTACACACACACTAGACGCGCTCACACACACAATTTTTCTGCTTTTAGCTTTTAGTTTTTTCTGTTTTTCTGTTTTTCATACAAAGTTTTAGATGAATTAATTAATTAGATTAGATTAATGTCAAATAGTATGTAGAAATGTTAGTTATAATATATATAATGTCAAATGTTATAGAAATGTTAGTTATATAGAAATGTTAGAAATTTTGGAAATGTTAGTTTTAGCTAGCTAGATGAATTAGATTAATTTCAAATTGTTAGACGATGATCGATGTTTTTTTAGTTTCTTATATTTTTAGTTATAAAATTTAGAATTTGCATATATGAAATCATCACAATCCATCATTTAAAAAATGTTACTTTACTTTTGCGGCATATAGTATTTTGTTGTCGACGATGCCCGGCCCGCATCCTCGTCGTCGACACGTCCGCGACGACGTCCTGCTTCAGAGGACCCATGTCCGGGACTGGGCTCCGCCGGGCTGGCACTGGGAGGTGCTACCTTCAGGGGCGCGACGCTTGGTGAGGAACCCGACCCCGGGTCCCGTCGTCGACCCTCATCTCCTTTGGTGGCATTCACGTGGGCCACTTTCGGTGCGGAGGGAGCCGGCCCCGCCGGAGGTGGCACGTCGCCGTGTCAGGGAGGAGGACGAGCACGTCCATCGCTACATGGCTGCTATGGACGTCAGGTTCTCCAATACCTGGCAGGTTCTTTGGGGAGATCACCCGAGCTATGATCCAGTGATGGTTCCTTCTCTTTAGGTGTCCACCGCCCGCACCTCAGGGGGTCTCAGCAGCTGCAGCAGCTAGCGGATGATCCAGCATTGGATACCACCGCCCCATCCATGCCGAGAAGCAGCGTGGGTTCCGCCCCGGGCGACGCAGTAGTGCTGAATAGATACCCCGTGGATGACATCACGGAGAACACTAACTGCGAGCTACACTTCAAAATGAAGAACATATCCATGAAGGTGGCGGACGCCGTTGCTTTTTCAAATTCCCCCGAGGCAACCTTCCATTGCAACCCGATTCCAGCGGGCTATGCTCGTGTCTTGGTTGATGAGGTGGTGGACCAATATTCGGGGCTAGAGCTTGACATTCCTGGAGGTGATGAGGAGCACACACTCGGAGATGCCAAACATCGTATCATCCTATGGAGAAAGGATTGCATCATTTTTCGAAGGCCACCGACACCGCGTCACCCGACTCCTCGTCGAAGTCCGCCACCGAGTCAGCAGACTCCCGCTCCTCCAAGTCCACCAACGCGTGAGGCCACTCCTCCTCCTCCAAGTCCGGCAAAGTGTCAAGCCACTCCTCCTCCAAGTCCGACACAGCGTCAGACGTCCACTCCTCCTCCAAGTCCGGCACAACCTCAGGTCACTCCTCCTCCAAGTCCGGCACAGCTTCAGGCCACTCCTCCTCGTCCAACTCAGCCCCGTCAGCCGTCTCCGCCACGTCAGCAATCGCAGAAGAGACACCCCGCAGCTATGGTGCGTAGCGGTACCAGTCGAGGTCATAGTACAGGAAGTACAGGCGGAGGCAAGCGATATAAATATGGTCCAAACCTCACTACTCCTCTTCCTGTGAGGGCTTACGACAGGACCGAGGAGCAAACCAATGCCATAGTGCGGGCAGAAGTCGACGCCCATTTTGGACCGAAACCGCCACCGCCGCCAAGGGAGAAAGTGCCTATGGAAGTAGTTGACCACTTCATTCGTATGGCTCAACAACCAGCTCCTAAGCCTGTTGACACAGACTATGAGCGCCACATCAGGAAGTTACATCGACAACGTCTACAGAAGGAGGCGAGCTCGAGCTCGAGCAAACAACAAGCAGCTGTCGAAAAATGCGGGAAAACCGTTGCCCAGCTGGGAGAACAGGCGGCGCAATTGACCCCCCCGCTTGTTGTGCCGACAACACGTGACAGTACGTGCGCCCAATATTATTGTGGCCAAACAGTTTACGTTCCCGAGGTGGGCGATGTGGTAATAACCCAGGAGCATATAATGCAGGCTGAAGAACTCAAGATCACTGTTGGACAACTCCTCGAGATCGAGGACATGCCTGTGATTACAGAGGAGGAAATAAAACGGAAATATGTCCGGGGCCAACCTTTGGTCAAGCCAGAAGATGTCAAGAAGCTCCCAACGAGAATGTATGAATTGCATCAATGGTACATGGACATTACCAAGAGATCCGATCGAGAGTCCCTCATGGTGTATGTCAAGAAGGATAATTACTACCATGAGAAAGCTGTGGCCGTTGAGTATTCTGAACTGTTTCAGTTATACAATCAAGACGCACTCGACAAATCTATCGTCAGTTGCTATTGTCTGTAAGTGATTTCTTTCTGTAATTTAAGTCTCAAGCTAGCTGTAGTGATCCTTTTGATCAATCATTACCTGTAATTATCCTCACTATATTCTTTTCTGTGATATTATGCAGGATGAAGATGTATGAAATAAGAAAAGGTGGACGCTATGGCATTGGGTTCATTGACCCAAACACCGTTAATCAATACACATGGAAAATGAGCAAGTATTATGAAAAGCAGGTAGAGGACAGCATGCTAGAGTTCTTGAAGTGCCTCAAATACAATGAAGATATATTACTTCCTTACAACTTCGAGTGAGTCACACTTTCTTGTACTACAAATTCTCTGTTTTTGCCTACTAGCTAACTACATGTTTTTGCTTACATATGCCCGCTTAATTAAGACATGCAAACGTGTGTGCATGCAGATTTCACTGGATCTTGTGTATCATTAAAGTTGACGCCGAAACAGTTGAAATACTGGACTCGCTACTCAAAGCAAATAGTGACTACAACATCTTGTATGGGATAGTCAACAGGTAATTTCAATCATTATTAACTATACATCTCGGCCTTTTTAGTTCGTCATTTCATGATATGAACTATTTAATAACCCCTCTATTCATTTTCTTTGTCGGCGGGCAAGGCTTGGGCAAGGTTCATCAGCGTCACGGAAGGCGAATGGAAACCACAGCTGAAATGGTTTCGATCCAAGGTAAGTAATTAAGTAGTACTAGCTAGCTGCCATCTCTTTAATTATCATGCTTGATTAATTATTATCTGATCAAATTAAATTCCATTCTCGTAATAAAGGCCCTGAAGCAGGCGCAGGGGACTAATCTGTGTGCATACTGCGTTTGCGAGAACATTCGCATGATGGCGTCCGAAAAGAGCAGATCTCAAAGACAGGAATGGGTACGCTTGTCAGAATACTATTCACAATTTTTACACCATTATCGATATCTAGTCACACAACTAATACACATGCATATTGATCTCCTTCTTAACAGTTCAAAGAGGTGCGGGACAAGCTCCTAGAAACGGAGCGCGTAGAAGCACTTCAAGAGGAAATAGCGGGATTTTTGCTCGACCAGGTCATAAATCCGAAGGGAGAATACTATTACCCGCTACCGCCCCCATCGAACATGTCATGAACCACTTCCAATTGTCATCGTGCTCCGAAGGCACCAATTAGGCTAATGCCACTGGCTCCGAAGGCAACATGCATATGTAGGAGAAATTGTATATAGCTATACATGTGTGTATGTATAAATTAATATGGTGGTTTGTGAGACATTGATGATATATATATATGATTGGCTCTACTAGAAATTCTACTTTTATATATATATATATGCATAACGTGTACAATGTGTAGTACCGTAAAATACCAGCAAACGAAAAAGAATTAAAATGGAAAACACAAAATTAAATGAAAAAGAAATCATAAAACCAAAAATCCCCCAAACATTTTAGTACCGATTGGTGTTACCAACCGGTACTAAAGGGCTCCCGGCCCCCGGAGCTGGCTCGTGCCACGTGGTTGCCCTTTAGCACCGGTTCGTGCTGAACCGGTACTAAAGGGGGGGGCCTTTAGTGCCGAAATGTTAGTGCCGGTTCCGAAACCGGCACTAAAGGGCCTTACGAACCGGTGCTATTGCCTTGTTCTGCACTAGTGGTAAAAGCCTACATCCTGCTTCATTGATATTGATGATGATGATCATGGTTACAAGTGTGCTCTATCTCGAGAGCTATTGTCTAAACCTAACTTGTCCAACTTGTGGAACTTGTCAATCTTTTGGGGAGCCTTCCCCCTCCTTATATAAGTTGAAGGGGCCGGCCTACATGTAGAGTCCTAATAGGATTAGGACTAGTCTCTTTTCTATTACAAGACGATAGCAATCCAGGTCTTATTCAAACTGTTTAAGTCAGCCTACTGGGCCATCTCCCATGATGGGTCGTGGCCTACCTCCACGAGGATACCCGTGTCCCATATCCACGACAAGTACTAACATCAGCAGTTTTGTAATTATTGGAACAGTAGCAGTAATAGTAACTTAGCAAACACAATATGAGAAAAAATGTAAGCGTTGGACCAGCGATAGATATTTGTTTGGTAATATGATGTGTGTTACCTGATTGTCAAAAAAAGATATGTATTAACTGAGGCGGCATTTGTTCTGGGTTATTTCAGCTCCGTGAGTAGTGTTTTATTTATCTTCAAAAGCCCGTTACAACACATGGACGTTCTAATAGTAAAAAGAAGTTGAGGATGTGAGAGAGGGGACACCAAACATAGGTGCGTACAATTGCCGAACAATTGTTATTTTGAAAAATACGTTAGATCGAAAGATGTTCATAACCATAAAAAAAGGAATCCTCAACAAACGACACAACATTAAAAAAAACGACAGAAACTCTTACTTGTGTATTGGTTATGGTTGTGTTTTTTTATTGTCGTATGATCTTACTTGTGTGGACGGCATGAGATGTTTGTGGTGCAGGGAATTGTTGGGCAGCGAATTTCCCCATCGCATGTCAAGGAGGGCTTCAGTATGGTCTATTACTATTCTGCAGTTGTATGACCGTCAGCTTGTTTGCGTTTTTAAGTTTGTGAGGAACAGAACACACTTGCACTTGTCATGCCTTCATCATACAACCTAGAGTATCGATAAAGAGAAAACCGCTTCGTCCATCACAAGTACTTCCTCCATAAAGAAATATAAGAGTGCTTAAATCACTACTTTAGATATCTATAAACCTACGTGCTACGGGATGTTACACATATTTTAAAAGAACCGAGCATTCACGGCTCAACGCCACTTCTCCATGTGTTTAGAACCAAAAGGCAGGGAGAACGCCACTTCATCACACGTACACAAAAACGGGAAGCCCAAGAGGAGCACCGCCGAACCGAACCATGCATGAACTTGCCCGGGAAGGCTCTAATCAGACCGGGCCTGCGCTTTGTCGGTCCGAATGTTGCTTCTTCATTGCCTCGATCGCCTCCCTGAAAATGTCAGGCATAACCAACTGTTAAGGCCTCCAAGGCAACCAACATGTCTGCTTAACAGTGTTGCAGCAACAAAATAAAGAAGTTGACAACAATTATATGTTAATGATAAGGCGTACAAACAATGGGATCAAACAGACATGATTTACTTGCTTAACTCTGGCCAGTATTATATGCATAATAATAACATGAATGAAAAGGGTACGTTTGGAATCAAATCGCAGTCTATTTAACCAAACCCTTGCTCCCGAGAACAGATGTTCAAGAAAACAAAGACGGCAGATGGAAGGCCTACCAAAATGCGTCGTGAATCTCCACGCTTGCAGGATTCAGTTTCCCTCCAGCCAGGAATGCATCACACGCTTCTTTACTCTCCTGAAGGAAGGATAAAAACAAGAAGCAGATTGTCTACATGGGGCCGGAGCGACGTGTAAAGCAGCAAAAGAATGTCAGACTGCAATTTTTATCTCACCTTCAGCGACATGAGGGCAGCTCCCTTCCGATAGTAACCCTTCGCCCAATCAGGCTGCAGATTTACACATACAATGGCATCAGCCAAAGCATCATGCGCCTCGCCGCTCTTTAGATGGCAAAGGCTCCTGTTGGAATAAAGCGTTGCATCTTCAGGATCCACTTTGATTGCCTGCATCGAAACAAACCATATGGTTAATTCTCAAAAGGCAAGCACAACTTGGGTATAAAAAAAGGAAGAATCACAATCCATCATCCCAGAATCAAGTAAGCAATCATAATTCATTTTCATTCATGATGAATAGCTAACAATGCACTACAGATATGGAAACAGAGCGCTCTGGTAACATACTACCTCACTGTAGAATTTTAATGCAGCAGCGTAGTCCTTACGCTCGACTGCTTTTGCACCGAGTAATTTCAGTTCAGCCTTCTTATCTTTATCACCTCCCTTGTCCTATACCAATAAAAAAAACATGCATATCAGCAGCATGCACCTTGTGCTTAAGTACTATGCATTGTTTTTAAGGCGGTAAGGCAACCTAAGGCGAGCACCACCCGCTCTAGCGCCTAAGGCGGACGCCTAAGTGCCTAAGGCGGGCATATTTGTAAAGCGCTGCCTGGGCGCCTTATCGCCTAAGCGTCGCCTAAGCGTCCAAGGCAGGATGCCTTAAAAACAATGGTACTATGAACCAATCAGCTTTAAAATAGGGAAGATGTGCAATGATATTACCTTGGCACAGGGCTTCTTTGGTGCACCAGAGTCTTCTTTATTGGTTGTTACTTCTGCATTTAATTTCAGCTGAACATTGCTGTCTTTATCACTTTGCTTACCCTTAATCACAATATTGGGCACGCCATGACACATAAAAAATTCAAGTCAACAGACATGAAGAAGCTTAAGTGACAGCTTTAAAAAACTCAAACTAGCAAAATTCAAGCACTTTATTCAGAGCAACAATCATTTTCCACTTGAACTCATGGGCAGTTTAGACATAAACAATTGGAATGCCCTAATTGTGGCACTTCCTCTACAAGCCATAGCTTCGCAAATTTTTGAAATGGCATCACCTCAAAACCAGCCAAAAATGGGTGTGAATATCTGCAGCAAAATTTATTTGGCAGGCTTGCATGAGTAAATATCAGGATGTAATCTCCATGAGCAACCCATTTATGTTCTGGCTTCTTTTAAGCAGATATTAGCATTCTGTTTTAATATTGGGTTCCCTATCGAGTATTGGCCACAGTTTCACCCAATTTTGTGTTCACGTCCTGAAGTTTGTTTCTAAATTAGGTAACAATGTAATTAAATGATATTTCCGAACTTATATTTCTACATATATTTTTATTTAGCTGCTAGGAAAATTTAGTGGAAAACATACATGGTCAAGACTAAACAGAACAGATAACAAACAACTTCACGCTTAAATCTCAGAAACAGGAAAATATAAGGTGCCACAAATTGTGGTGTCTAAGTAACTGAGCTTAGGCTTTAGTTCATACCTTGTTAGATTGTCTTAACTTTTCATGGGCAATGATTCCTTCAACACTCCAGTTTGACACAGATTGAATGGGTAAAGTGAAAGGAAACAGAATCTCAACAAGCTTTCTTCTTCCAGAGTTTGCAGCCATTTCTATTGGTATCATACGGCCCTGTTATGTAAAAAAAAACAGAACAAGGCAGAGATATTTATATACCATGATTACAATATGTGTCAACATAAAACTTATGGTCCACCTGGTTAGCATGTTAAAAACAAAAGGATAAAGCAAAGCAGCAATAACCAAGATATAGCATTTCCTTGCGCTCCAAGAGTTGGCAACACAACATCATTGGAAACATTTTCTGAATACCAATTCAATGATATATCTTTTATGGAATATAATTAATATTTTATTAGTCAAATTGGCGGTCAAATTAAGTATCAATATGTGTGCGGGCCTTGTGAACCTAGGAGGGGGTACCAATGACCATAAAAATCAATTAACAACAGTAATAGCAAGAATCATGAACTTACTTGATTGCTTGGAATATTGGCATCTGCGCCAACCTCCAGCAAATACTCAACACATTCAGATAAGTCTTTGCTAGTTGCTATCACCAATGGAGTATCAGGATTTGCACAATTCAAATCGGCACCAGCCTGTGGAATAATATAATAAATGAGCGTATGGACATTTTCAGATCACATAAAATACAGGAATCCAGTAAATAAATCCCTATTGGGTTCCTGAACCATTTATAAGATAAAAAAAGGAGGGTGAAGTGTCCACCAGACCTTGACAAGGAGCTTCATGCACTTTAAAGCATCAGACTCAGTAATTCTTCCAGAAGCAACACAAAGAACTGCAGCCATGGGTGTGCCTAAATCTGCCGAAACTGTGTTTGGCTACATGTTTTTAGAGAAAGAGGTCAATTGACAGGTAGTGATGCTCCTAAACTACTAAATATTAAATTAAATTATTATTACATCTGCATTGTGCTGCAATAAAATCTGTATGATGCCAGACTTCCCATAAGAGGCAGCGACATGTAGTGGTGTCCCTTCAGAAGACAATACATCAACACTAGCTCCTTTTGACAGCAAGAGTCGTACCAGTCGGTTATTCCCTAGGTAAAAAGCAGTGGCATGAAGAATAATATTTTATTTCAGTCGGTTATTTAAGAACAAATGGACAGAAAAATAGATCAGGACTATATCATTCAAGTATAGTGTGTTTCGTTCAACATATCCACATACCCTAATGCACATGCCAAACTTTATGTAAGAACACGCAAATACACGATTGAATTCAATGTCATGTTGGAGGGTACAAAGAGCCAAAGAGGTAGAATTGAATCCATGAGGAATGTTACACATGTTAGACATAATGTACTATCACTCTTTTAAATACAAACATGTAAATATGCAGTCTAAAAACAAAGTGACAATGGTCATTCAATCAGATCATCAGGACATTAAATATAAAGAGACACTAACATTAACAATTTCCTTTTGTGAGCAAAAAATAGTAAGTATATATTTATGTTGTTAATAGGTGCAGAAAGAGAACCTTCTTTTGTAGCGTAGTGCAGAGGAGTAAATCTTTTGTTATCTTGCTTATTGGGATTAGCACCTTTGTCAAGCAAATACTCCATAGTAACTGATTTATCGCGCAACACCGCACAAGCCAAAGGTGTCATGCCTACCAATGGTAAAAATTAAGCAATGTAATCAGATCTTACATAGATGACTTACCAGACTACCACAGTATAATGTGAAGCATAAAGTTCAGCAAACACATCATAGTGTACAGAACACAATTACAACTTGAAAGTACAACAAGCTAAAGTTCAAGTGTTCAACACATTGTCAGTGTTTGCATGGGAGCGACGTTTACGGTACCCCAAAAAAATAGTATGTGTTTTCAAAAAAATCTGATGTTTTTTTGTAGATGATTGTGTTGGTGTAGCAAGCATGCTTGACAATTTTTATGTGGAATGGAGCAGCGGTATTTCATCAGTGAAAAAAACAAATTTGGGGTGACATTTGGTCTTTGATTTTTCTTTTTTGCACAGGCCAAAATGCTTAACCTTTTTGCCTCAAAATTTACAGGTAGCATTTGTATGTGACAAAGATCACAAAAAAATGTCACAATTTTTTTGACATTTGAAAAAAAAATTGGCCCAGGGAGCATGTGCTCCCGGGAGTCAAATTGAATTTCCGTGTTTGCATGTCATTTATAACGGTAGCATGCCAACACTACGGGATAGTAAACAAACGATACTGTACGAGAACCAGAGGGTCAAGTTTAGGAATTGTATTTTTTTTCTTTCAGAAAGGGAGTTTAGGAATTGTATAAGGGACACATTTACATCATACTCCTTCCGTTCCTAAATATTTGTCTTTCTAGACATTTCAAATGACTACTACATACGGATGTATGTAGACATATTTTAGAGTGTAGATTCACTCATTTTGCTCCGTATGTAGTCACTTGTTGAAATGCCTAGAAAGACAAGTATTTAGGAACGGAGGGAGTAATATATAACAGCTTGCATTACCTCACCAACAAAAACAAATTAATGAACCATTTAATCTAGCAAGAATACACACTGCAGATACCTGAATCATCATTAGCTTCAGTATTGATGTCAAACCCAAGCTGCTCCACCAAGTATTGGCATGTCTCAATTTTCCCCGTGCATGCTGCCTCATGCAGTGGCCCCATGTCCTCCATCTTCACAGAGTCATTCAACTCACTGCGGTCCCCATCCGCACCACCAAATATAGTGGGTGGAGCAACTGTAGGACAGCCATTATTTTGGCAAAATAAAGGGGTTACTATGTAATATCTATAATGTACAAATACACCAAAATAATAATTGGACAAAGACGTGAGCTTGTACCAGGCTCCCAGCCTGCTCCCGAACTACCCTTCCTACATTCTCTCCCTCAAGGTCCCAATGAGCTCCACCTATCCACTCTTAGATAGCCCGAGATTGCAAAATACTCCCTCCGTTCCTAAATATAAGGCTTTGTAGCGATTTCACTATGAACCACATACGGATGTATATAGATGCATTTTAGAGTGTAGATTTATTCATTTTATTCCGTATGTGGTCCATAGTGAAATCTCTCCAAAGACTTATATTTAGGAACGGAGGGAGTAACAAACAACAAGCAGAATGATGCTATACAGCAGCTTCAACATGGGGCGAATCCATTGACACCGCTACGACCAGTGGCAAGACCAGACTTTGGTGATTGAGCAGATAAATCAGGGATGCGGCAGAGAGCGCTAACTTCCTTCAACACCTTGGTGTCCATTCTAAATTCTCCATTATTCAACGCCTTGCTGATTTCTTTGCTATTCGTACAAAAATGGAGAATGCGCTGAGTTGAATGTCTATTTGTATGAAATGTGAAGAAAACCACCTAAAACATGACAAGTAAAATATGTCAATTTGAGAACTTCGTGGGCCACAGAGAATTGCGGAGTGTGATATGATTTCCACTAAATTAGTGTGTTATACTTTCTACAGCATCGCATTTGTCGTGAAATGAAACTTGCTCATGTGGATCTTGATTTTTTTTTCCCCATTGAACCATTATTTTAGCTTGGTGGGCCCCATTATGTAACATTGTACTTTGGCTCTGTTTGTTTCGGATTCTGGGAGTAGATTCAGCTTTGCCAGTGAAGCCGAATCTGGAATCTGAAACAAACAGCTATTTGGAATCAGCTTTGCCGGTGAATCCGAATCTGGATTTGGACCATTTATAGTGCAATTTCCTGAAGCACCTCAAAGTGTACTTCAATGGTGAAGCTGATTCTTAGAATCAGATTCGCCAGTGAAGTGAACCCACATGTGATTAAAATCCAAGCAAAGCTGAAACAAACAAGGCCTTTTACTGGTAGAAAAAGGGCCTATAGTCCTGGTTCGTAAGGGCCTACTAATACCTCCCCCCTTTAGTCCCGGTTCAATCCAGAACCGGGACTAAAGGCCCTCCACGTGGGCAGTGCGCAGAGCCCAGTCAGGAGACCCTTTGGTTCCGGTTGGCACCAACCGGGACCAATAGGCATCCACGCGTCAGCACTTCTGTGGCTGGGGTTTTTGTTTTTTTTTTGAAAGGGGGGGGGGGGTTGGGGGTTTTGGGGGGTTAATTTAGGTGTTTCATATATTGTGTTAGCTAGCTATAATTAATAGAGAGAAGTGTCCTCTATTATGTCCGTGCTTGGTCGACGCTACGTACTATACATACGTATAGAGAGGACTAGACACGCTAGCTAGCTAGTAAGCAAACGAAGGAAACAGAAGATCGTCATGAACATATATGCATACAGAGAGAAGTGATATCGACCACCTCTCCTTCTCCGAGAGATTGGTCGAACAACAAGTTCTCGTATATCTATCTGACACTACCGGCTACATATATATAATAATTATCTCTTACAAATATAATCATACGGACTCAGGGTCCACATAGAATTCTCCGTCTTCAGGGATCACGTGGTCAAGAAAGAATGCCGCCAATTCCTCTTGAATTGCTCGCATGCGAGCTGGTGCTAGGAGTTCATCCCGCTTCCGAAACATCTAATTTGAAGAAAGGGGTCAATACATATATATATATATATATATATATATATATATATATATATATAAATGAATGAAACTCAACACAAATGATGGTAATAAAATAAAATTGTGAATGTTGTTATTTACGTACTTCATATTGTTCGTTAGAGTACCCGCCCCGCTCACAGGTCGTGTGGCGGATGGACTCGCAGATGTAGTATCCACAGAAATCATTCCCTTATTCCTGCCACAACCACTTTACAAGAAATAGAGGTCAATCAAACTGATAAGCAAGAATGCTAAATGGTATTGATGAAACTAGCGCTTGAATCACTAGGAGATGTGCGGAACATGCTACTATAGTACTTACTTTCGGGTGTCTAAATTCCAGCTCCTTCGGCAGTCCCGGAACTGTTTTGGTGAATTTTCTCCAAACCCTGCCGGACAAAGAAAACAATTACTTGATATCAGGAAATGAACAAAGTTGCTGATATGGTGGATAATGATCGATTTAACTTACTTCTTGAGGATTTCAGTCATGTCCGCATACTCCTGGGGATCTTTTCGTTTAGAGTCCAAGACGGTTACTACTCCCTGCTCAAGCTTAATCTCTAGGAGAATATAGTGGAAACTGCACACACATGCATAACTCATGAATTACATTACTATAACCTTGACTAATATATAAGGGAAACCGAATACGCACAAGACAGTAACACTCACCTGAAGTTGTAAGGAAAGAGTATTATATCTTTGTTTTGATTTATTATGAACGATCGCAACAAGTTGGCCTCGGTAGCTGCGGCATGAAGTTTAACTTGAGTTGCATCTATGAGATATGTGTTAATGAACCCAATATCACCGACTTGTCTTTTCTTCAATTCGGCGATCTTCAATCTGCATAATATAGTGAGGATGATTATAAATACATGCAATGAAAGAGCTAAACTATATAGAGAAACTTAATGACAGAAGTAGTACTACTTATAGACAGTAGCAGGCGACCGTTGTTTTATCGAGGGCCAATTGATTGAAAAACTGATAGAACTCCTCAAATGGAACAGGCAACAGATCAATTCCAACGAGGTCATACTCCTTTTTAACTTTCACATACAAAGTACTCCTCCCCCCAGAGTCTCTGCAGATTTTCATGTACCAATCATGCAATCTTCGCATCATCGTTGATAGAGATCTTTCATCTTTGACCAGAGGCTTCCCGTACTCGTATCTTTGTATCTGCACGTCCATGGGTTCATAATGTACTTCGTCGGGCAGGTAATCTGCAAGATTGCTATAATCGGGCACCATCCTCGGATCATTAGCGACGTTGTGGCTAGGCACCTTGAGCGGGGGGCACGATTGCTTCGCTTGTTCGCCGAGCTGGGCAATTTGTTTCCCAGCTCGTCGTTCTTTCAGCCTTTGATCACTGACAGTACTTCCCGACCGCTCCTCTTCGGCAAATTCCTTTCCAATAATGCGGTCATAGTTTCCTTTCGGCGGATCAGACTTCAGTGGTTTTGTCAGGGCAGCCAGAGTGCGCTTCACTTTCACCCGATCTACCTTCTCCTCCGGAGGTGGATGTTTCTTTGCTTTCACCCCTTCAAAGAAGTTCCTCACTTCTTCTCGCGCGATCTCGGCGTTCTCCTCTAGGGTCCTCTCATATGGTAACTTCTCTGGAGTCTTCAGAGAAGGACCGAATCTGTATGTCCTCCCGCCTCTGGTTGTACTGCTAGACGCCGACCGAGCAGACGGAGCGGTTGTCTTCTTTACTTTCTTAAGAGGCAGAGGAGAAGGACTACGATGCGCCGGAGCAGCTGGAGCGGCGGCAGGTCTCTTCCGCCCTTGCTGACGAGGCGGAGAAGGAGGAGGCTGGCTGCTCGGGCGCGTCGGCGCAGGCGGAGTGCCGCCACGCACCGGAGAAGGAGCCGGCCGAGGGCCCTGATCGTCACTCGCCGGAGGAGGAGGCGGTGGAGGCGGAGTGCCCTGACTCGCCGGAGGAGGAGGAGGAGGCGGTGGCGTCCAGTTCGGAAGGTTGATGAGCTCCTTCCGCCATAGGCATGGAGTCTTCAGAGCAGACCCCAGCCGAGTCTCCCCTTCACCGGTAGGGTGGTCAAGCTGGAGGTCCTCAAATCCCTCCGTTATCTCATCCACCATCACCCTAGCATATCCTTCTGGAATCGGCCGGCAGTGAAAAGTTGCGCCGGGTTCAGTAGGATAAACAGAGCCAACAGCCGCCTTGACCTTCAAATTCATCCATTGCGTCATAAGGTGGCAATTTTGAGACTCCGTTATAGCATCCACGGGATAGCTGGCAGGAGCCGTCAAGGCATGCTCCAGCTGAAGCGGCTCGGTGGAAGCCACGCTGCTTCTGCGCTGAGATGGCGGGGTAGCTTCGGGGGAGGCTTCGGCAGTACGTTTGCTGCGATTTGCTTCTCGTTCCTCTATCGCGTCTACCCTTGCTTGCAGCGCCTGTATTTGGGTCTGCTGCACTTTTTTCCTCCTCTCATGGGATTTGTAACCGCCTGCGTCCGGAAACCCAACCTTCCACGGAATGGAGCCTGGCGTGCCTCGTGTCCGTCCAGGGTGCTCCGGATTCCCGAGGGCCATTGTGAGCTCGTCGTTCTCTCTGTCTGGAAAGAACGTCCCTTCCTGCGCTGCTTCGATATACTGCTTAACCTTACTGACTGGTATGTCCATTTGATCGTTCGTCCAAATGCACTTCCCTGTTACAGGGTCCAGGGTTCCGCCAGCCCCGAAGAACCAAGTCCGGCAACGGTCTGGCCAGTTAATTGTCTCTGGTTCGATCCCTTTATGAACCAGATCATTCTCAGTCTTGGACCACTTAGGCCGGGCTACGAGGTAGCCACCTGACCCCGTGCGATGGTGAAGCTTCTTCTTCGCAGCATTTTGCTTGTTTGTCGCTGACATCTTCTTACTCTTTTCTGATGTCTTGTGGGCCACAAATGCGGGCCAGTGATCTCTGATCTTCTCATATCTGCCCTTAAATTCTGGTGTCTCATTATTTTCGACAAACTTATTCAGCTCTTTCTTCCACCTCCTGAATAGTTCTGCCATCCTCTTCAGAGCAAAAGACTTGATTAATTTCTCTTTAACTGGGTTCTCTGGATTATCCTCAGGCGGTAGGGTGAAATTTGACTTCAGCTCAGTCCAAAGATCATTTTTCTGCATATCATTGACATAAGACACCTCAGGGTCTTCTGTAGCCGGCTTAAACCATTGTTGGATGCTTATCGGGATCTTGTCCCTAACCAGAACCCCGCACTGAGCAACAAATGCGCTCTTTGTCCGGAGGGGTTCAATAGGTTGGCCGTCGGGCGCGATTGCTATGATCTCAAACTTTTCATCCGAGCTCAACTTTTTCTTCGGGCCTCGTCTCTTTACCGAAGTTGTACTCGATTCGGAGGGCTAGAAAAAAGAACAAAGACTTGATTAATATGTGTACATACCAAAACAATGAATGCATCAATCAGCTAGTCAGCATAGGCTTAACTAATATATATACCTGGCCGGACTCGGTTCGGTCACCGGAGCCGTCATCACGGTCTCCTTCTTGCACCGGCATTGGGTCACCGGAGCCGTCCTCATGTTCTTCTTCTTGCACCGGCATTAGGTCACCGTAGCTAGCTTGTTCACCCTCTCCTTCCAGACCATCGGTTTCGTTGAGAAACAACGAGATGGCATCACTTCCTTCTGCGATTATGTCCCTCAACAACGCTTCTTTTGTTGCTTCGTCTAGGGCGGTGTCCATAGTTTCTACAAATATTTACAACATGGCAATTATTATTCAAACATGACAGATGGATATATTAGTGCCAAACGTAGAACTAGCTACCTAATCATAGTAAGCTATCGGGAGGGGGTATATATCGACAACGGCGACACTACATCTATGTCCCTCGACGACCCTCATTCCCGATAAAAAAAAGAGGAAGAAGAAGAAAAAAAAAGAGGAGAAGAAAGAATAGAGGAGAAGAATCTCCTCTATTCTTTCTTCTCCTCTTTTTTTTCTTCTTCCTCTTCTTTTTTTATCCTCTTCTTCCTCTCATGTTCGAGAGGATCGCCGAGGGGTCGGGAGGTTGCCTAGTGTCAAAGGATTCAACAAAACCATGTCTTCATCATTAGGCGAAAGTAACATGTGCATGATGGTACGAAGCTCTTCAAAGTTGTTCTGGAACGGAGTCCCAGATAGGATAATTCGCTTTTTGGTACAAAGTTCAGAAAGAGCCTTCCGAATATTGCTATTTGGAAGGCCTTTGCTGAATTCGTACCAAAAGGCGGATTATTCTATCCGGGACTCCATTCCAAAACAACTTTGTAGAACTTCGTACCAACATGCCCTGATTACTTCCGGCTAATGATGAAGGCATGGATTTCTTCAATACTTTGACACTAGGAAACCTCTCTCGACCCCTCGGCGATCCTCGACCCCTCGAACCCTCGACGACCCTGGAACCCTCGACCCCTAGACGACCCTGCTGGAACCCTCGACCCTCGACCCTATAGAACCCTCGAACCCTCGACCCTAAAACCCTTGACCCTTTAACGACCCTCGACCCTCTACCCTAGTTCCCGACCCTCGACCCCTCGGCGATCCTCGACACCCTCGTTCCCGATAAAAATTAAGAAGAAGAAGAAGAAGAAGAAAATAGAGGAGAAGAAGAAAGGAATAGCTAGAGGAGAAGATCGAAGACATTCCTTTCTTCTTCTCCTCTTCTTTTTCTTCTTTTTTCTTCTTCTTATTTATTTCTCCTCTTCTTTTCCTCTCCTCTTCTTCTTTCTTTCCTCTTCTTATTTTCTTCTTTCCTATCCTTCTTTTTCTAAAATTGTAACTTTTGCATATATAAAACTCTTCTAAAATTGTAACTTTCTATATAAAACTTTCCTATCGGGAGGGGAGAAGATCGAAGAAAAAATAGAAAAAAAATTCTATTTTTTCTTCTTCTCCTCTATTCCTTTCTTCTTCTCCTCTTCCTTTTCTTCCTCTCCTCGTCTTCTCCTTCCTCTCCACTAACATAAAATGCACTAACCTAAAATGCAACAAACATAAAGTGCACTAAATCGATCAACTAACCTAAAATCAATGATAAAATGCACTAACCTAAAATCGATATCTACTAACAACTTAAAAAAATTAGTACATATATGAAAAAATGCATATATGAAAAAAAAACATCATCATATCATCAACAGAAAAAAAACATCATCATATCATCAACAGAAAAAAAAACATCATCATATCATCAACATCATCATATCATCAACCTAAAATCAGTGATAAAAAGGGCGCCGGCGGCCGGACCGAAAGTGGCGGCGTGTGGTCGGGGCGACGGCGACGGGGTTGGGGAAGGGGCGGCGCGCGCGGCGACGGCGACGGGGTCAGGGAAGGGGCGGCGCGCGGCGAGCGCGGGACGGGGCGGGCTCGGGGACGGGGCGGGGCGACGACGGGCTCGGGGACGGGGCGGGGCGACGGCGCGGGGACGGGGCGGGCTCGGGGACGGGGCGGGGCGGGCTCGGGGATGGGGCGGGGCAACGACGGGCTCGGGGACGGGGCGGGGCGACGGCGGCGGGCGCGGGGCGACGGCGACGGGGTCAGGGAAGGGGTGGCGCGGGGCGACGACGGGCTCGGGGCGGCGCGCGGCGGGCGCGGGGCAACGACGGGCTCGGGGCGGCGACGACGACGAACGGCCTGGGGCGAATGGGAGCGGTTGGCCAAAATTTCACAAGTGTTGGCTTATATAGCCAGAGCAATGATCCCGGTTCGTGACACCAACCGGGACTAATGCCCCTCTTTGGTCCCGGTTGGTGCCACGAACCGGGACCAAAGGCCAATTTTCAGCAGCCGAAAGGGCGGGAAGCGGCGGCCTTTGGTCCCGGTTGGTGGCACCAACCGGGACTAAAGGGGGCATTGGTCCCGGTTCGTGGCACGAACCGGGACCAATGCCCCCTTTAGTCCCGGTTGGTGCTACCAACCGGGACCAATGGCCTTTGCTGCCCCGCTCCCAAAAGTTTAGTCCCACATAGCTAGCTGAAGGGCGCCGGCACTGGTTTATAAGCGCGGGTGTGCCTCCCCATTCGAGCTCCTCTCTAATGCAGGCTTTCGGGCCTAAACTTGCTACTGCCTGTGGGCCTATTGGGCCTTCTGCGGGCCTGAATCCTAGCCCATATAGGGTTTCTAGTCGTATTCAGGCCGTGGAGGCCCAGTAGGAGGCATTTTTTTTGGTTTTTTCTTTTTTATTTCTACATTTTTTTGGTTTTTTATTTTTTTATTTCTACTTACAACTAAATACTTACATTTTTTTAGTGATTTCTTTTTCCTTTTAGGTCACAAAAATTATAAACTTTCTATTAGTGCCATTAGTTTTAAATTTTGAATAGTTTAAATTTGAATTTTTAAAAATTTGTGTGAATCACTAGTTTATGAATAACTTTACTATAAAAATAGGATTTTTTTTCTATTTATTTTTTATTTATACTTACAACTAAATACTTATAGTTTTTTAGTGATTTCTTTCTGATTTTAGGTCACAAAAATTATAAACTTTCTGTTAGTGCCATTAGTTTTAAATTTTGAATAGTTCAAATTTGAATTTTTAAAAATTTGTGTGAATCACTAGTTTATGAATAACTTTACTATAAAAATAGAATTTTTTTTCTTCTTTGCTTTATTTTTTATTTATACTTACAATTAAATACTTATAGTTTGATTTTAGGTCACAAAAATTATATTCTTTTTGCTATTGAAGAATATTATAGTTTTATTTTAGTTGATCATAACATAATATTTTAATTGATTGTTTTTATTTTCATAAAAGTTTTGTAGTTCATTCTGTTTGCTATTAATTCATTCTTTGAGCTAAATGACTCTGAAATTGGAAAGCATTTCAAAATGAACTCTGAAAAGGTTGAAAGTTGGCATGGTATCATCATTTCACCCACATAGCATGTTCCAAAAAGTAGAGAGGGTTATGACAAAAACTTGATGCACTTCGTGTACAAAATGGACAATCACTTTCGAAGTATCAAAGTTTCGAACCATAAGACATGAAAGCATTTCAAATGAACTCTGAAAAAGTTGAAAGTTGGGATGGTATCATAATTTCACCCACATAGCATGTGCATGTACAAAACGGACAATGGTAGCATGTTCGTCTGTTACAAATTTGGCATGGTATCATCATAATAGTTGCGGGAGAAAGTCTTCACTTTTTCTTCGCTTGTGTCATTTGCTTATTGCGCCGTAACCATGGATAATCTTCATTGTTTATCAGGATGCTTGGGTCAGCCTTGACATTGAAGGGAGGAATTTCATGAAACTTTTCATAATCTTCAGACATGTCTGTCTTGCCGTCCACTCCCAGGATGTCCTTTTTTCCTGAAAGAACTATGTTGCGCTTTGGCTCATCGTATGATGTATTCGCTTCCTTATCTTTTCTTTTTCTCGGTTTGGTAGACATGTCCTTCACATAGATAACCCGTGCCACATCATTGGCTAGGATGAACGGTTCGTTAGTGTACCCAAGATTTTTCAGATCCACTGTTGTCATTCCGTACTGTGGGTCTACCTGTACCCCGCCGCCTAACAGATTGACCCATTTGCACTTAAACAAAGGGACCTTAAAATCAGGTCCGTAGTCAAGTTCCCATATGTCCACTATGTAACCATAATATGTGTCCTTTCCGCTCTCGGTTGCTGCATCAAAGCGGACACCGCTATTTTGGTTGGTGCTCTTTTGATCTTGGGCGATCGTGTAAAATGTATTCCCATTTATCTCGTATCCTTTGTAAGTCAATACAGTCAAAGATGGTCCCTTGGACAACAAGTACAACTCATCACAAACAGTGTTGTCACCTCTGAGACGTGTTTCCAACCAACTGCTGAAAGTCCTGATGTGTTCACATGTAATCCAGTCGTCGCACTGCTCCGGGTGTTTGGAGCGCAGACTGTTCTTGTGTTCATCGACATACGGGGTCACCAAGGTAGAGTTCTGTAGAACTGTGTAGTGTGCTTGAGACCAAGAATATCTATCCCTGCATATTATTGAGTCTCTTCCAAGAGTGCCTTTTCCAGCCAGTCTCCCCTCATACCGCGATTTAGGGAGACCTATCTTATTAAGGCCAGGAATGAAGTCAACACAAAACCCGATAACATCCTCTGTTTGATGGCCCATGGAGATGCTTCCTTCTGGCCTAGCGCGGTTACGGACATATTTCTTTAGGACTCCCATGAACCTCTCAAAGGGGAACATATTGTGTAGAAATACGGGCCCCAGGATGATAATCTCGTCGACTAGATGAACTAGGACGTGCGTCATGATATTGAAGAAGGATGGTGGAAACACCAGCTCGAAACTGACAAGACATTGCGCCACATCACTCCTTAGCCTTGGTACGATTTCTGGATCGATCACCTTCTGAGAGACTGCATTGAGGAATGCACATAGCTTCACAATGGCTAATCGGACGTTTTCCGGTAGAAGCCCCCTCAATGCAACCGGAAGCAGTTGCATCATAATCACGTGGCAGTCATGAGACTTTAGGTTTTGAAACTTTTTCTCTGGCATATTTATTATTCCCTTTATATTCGACGAGAAGCCAGTCGTGACCTTCATACTGAGCAGGCATTCAAAGAAGATTTCTTTCTCTTCTTTCGTAAGAGCGTAGCTGGCAGGACCTTTATACTGCTTCGGAGGCATGTCGTCTTTTTCGTGCAAACGTTGCAGGTCCTCCCGTGCCTCAGGTGTATCTTTTTTCTTCCCATACACGCCCAAGAAGCCTAGCAGGTTCACGCAAAGGTTCTTCGTCACGTGCATCACGTCGATTGAGGAGCGGACCTCTAGGTCTTTCCAGTAGGGTAGGTACCAAAATATAGATTTCTTCTTCCACATGGGTGCGTGTCCCTCAGCGTCATTCGGAACAGCTAGTCCACCGGGACCCTTTCCAAAGATTACGTAGTGTAAATCATTGACCATAGCAAGCACGTGATCACCGGTGCGCATGGCGGGCTTCTTCCGGTGATCTGCCTCGCCTTTGAAATGCTTGCCTTTCTTTCGACATTGATGGTTGGTCGAAGAAATCGACGATGGCCCAGGTACACATTCTTCCTGCATTTGTCCAGGTATATACTTTCAGTGTCTTCTAAATAGTGCGTGCATGCGTGGTATCCTTTGTTTGTCTGTCCTGAAAGGTTACTGAGAGCGGGCCAATCGTTGATGGTCACGAACAGCAACGCCTTAAGGTTAAATTCCTCCTGTCTGTGCTCATCCGACGTACGTACACCGTTTCCGTTCCACAGCTGTAAAAGTTCTTCAACTAATGGCCTTAGGTACACATCAATTTCGTTGCCGGGTTGCTTAGGGCCTTGGATGAGAACTGGCATCATAATGAACTTCCGCTTCATGCACATCCAAGGAGGAAGGTTATACATACATAGAGTCACGGGCCAGGTGCTGTGATTGCTGCTCTGCTCCCCGAAAGGATTAATGCCATCCGCGCTTAAAGCAAACCATACATTTCTTGGGTCCTTTGCAAACTCATCACAGTACTTTCTCTCGATTTTTCTCCACTGCGACCCGTCAGTGGGTGCTCTCAACTTCCCATCTTTCTTTCGGTTCTCACTGTGCCATCGCATCAACTTGGCATGCTCCTCGTTTCTGAACAGACGTTTCAACCGTGGTATTATAGGAGCATACCACATCACCTTCGCAGGAACCCTCTTCCTGAGGGGCTCGCCGTCAACATCACCAGGGTCATCTCGTCTGATCTTATACCGCAACGCACCGCATACCGGGCATGCGTTCAGATCCTTGTATGCACCGCGGTAGAGGATGCAGTCATTAGGGCATGCATGTATCTTCTCCACCTCCAATCCTAGAGGGCATACGACCTTCTTTGCTGCGTATGTACTGTCGGGCAATTCGTTATCCTTTGGAAGCTTCTTCTTCAATATTTTCAGTAGCTTCTCAAATCCTTTGTCAGCCACAGCATTCTCTGCCTTCCACTGCAGCAATTCCAGTATGGTACCGAGCTTTGTGTTGCCATCTTCGCAATTGGGGTATAACCCTTTTTTGTGATCCTCTAACATGTGATCGAACTTCAGCTTCTCCTTTTGACTAATGCATTGCGTCCTTGCATCGACAATGACCCGGCGGAGATCATCATCATCGGGCACATCGTCTGGTTCCTCTTGATCTTCAGCAGCTTCACCCGTTGCAGCATCATTGGGCACATCGTCTGGTTCCTCTTGATCTTCACCAGTTCCCCCCGTTGCAGCATCACCGTATTCAGGGGGCACATAGTTGTCATCGTAGTCTTCTTCTTCGCCATCTTCCATCATAACCCCTATTTCTCTGTGCCTCGTCCAAACATTATAGTGTGGCATGAAACCCTTGTAAAGCAGGTGGGAGTGAAGGATTTTCCGGTTAGAGTAAGACCTCGTATTCCCACATTCAGTGCATGGACAACACATAAAACCATTCTGATTGTTTACCTCAGCCGCATCGAGAAACTCATGCATGCCCTTAATGTACTAGCGGGTGTGTCTGTCACCGTACATCCATTGCTGGTTCATCTGTGTGCATTATATATAATAAAGTGTCCAAATTAATAGAAGTTCATCATCACATTAAAACCAAAGTGCATACATAGTTCTCATCTAACAACATATAGCTCTCCAGAGCATCTAATTAATTAAACCATACATTGAAACTATGTAAAACATTTCAATGCGAAAACAAATGCGATCATAATCGCAACCAAGGTAACAATTGATCCAACGGCATCATGATACCAAGCCTCGGTATGAATGGCATATTTTCTAATCTTTCTAATCTTCAAGCGCATTGCATCCATCTTGATCTTGTGATCATCGACGACATCCGTAACATGCAACTCCAATATCATCTTCTCCTCCTCAATTTTTTTTATTTTTTCCTTCAACAAATTGTTTTCTTCTTCAACTAAATTTAACCTCTCGACAATAGGGTCGGTTGGCATTTCCGATTCACATACATCCTAGATAAATAAAATCTATGTCACGTTGGTCGGCATAATTTTCATAAACAATAAATGAACCAATAGTTATAAAGATAATATACATACCAAATCCGAATCATAGACAGGACGAGGGCCGACAGGGCCGACGGGGGCGGATACCAAAACCATCGCACTATATAAGATGCAATAATAAATGTAAGAAAATGATACAAGTATCTATCTAAACATACAAGTAAGAATATTTTTCCTTTCAGAAAGAAGATAAGAACAAGAGGCTCACCACGGTGGTGTCGGTGATGAGATCGGCGCGGGTGATCGACGGCGGTGAAGACGGGGACGGGGCGTGATGGACCGCTAAATCTAGACAAATCTCGAGGAAAATGGAGCTTGGAGGTCGAGCTTCGAGAGGAGAAAGCTTAAGTAGTGTGGCTCGGGCATTCCATCGAACACCTCATGTGCATAGGAGGTGAGCTAGAGCACCACAAAGCCCTCTCCCCCTCGGCCAGAAAAAACAAAGCACTGTGCTCTGCTCTTGCGCGAGGGGGTATATGTAGGCACCTCATTGGTCCCGGTTGATGACATGAACCGGGACTAAAGGGAAGCCTTTGGTCCCGGTTCAAGCCACCAACCGGGACCAATGGTGGTGGGCCAGGAGCGAGGTCCATTGCTCCCGGTTCGTCCCACCAACCGGGACCAAAAGGTCCAGACGAACCAGGACCAATGGCCCACGTGGCCCGGCCGGCCCCCTGGGCTCACGAACCGGGACCAATGCCCACATTGGTCCCGGTTCTAGACTGAACCGGGACTAATGGGCTGAGCCGGCCTGGACCATAGCCCTGTTTTCTACTAATTACCTCTCTTCAGGGCCAAAATCGCTGTCTTAGCCCTTCAATGGAAGGTTAACGAGATCTTGCCCCATATAAAAGAAACAAGATCGAACCCGGTTTGAAAGTATCCTCATACATGACCGGTTTTCTACCGCCAAACCGCCTGGTGGTAGACTCAATGGGCACCCGCCATGGTCAACGGTGGTAGAGCCTCGCCACACCACCCGGCAATGCCCATGTGGAAAAGGGGTCTACGCCACTAACACCGGAAGCAGCCAGTTGAGTAGTTGACCCAACCGCTAGGGCCGGTGGTGGTAGACCCCTGCAAGGGTAAGTGGCTGAACGGGCCACGTGCAGGCCACCCGGTGCGCCCAGTTTTTCTCTTGTTCGGGACGGACAGAGGAGGAACATTCTCCCCAACCCTCCGCCCCCTCGGATCTCACCTGTTTTTGCTCCATTCTCGTGGATCTTTCCTCCCCTACGTAGATCAAGGTATTCTCCTTCGATTCCTCTAATTGTTTTGGGTTGAATCTTGCTATTTTTGATGTGTTTTTTAGCAATGGGTGAATCCTAGTTCCTTAAATATCTTCAAATTTCAGCTACCTATTGAGTGGTGTGGTTGGTTTAGATGCAAATCTACAACAATGTGTGCTTATACATATATATTTTCACTTGGATTGTAACATGTTTGGATGAATGTGTTGGAGATATTATTTTTAGATGTGCATGGATGAATATTAGAGATTAAAAAAATGTTAAAGTAAGGAAATGTGCATATGTATGGATGAATTGGATATGTGCTAGGTTGTATTGATGAATAGATATGTGCATATGCCATCGTCACCTAACTTGTCTGACAAATTGCGATGCCATTTTGGTGTATGATGATGTTTGATAAATTGAAATGCATATGTACGGATGAATGTGTGATGTTGCATTGCCATGTGTGTAGTGTTATGTAGGCTTTGTGCAAATACATGCATTTTAAAGAGTCTTTGACATGTGTGTGAAGATGAAATGCATATGTATGGAAGTATGGATGTTCTCTTATGCGTTTCAAGTATGCCTTATTCATTTTGATTGCAAGTATAGACGTCAAATATTTGTTGTAAATTTTATGACTAAGTGTGGATTATTGTGTTACGTAGGATGACCAATCACAATCAGCTGGCCAATGGTCCTTGGTGTCATGGGCTTGAGGTCAGTTACGACGCCACTCACCAGGCGCAGTACATCGAGACTGGGCATGTAAGAACCAAATATGTTTTCATTTTCAGTCAATTGGTAAGGTATGGACCACAACTTCTATAATTTTGACAATTGTTAGAACCTTTGCGCAAGAGAGGCCACCAAACAGCGTGTGAGATGCCATATGACGAACGGTTCGAGGAGTACTTCGAGAGAGCAGGGCTAACTACCCATCGTCCGCCAGTTTAAACGTGCCCCGCCCAAGATCAACCAACCGAAGTGCAGAACATGGTTTAGTCTGTCTTACCTCAACTGGGACACAAGTTTAAGGGGGGCAAACGGCTGCACACAACCAAACACACCCGAAGTTCCCAAGTTAAATGTTGAAATTTGCTTTCAATTAGAGCATCTCAAACAGATACCCAAAAACAGCCGCCATGCCCAACAAACTGACATTTTAGGCACAAAACAGCTTATCTCTATTGTAAAAAAAGATGCCCTGTCTCTATACAGTAGCAAGAAAAAGAAATTGCAACTTCCCTAAAATTTTGTACAAGTTGACGACCTAAAATTTGACCCACCCAACCGCTCATCGAAATCATTTCTTTTTCTTCCCAACCATGCAGAAAAGGCGAGCCAAAGATGGCTCCAATACGGCTAAGCCCTGTTTGGGTTGTCGTTTCCATTTCAAATACCCCTGTAAAACTTAGACCTCCACCCGTCGTTTTCATTTCTGGCAGGAAATAGCTCTTGGCCAGTAAGTTACACCTGTAAGTAAATTACACCCGTATTCAATTACATCGATGCGAAGCTCGGCCTAAGTGGGAAAAAAGTTCAAAATGGGGCACATCAGGAGCGTTCTAGACGGATTTGGATGAATAAGTGCCAGAACTGATTCAAGCGCTCGCACATGCAAGCACCCATGGCCATGTAGCAACAACACAACGTTTCATGGTTTCTCAGACAAAAACGAGATCACCAGATGTAAAACAAGCCGGAAGGGAACCACTGAGCACGGCCAGAACCAGCCCGCCCATGCAGGCCCTAATCAGATTCAGATGAGCTGCCGCTTTCTCCAGCGTCAAGTTCCGCCCTCATTGCCGCAACAGCATCCCTGAAAATGTCAGACGTAGCACCGGTTATTATGGAGCCACCATGGTGTGTTCGATTCAAGCTATGCAAGTTTAATAATCTATTCCAGACTTCTTTAAAAAAAACTACTACCAAGCATTTCAGCTCAAACGTGATGATGCAGCTAAATATACACCATGGGAATGCACATGATGACACTAACGACACACTACGACAGTGCACCCGCAATATGATAATAAATAATGCTTCACTTGATTATCAATTCTGCCAGAATAATGATATGCATAACATAACGACAAAGTTACGTATGGAGTCAAAGTTAAAAGCAGTTATATTCAAAGGACCCTTGGAATTAGAAGACATGTTGAAGAAAAAGAAAGGCGAGATGGGAAGAGTTACCAAAATGCTTCATGAATCTCCTGACTTGTAGGATCCAGCTTCATCGCAGCCATATACGTATCACATGCTTCCTTGTGATCCTAAGGATACAAAAACAGGAACCATATTGTTATTGTCTACGTGAGGAGACGGGGTTGACATGTAAAACAGCAAGCAAAAGGCCAGCAATGCGCTGATTTTGTCTGACCTTGAGTGCCGTTAAGGCAGCTCCTTTCCGCCAGTAACCTTTTGGCCAATCAGGCTGCAGCCTTATGCAAGCATTGGCATCCACCAGAGCATTACGTGCTTCACCAATCCTTAGATGGCAAAAGCTCCTGTTTGAATAGAGCGTTGCATCTTCAGGATCCACTTTGATTGCCTGCATCAAACCAAATCATGAGCACGATCCGTCATCCCAGAATCAAAGCGCTCAAACGGATAGAGCAACAATATACCTCACTGTAGAATTTTGATGCACCGGCGTAGTCCTTCTCCTCTACTGCTTTTGCACCAAGTGATTTCAGCTCAGCCTTCTTATCTTGACCTACCTTGTCCTACACCATTAAGAGAACATGTACTTAAGCCCTCCCTACAGAGCAACAATTTTATCACTTCAATTCATAAGCATGTTTAGTTGAAAACAATTGGAATGCCCTAAACATGGTACTTTCATCTCCAAGCAACAGTATTGGCAAAATTGTGCAATGATAACACCTAAAAACCAGTAAATGATAGCAAATGAATATGCGCAGCAAAACATACTTGACTGACTTGCAGTGAGTAATATCATGATGTTCTGTTTCATGCGACCAGTTAATAGGATTATGTTTCTATTTTGTACTTGCTTCCCTCCTAACCAGAGTTTCACTATATGTGTTCAGGACTTCCTGATTTTATTTGCCAGACTAGACTATTAACATCGTCCCAGTGATGGCTCCGCACTACTGTTTCTACATATTTGTTATTGTAGCTGCTACGCAGATGGTGTTGAAAAAGAATATCACACCATAGCGAACGAATGACATGCACCTTATTTCACACATCTCATGAACAGGACAAACATAAGGTTCTATAAATTGTAACATCGAAATAAATGAGCTTTGAATTGAGTTTGTACCTTGTCCTTCAAGTGCTTTGATTTTACGTGGGTAATGATTCCATCAATACTCCAGATTGGCACACATTGAATGGGTTTGGTGTACGGAAATAGAATCTCCACGAGCTCTCTTCTTCCAGAGTCTGCAACGATTTCTATTGGTGTCGTACCGCACTGTTATGTACAAAAAAGAACAGGAGGAAGATATTTATGGAGGATGATCGCAATGTGACAACAGAAACATAGGATACGTCCAGCTAAAACAACACTGTGATACACTAAAGCAGCAATAATTAAGACATTCCACGTGTTCCAACAGTTACCAACACGACATCACCACCACAAGTAATAGTATTATGACCTTTTTTCACAAGTAATATTCTAAAAATGGAATGTCAAATGATAAAAACTGGTTAGCTCCATATTTTCATGGAAAATGCCAACAACAGCAGCAGCAGCAGCAGCAAAGTCTTTCAGTGCCAAACAAGTTGGGGTAGGCTAGAATTGAAACCCATAAAATATCAACTCTATCACGTATATCAACATTCCCCGATCCTTTCTTGTGTGGCCATATATCCACCTCAACATGCGCATCTCTGCTACACCTAGTTGTTGGGTATGTCGCCTTTTAGTTGGCCAACACTCAGCGACATACAACATCGCAGGTCAAATCACCATCCTATAGAACATGTCTTTTGCCTTTTGTGGCACTCTCTTAACATAGAGAATGTCAGACGCTTGGCGCCACTTCATTCATCCAGCTTTGATTCAATGGCTCACATCTTCATCGATATCATCATCCTTCTACAGTGTAGGCATCTGAAACATCGTCATCTGCACTCTTATCCAGGCGTAGGCGTCTGAAACAGTCTTTGTCTCCTTAATAGCCTTTTGGTTTTAGACATCATCGTTCCACTACCAGGTATCTTTAGCTTCGATTCTACTACTCCTGGTCACTCCAAACTCCCCTAAAGTTACCTTCCGAATGCAAGCCGTCATCTTCATCCACATATTGTTTGCATCACCTCCTTCCTCCCATCGGCCCTCCGTAATAACCCTCTCCTTGAAAGCTACCTCCCCCTTGAGCTTCCACCAGTTTGTTCTATCTCCCGCTGGGCACGAATCCAAAAGCAAAAATCAGCCACCACAAGCTTATGTTGAGGGACAACACTCTCTCCAGGTATACCTTACAATCTAGGCAAGCACGCCTGTCTTCTCTTCTCAAGAGGACGAAATCAATTTGGCTCAAGTGTTTTCCACTACCAAGTCACTAGATGGGATTCTCTCTTTCTAAAAAGTACCCACGATCATGTCGTAGGCTAAAGCAAAGCTCAAGACATCCTCTCCTTCTTGATCCCTGCTGCCATATCCAAAGTCCCCCCCATGCACCCCTTCAAAATCTGTGTTAGATGTACCCATGTGGCCATTGATGAGGTCTCCTCCTATGAAGAGCTTCTCACCAATAGGTACACTCCTAACCATGTCCTTCGGGCCTTCCCAGAATTCCATCTTGGTGCTCTCACTATGGCCTACTCGCAGAGCATACCCATTGATAACATTAAGAACTAAGTCCCCAATGACCAGCTTGACCAGGATAATCCGGTCCCCTTGCCTTTTGACGTCTACCACCCCCTACTTGAGGCTCTTTAATCAAGATGCCTACTCCATTTCTGTTTGTAGTCGTCCCCGTGTACCACAACTTGAAGTCGGTATCCTCTACCTCCTTCGCCTTTTGTCCCTTCCATTTGGTTTCTGGGACGAATAGGATATCAACACCTCTCTTCACCGCTGCATCCACAAACTCCCGTAATTTACCCGTCAAGGACCCTACGTTCCAGCTACCTACGCAGATCCTACTAGGCTCGGCTAGCTTCCTTACCCTTCACACTCGTCGAGTCAAATGCTAAGAACCACGCAACTTTTAAAAAATACTCATTATGTCCCATGGTTCTCCCCTTTTAAGAAAAAACTAACAACCTTTTGACCAGTGTTTGTTTTTCTGGAAACATGTGATATTCTTACAAGTTACAATAACATTCCACATAAAAAGGACAGACCCAGTGCATATAAGCTCCCACACAAGGTGGGGTCTGGGGAGGGATAATTGGAACCTAGTCTTACCCCTGCAAAGTGCAATGCAGAGAGGCTGGTTCGAACCTAGGACCTCTTGGCACAAGTGGGAAGACTTCACCACTGCGCCAGGCCTGCCCTCTAAAACTTTAAATAACATTCCACATAAAACTTAAATAAAAGTCAGCTACCCGCCACTTGTTGCAGTAAAATCAAGACAAAAGGGGTATGTGTCCAGCTCAAGTCGAACGGTTGCATTCAATAGTCCTGCTCCGTTCAAGTTGAATCAACAAGTAGTGGGGGATTTTCCAGCTCGAGTCAAACGGTTGCATTCAATAGTCCTGCCCCGTTGAAGTTGAATCAACAAGCGATGGGGGATTTTGCTCCCCCCCCCCCTCCCCCATCATTCTCGAAAAGGGAAAAAAAACTTTCCATAAGATTTGTAAGGTTAGACATGACTTATCCACCGTGTCACAAGCATATGACACATTGAGCCAACAAAGGTACCATATGCATCAAGAATAACAAAAAAATAAGAGGAACAAGGATTCACCTGCTCATCTGGAATGTTAGGATTTGCACCAGCCTCTAGCAAGTACTTAATACAATCAGCCAAGCCATACGTAGCTGCCACCACCAAGGGAGTGCACGGATTAGCAGAATTCATGTCAGCACCAGCCTGTGGATGCATGTTATGCAAAGCAAAATGCCATGCATAAAACAGATAACAAAAAAAAATTAGATAACAAAACCCACCAATGAGTTCCCGTCTAGAAATCAAGACATGAAGAAACAAAACAAACAGGATACCAGACCTTGACAAGTAGCTTGACACAGTTCAGTGAGTCAGATTCACTCACTCCATGCTTGGTAGAACTAAGAGCCATAAGTAGAGGGGCACATGAAATTTCTGACACCCTGTTTGGCTACAAATTAAAAAGAAGAAAATCAGTTTCCTAAGAAGTGACATAATTCAACAGTTACAGCAATAAGACTTCAAATACAACGTAAGAACAGAAAACACAGGTTAGACGCATTTGACTCTACACAGTCACATAATATGTCTGAACTCACATCCATACATTAGCATTATTTTGGATTTGTAAAGCTGTAAATTACCAGCGAACTACCCTAAACTTGGCCATTATAGGTATTCCCATTATTTTGAACGTGAGGTGACTAGAAAATTTATGAATGAAGACATGTCAAAACAATACAGTAAAAACTTCAATACTTGTGAAAGTAGATTTGGTAAAATATCAAAGATAAGTCCAACATAACAGATGAAAGCAAGCATATAAACCGTCTAGATTGCATCAAGTTGTCCAAATTGTCAATGAAAAAAGTATGGAATTTACACATTACATCTGCATGGTGGTCCAACAAAATCTTCAAAGCACCAGCATTCCCATAGTAAGAAGCAGTGTGCAGGGGCGTCCCATGAGCGCCATCTATATCCACACTGGCTCCTCTGGATAATAATAGACGCAGTACACATTCATGCCCTAGCAAAACACACGAATAGCATGGGTGTCATAAAGAACAACCATTAAAAAGACACACTATAAGAGCTGGCTAAGACAAATATGCAATAAATTCCTATAAGATGTGCACTGAGCCACTAAAGAGTTCCATAACAACCTTTTCTTCCTGTAATAAACCAAAACATTTGAAGATACAGACATCAGTTCACCATAAAATTCATTTGAGTTCCTCTAAGTTGTTACAAAAAAAACTTTCAGAAATTGCAATGACAATCATGAGAAGATCAAAAGCAGAACCGACAATTGAACATTAATGGCACCTTAACCAGATGGGTCAATATTGTTACCCGGACACCCACGTCTTAAACTTATCAATGATATGTGTGGATCACTGGATCACACATGGCTGTGTGCATTATGATGACGCAGAGGCCGGCTACCCCCTTTCGTTAAAAATGTGTGGATCAAACACCATTGCTTCAAAGCATGGTCTGAAAGAACCACTAGAATTAAATGCTGCCGGGATTGAAGGCTCATATTGACAACGGTAAGTAATGATTGTTAAGGAGTATTAGTATTAGGTCTAGGAGTCCTGTTAGGCTATGTTTCATTTCCTTGTACCCTGAGTCTTGTGTAATATTTATATGCCCCTTGGGCTATGCAATAGAGATAAATTGCATCATAACATGATATTAGAGCCTAGGTTTAGGTCTCCTTCAGACGCCCCAACTCGTCCTCCTCTTCCGATCGATTTTTTTTCGGTCTCCCAATCCAATCTCTCACGCCGCCGGTTTCTTCTGGCTGTCTGTCTCGCCGCCGGCTGCTGCTCTGTCCTGACGCCACGCATGCCTCCGCCTCTGGCCAACCTCCTTCAGCCCGCACACGCTGCCCGCTTGCTCTGGCACCCCGCCCTGCAGTCCACGTCACCCCGCCCTGCAGTCCACGTCACTCCGCCCTGCAGGTCCACGCTCCTGCTGCAGGAGCGGCTGCAAGCGCTTGACAAGGCCAGGGGTGGCTGCTACTTCGTCCACCTCCACCATCCGCAGGTCAACCCTGCTGCTCCTCCCGTGATGCCGCCACCTCCCCAAGGTCACGTCGTTGCTGCTGCCACCCCAGGGCGCCGCCAGCTGCCGAATCCTGCTGCCTCTCTCTGGTCAACACCCGCCGATCCAGCCGCATGGATCAGCTCACCGCTCAATCCGCCAGCTCCGCGCCATTCCGTCCCAATTCAGGAGGCTTCCGATTCACTGGCCATCCTTCGTCAACTGCTGCAGCGTCTAAACTGCTCTCCTACAGCCGCGCATGAAGCTGCCTTTCTGGTCAATGGCCGCAACGTGTGCTTGCCCGCCCCCTGCTACGATCTGGCTGTCTCTTCTGCTCCGCTGCCATGGTTCCTGGACGCTGCGTTTTCGTATTTTGATTTGGTTCTTCTGGCTGATTGCCTGTGTTTAAAAAAAAAAGGCACGATTTTCTCGGGTGCCTGAGGATTCTGTAAAACAATTTCACCAACATACCTTTAAGAAGATCGAGAGAAGAATGTTAAAGATAGGTACATAAAAGATTGTCGGGTGGTTTCTAGATTGCTGATCCTGAGGCCAGAACAGACCAGCCCAGCATAGAAAATATAGGGCAACAAATAAGTCAGTGGAACAAACTAACATGGAACAAAGAGTTACTGCACAGCAGTGAAATTACCGGAAAGTATTTTCAATATTCAAAACCGGAAGGTTTGATGGTTACAGCTTCGCATTCACTTGTTCTTGTTTAGCAATAGATTAATATTCATGAAAATCACCAATGGATCAATGAGCTTATGCAGAGAGAGAAAGACCATTTTTGGCAGCACAATGAAGAGGAGCAAAGCCTGTCCCATCTATCTTATTTGGATCGGCTCCATGGTTGAGAAGATATCTGGCAGCAACAAATTCTCCACACAACGCTGCACAACCCAAAGGTGGTGGACCTGCCAACAAACAAGTATTCTGTCAGGTCACCAATATATCTCGCTCTCTCATCTCGAAGGTGAAAACACTCAAGCTCTACTAATGTACAATACCATAAGGTATCATTAGATAAATTCCTGTAAATGTGGCTGATAAACCACATTCCATGTAAATACTAAAAGATCCTCTCACCACCAGATAACCACATAAAACATGTAGTATGGTATGCGTGCATGAGCAGGCATGCCCAATTGTGTGGTGTGTTCTGGTTTGCATGTTTGGAAAGGGAGGTAGATGCTCCCACGTGCTCTGAACTGCACTAAGAGATGTTATATGTGGAAGCATATTGACAAAATACCACATAAAAATGGTAAACAACTTTAAAGCCAGAATGTGATTAATTATATTAACAGAAAAACTAATCGGTGCAAGTGCCCAGATAGTTTTCCTATACAGCGGATTCCAATGTAGATCCTCGCCTATAGAAAAGATGGTATATGCATGTGGGGAACCTACCACTTCGTGCCGATGCCATCAGTGTTTATTGCTAAATTCAAAATTCAAAACAATTTATGTCCTAAACCACCAACCTGATTAACAACCCATCTTAATTGTTGAGTTCATTTCGGCAGAAGCTTCTAAACAAGATCCCATTTTGTCGCTACCAACTACTAGATTATCATACAACGGCTACCATATTAGTAGTGAAAGATTACCACGTTAATAGTGCATGGGGTTACCAAGTAATAATGTATTTAGGCACTGCAATCTTGTGCGGTCTCAGAGAGTGAGAATTCAATTGTTGCCAATAAGTAGGAGATGATATCTGACCATAGAAGTACCACCATGCAAGTCTTATATGAGTGGGAGAGTGATGTCCCTAATGTGGCAACCAAGCATCTATAACCCAGTAACCAAGTGGCTATCACATGAACCAAGTCACTATAACCTAAAAACTACTGACAGAAAAGAAAAGGTCATCAAAACATACCAACATGGGATCTAGTTTCAAAGATCTCGTCGCAAGAATGTTAGTGGTGAAAACAGATCACCAATCAGGTACATAATTTGAGAGAAAAGATTTTGAAAATTCAAAATCGAGGTAATCTTTGCTGACATAATACTATGGATTGGTTTGCATGCTACATGCAAGTTAGATTACCGAGCTCGTGCCACCTTTATCGGCGGGCACCATATGGGAAGACTACCCGAGGTCCATGCATCAAACAGTTTGTCCTTCTATTTGTAACAAAGTAGAATATGTGTGATGATTAATTAATGTAATGGGAGCTACATATTTGATCATAAGAGCATCTCCAATAGCTTGTATGTATATGTGTTCGTAAATTTGTCCATGTCATCAACCAACAAGCTATCATACAATCATTCCAATAGAGTGTATATAAGAAAATGAGATAATAAATAGCTTTGCTTCCCCTATGCACCTTGGAGCTGGATGCTAAAAATGACATAAAAAGTGAAAGGCTCTCAAAAGGACCTGCATCAGCGTCATTTAGTTAAGCAGAAACATAAAAACATACATGACTTGAATTCAGCTTCCCAACGTGCCTTGAAAAGATTATATCAAGAACACCAGAGAAGTGCAAAACAGAGACAAAAACAGTGAAAACGTACAATTTGACAGCACAGCACCACTTGTTTCCACATGCAATTTCTGCTTTTAACATTCAGAATTAGATATAGCAATTGCATGCTAGAGCTAAAAAGAATATGTAAACAAAATAGCTAAGCCATTGTCTGAGTTACATGTTGCATCAGACAGAACAGCTTACATGACAGTATGGCAATCCATAGAAGCAAACCAATAACACAAAAAATGCAGTAACTGGTCTAGAAGAGGAAAAGCACGCACCACCACGGGAGCCACCGGCATTGACGTCAAGACCAAGCTCCTCTACCAAGTATTCGCAGACCTTCATTTTACGCGTGTATGAGGCCAATCCTAGCAGTCCAACGCCCTCTAGTATATCCATGTCAGCAAGGTTTGCTCTATCCTCAACATCCATTGCACGAACCAAATCTACATCACCCCAAAATGTGGCACATAAGTTGTAATAAAATGCATATGAGAACTATAAGTCTGCAACAAAACAATATGATTGCACAATCTGGGTCAAAATTGTCAGTAAACAATTAAACATGGAAATTCAGTAGCCTAGAGCGCCGTAGTAGAATCACAAAACCAAATCTGGCCGAGAACCTCAGTTCATCACAAGGGTAGGTGCCACCACTTCCTTTTCAGGGGCAATTGGGTAGGTACCAACCACCACCATGGCGTGTCAGACGGCAAAAACAATCGCGATGCAGGCAAATACACCCCTGATTAGCATGTCGGGCGCGCAATCGGGGTCTCCCCACAATCGCCCAGTACGCGCGAAGCAAAACAAGCGCTCCTGCAAGAAGCAGCAGGAGCCTCACGGGCAGGCAGGCGAGCGCGCCGCGGACGAGGCGGCGGGGGACGGCGAGGCGTGCGGTGCGGTGCGGTACGGTACTCACCCTTGAGGCGGGGAACGTCGCCATCCAGGACCGCCGCGAGCAGCGCCCTCTCCGTCGGGCCGGGGCAGGCTGGAGGAAGGAGGGACCGAGTCAGCTCGCCGCCGTCGGAGACAAGGGGACGCGCGAGGCGGGGCTAGGGTTTCGCGCGGTGGCGGAGATGCGCGTACCGTCGAGCATGGAGGCCAGGTCGGGGACGGGCTCGTCCGGGTACGACTGCGCCGCCCCCATCGTAGCGGGGCTTCCGCGGCGGCCGGCGGCCTCGGCGAGGTGCGCGGGGTCGGGGCCGGTGGGGGCTCTCGGCGGTGGCTTCGAGGGGAAGGAGGCGGGGAAAATGGGAGGAGAAGAAGCGGAAGCGGGAACGTGAAATGAGCAGCCCGGCTTGTGCCACTTTTTTTTCAATGGAAAATGTGGGAATGGAAAATTTTCATCTGGGTGCATTTGGTTTTCGCGAAAGTCAATTATCACAAACTTCTTTTTTTTTTGCGAAAATCATCACAAACTTCAATCAAAGGACAAATTTATTGAACAGACTTATCCATCTCCATGATGCCAAATACATACTCTCTCCGTTCCAAATTAGATGACTCAACTTTATACTAACTTTGGTCATATAAAAATATGTTCCCTCATGAGTATAATGGCATTGATTTGGTATTTTAGGCGAGGACGTTTTTTCTGTAAATTTGGTCAGAATTTTCAAGGGTTGACTTTGACAACATCTTTTCTGGTTTGGATGTACTTTGGAAATATCTAATACACACTGTATTTTTTGGACGGTGGGAGTATTCTATTCGTGCCTTCGATTCGGAAAAACTGGGGCAAAGGAAAATTTACTGTGGTCATAGTTTAAAAGGAAAAATGCGGGAATTCGTCGATGGCTTGCGATAAACCCAAACTTGCTTCACTCGAGAACATAAAACAGAAGGCATGTTAGACACTCTCACAACCCTGATTGCAGACGAGGCATTGCAAAGCAAATTATCATATGTCGATCACCCTAGGCGTTCAGTTATTCCTGTTCGGGTAGTTCGGGTACCCAAAAATGGGAACCGGAATTTTTTTTCTACCAAAAATATACCCGAACCCAAATTACCCGAAATTTCGGTTTCGGTAATTCAGATACCCAAAAAACCCAAAAAATTCGGAGCACACATCAGCTTTTCGTATGAATAATTCGGGTAGTATGGGTATTTTAGTTAGTATGGGTAACATGACAGTGTGATAATAGCATGAATAATTTGGTTAGTATGAATAATTGGGGTAGTATGGGTATTTCGGGATGGCGAGATGCCAAATACCACGCGAGACATCTCTGCTTCGTCGCTCGCTCAGCTCCCGCAAGCCGACGGGCGACCCAGCGCCGCCCCCTTCCTCCTTTGGTTAGTATGAATAATTCGGGTAGTGTGGGTATTTCGGGTTTTCCAGACTGGAACCCGAAAACCGAATAGCCAGGAAATGAGAACCGAACCCTTACCTGATACCCGACGGTTTAGTGTGGGTATAAATTTGGCAGCACAATTCGGGTTTGGGTAGCGGGTTAGGGTACCCAAACGCCCAGGGTGATATGTCGATTCGCAAGAACAGTTTAAGTCCCCATCAGCTGTACCCTTCTCGATTTGTTGCCGTGTTGGTGTTGGTGATTCCACTCAGAGTGGTATGCCGACAAAATTCTTTTGCTGTTCATGTGCTATCAAACACTCTTTCACTCAGTTAATATGGTTTTTTCTAGTTGTTGTGTTCCACGTCGCAAATAAAAGGAAATAAATGATCGGTGCTATCCACTTCTTTACTGACGATCCACTTTGGATTGAAGGCTTTCTTGGATACTACACAAGCGAGCCCAGGTTGAAGTTAATTTTTTCTTTTAGGGAAAGGTTGAAGTTATTAGGACAACTATGCAAAGCGTCCGGCGATTCCAATACCCACCCAACCTAACCGCTCATCCAAATCATCATCATAAATTCTTGTCAACCATGCAGTGCAGGAGAGCCGAGCCAATGCGGCTAACTGAAAGAAATTCAAAACAGCCTAGGGCAATTGAAGACGGATTTGAACAGACCAAACACAGATGATAAAACAAGTTCAATCCAAAGCACCCATCACCACAATCTAGCAAAATACAGTACCATTCATGCTTCAAACAGATCGTCAAAGCACCGTACTAATTCAAAGCGCTCGCACGAGCAGACATGGCCATTTAGCAAGGAGCTGAGTACGACTTCGCCTTTCGCTAAGACAACAAAGAGATCAACAGTTTGGCCAGACGTAAACACGGACGCAATGAGAAGCCTGGAAGGGAGCCGATGAGCATGCCCATCCAGGCCGGCCCTAATCAGAGTCCGATGAGCTGCCGCTTTGTCCAGCGCCAAGTTCCGCCTTCATTGCCGCAACCGCCTCCCTGAAAATGGCGCAACGACCGTTATTATGGAGCCTCCATGGTGGCCAGGGTTCAATTCAAACTGTGCAAAGTTCAATCTATTCCAAAGTATGTTGCGACCAAAGATACACCATATATATAAGAATGCACAAGATGCATGAAACTAGCGGTACACAACGACAGTGTGCAAGCAAAACTAAAATGTGACAGAGCTACATGCGGAGTTAAAAACAGGTTCTATTTAAGCAGTCCTTGGAATTAGAAGACGTGTTCAGGAAAAGAAAGGCAAAGATGAAAATACTCCAGATTGCAAGGTTAAGCGGAAAGAGTAATACCAAAATGCTTCATGCAACTCCTGATTTGATGGATCCAGTTTCACCGCAGCCATGTACGCATCGCATGCTTCCTTGTGATCCTGATGATTAAAAAAACATGAAGCACATCATTGTAAGCATGGGGAGATGGGGTTGAAATGTAAAACAGCGAGTTAAAGGCTAGCCATGTGTGGAGTGTGGTTTTGTCTGACCTTGAGCACTGTTAAGGCAGCTCCTTTCCGGCAGTAACCCTTTGGCCAATCAGGCCGCAGCCTGATGCAAGCATCAGCATCCACCAGAGCATCATGTGCTTCACCAATCCTTAGATGGCATAGGCTCCTGTTTGAATAGAGCGTTGCATCTTTAGGATCCACTTTGACTGCCTGCGACAAACCAAATCCCAAGCACGATCCGTTATCCCAGAATCAAACCACTCAAACTCAAAAGGAAAGAGTGTATACATCCATGCCCAACAGCCAACTATGTTACCACAAATATGGAACAGCTGCAACAATATACCTCGCTGTAGAATTTTGATGCACCGGCATAGTCCTTTTCCTCTACTGCTTTTGCACCAAGTGATTTCAGCTCAGCCTTCTTATCTTGAATTACCTTCTCCTACACCATTAAGAGAACACATTTATATCCACAGTACTCATTTGATGCAGCTTTTATAGTGTGCTAGATGTGCAAGATATACCTCGGAAGAGGACTTCCGTGCACTGGCATCCTCTTTCCGCTTAACCTTGCTGTCCTTATCACTTTGCTTAACCTTGCTGGCCTTATCACATTGCTTACCCTGAATCATGATGGTTAAGCATGTTAATAAGTATACAAAACATGGAAGATAACAAACATGGAGAAGGCGAGACGCTCAATTAAACAACTTCTATAGAAGTAACAACAGAAATATTTTTATAGAGCAACAATTTTATCACTTCAATTCGTAAGCATGTTTAGTTACAAACAATTGGAATGCCCTAAACGTGGTACTTCCATCTCCACGCAATGGCACTGGCAAAATTGTGCAATGAAAACACCTAAAAACCAGTAAATAATGGCAAATGAATAACCGCACCAAAACATACTTGACTGACTTGCAGTGAGTAATGCCATGATGCTATCTCCATGGAACAACCTATTAAAGTTCTGTTTCATGCAACCAGTTAACAGGATTATATTTCTATTTTGTATTTGCTATTTTGTTTCCCTATTGACCAGAGTTTCACAATATATGTGTTCAGGACTTCCTGAATGTACTTCCCAGACTAAACTAGTCAACTTTCTCCAAGTGATGGTTCCGTACTACTGTCTCTACATATTTGTTATTTACTCCCTCCGTTCCAAAATACTTGTCGTGGTTTTAGTACAGATTTGACCTAAAACCACGCCAAGTATTTGGGCACAGAGGGAGTAGCTGCTAGGCAGACTCTGCGGAAAAAGAACATCACACCATAACAAATGAATGGCATTCACCTTATTTCACACATATCTCACAAACAGGAGAAACATAAGGTTCTACAGATTGCGACATCGAAATAAATGTACTTCAAATTGAGTTTGTACCTTGTCCTTCAAGTGCTTTGATTTTGCGTGGGTAATGATTCCATCAACACTCCAGTTTGACACACGTTGAATGGGTTTAGTGTATGGAAATAGAATCTCCACGAGCTCTCTTCTTCCAGAGTCTGCAGCGATTTCTATTGGTGTCGTACCGTTCTGTTGTGTACAGGAGGAAAATATTTAGGATGATCGCAACATGTGTGAACAGAGACATAGGATACATCCAATTAAAAACAAGTGTGATACAGTAAAGCAGCAATAATTAAGACATTCCCACGTGCTCCAACAGTAACCAACACGACATCATCGCCACAAGTCTCAGTTTAGAAGTGCCAAGGATAATATTAATCAAGAAAAGAAAGTCAAAAAAGTCAAAAACTTACATAGTTGCTTGGAATATTGGCATCTGCACCGACCTCCAACAAGTACTGGACACATTCAGTTAAGTCTTTGCTGGTTGCTATCACCAATGGAGTATCAGGAGTCGTACAGTTCAAACCAGCACCAGCCTGTGGATGCAACCAGTGTAATAAATGAATCTGTGTGGTTATTTACACTTCGCATAAAATTCAGAAATCCAGTACAAAAGCCACACTGGATTTCCCGCAGCAGTCAAGATAAAAAGAAGATGAATTGGTTACCATACCTTGACAAGAAGCTTCATGCACTTCAAAGCAGCAGACACAGAAATTTTTCCAGCGACACAAATAACATCAGCACAAAGAACTGCAGCAGTCATGGGTGTTCCTAAATCTGAAAAAACCCTGTTTGGCTACAGGTATTTGCGCAACAAAGTCAGTTCCCATGAAAAAGCAAAATAATTCTACAGATACAGAAAACATTAAACTACTTATTACATCTGCATCATGCTGCAATAAAGACTGGACGATGCCATAATTCCCATCCGACACAGCCACGTGTAGTGGCGTCCCTTCACAAGAGGATATATCAGGACTAGCTCCTTTGGATAGCAACAGTCGTACCAGCCCATCGTTTCCTAAGAAAAATGAAAAGTAAAGTATATTAATCACAATGAATACCAAGGTGTTTTAGACAATTCTTATTTTAGGACAATGAATCAAACAGTAACACAGATCATAAGATCGGGACTGCATTATTCAATTGAATAAAGTGATGCATTTTGAGGACAGAGATACACATACACAGTGCACATCAAAAGCTTCACATACAAGCAGGCAAAATAAGCAATTGAATTCCATTTCATACTAGAGAATATAAACACATAAGAGGTAATAAAATATATCCAAGTGGCACATTATACATGTCATAGTGCTTAGATGTAACAAACCGTCATGCTTTGAGCACAAAGTACAAACATATAAATATGCAGTCTAAAAATAAACTGGGCATGGCCATCTCATTGGTAACCAGATCAGGCAGGGCCTCTAACACGGAAAATGAGTAATAAGTGGCAAAAACATTTATGCAGCGGCAAAATAGTAAAGATACAAATGTAAATAGGTGCTGAAAGAGAGAGTCACCTTTCTTTGTAGCATAGTGCAGAGGAGAAAAGCCTACACTGTCTTGCTTATTCAGATTAGCACCTTTGTCAAGCAAATACCTCACAGCAATTGCTTTACCACGCGCCACCGCACAAGCCAAGGGTGTCATGCCTGCCAGAGCATTCAAATAACTCAGATAAGACATCTTTGGCAGACAAACACAACATAATGTGAGTGAGGCATAAAAGTCCTACAAATGCGCCATCGCATACTGGACTGCAACTACAACTTCAACATATAACAATCCACACATCAGCACAATATATTTTCATTGCAAAATGGACCTTTGTCCATCAGTAATTTACAAGAAATGCATATCTGAGGCAATATTAGAAGCAGAAACCACCGCAGCTGTATATGGACAAGGCACTATTTTGCTTATTAACAATAAAATTGCCATTCAAAAGCTAGCATATTACTAATTTAACATATGGGCATTCATTTAGCTGTGCAAGATGCAAAGTCGCCTGAGAAAATGCACGCAGGAAATTAAGAACATGCAGTGTATGTTACACATGTACAGCAAACAATTCACATATAGAGATGAGCCCACAAAATACAGCATTTAATCTGGCACTTGAGGAAGCAGGGGCATATACCCGAATCATTGTTGGCATCAGCATTGATGTCGAACCCAAGCTCCTCCACCAGGTACTTGCAAGTGTCCATCCTCCCCGTGCCGGCCGCCTCGTGCAGCGGCCCATAGTCCTCCATCTCCTCGTTGTTATCCGACGAATCACTGTCGCTCGCATTCACATTGTCCATCATCCCTACAAAACCCAGATTTCCCAAAAGAGCAACGTCAAGGCACAAACTTTTTTGAAGATGTAAATCTTGCATTTTTCACGATTTCGCATGACTGAGTCGTGGGCCCCGAAGCAAACATCAAGGGACCCAGGAGACAGGGACCAACAGTTGACCGCACAATGTTGGGCGAGGACCCTGGGAAAACCCAAACCCTAGCTAGAAGGAGAAGAAAAGGAGGGGCATTTCGCGGGGGCGGGGCGGGGGGTGCTCACTCATGGCGCGGTCGGGGTCGACGACGTCCGAGGACTCGATGACGCGCTTAATCGCCTCCGACTGCTCGCTGTCTGGAAGCAAAGAAAAAAAAACAAGGGGCCACCGCCGGCCGTTAGAGACCTCTTCTACTCGGACAGATCGGAGGGAGGGAAAGGGCGACGGAACGGAGGTGGCGCGACGGACGTACTCATGCGGCGCATCCCGAGGTGGGCGCCCATGAGGTTGACGCTGGCCGAGATGTAGCCCATGCTCCCCGACGCAGCCGCCGACCCGCCCCCGCGGGGCCGGCCGCCGCCGACGGCGCGGCGCCTCCCCGTCGCCATGGAGCAGAGCCCTAGCGGCGGTGAGGGAGGGAGTGGGAGTGGGGTTGGGGTTGGGTAGGTGGGATTGATTCCGGTGTGTGGAGGCGGAAGCTTCGGGAAGGTGGCCGCTGCCGCTGCCGCTGCGTGCTTTATGGGATGGGATGGGATGGGAGGGGCGGGAACGTGGGAGAGAGATAGACTCGGGAGCGCGGGATGCGGGGGATCGGGCGCCACGTGTCCGATCCGACGGTCGTGATCGAGCCGGGAGCAGGTGGGGGGAGGCGTATCCGCTATGCGGCACCCGAGTGGTGGCTCCTGCTCGGGGGTTTTGAAATGGAAATGCTAGGCGTACATCCACGGCTTGTCAACTTCCAAGCTTCAACCCGGTTTGGGTGAACCATTCTCCCTCGCCCCCGCCCCCCCCCCTTCCCGCGTTTTCTACCCGTGGGCGGCAACCATGCCTCCCCACCCTGTCGTTTCAATGCGTGGGTGACACGGCCATCGGTTTGTCGCGTCCGCGAGTTCACCTCCCTCTCTCCTTCTCCTCCATCTGTTTGTCGTAATTTATGGTCGTGTGTTGGGAGGCCATGGATATGGCTTGTAGTGTTCACCGGCCATCATCGCTAAGGATGAAAACAACATCGCCTCCCCCATGTTTTGTCGTAATTTATGGTCGCGGGTCGGGAGGCCACGGCTGTGCCATGTACCGTTCGTCGGCCATCATCGCCGAGGAATGAAAACGACATCGCCTCCCCCTCCCCCCCCTCTCATATTTCTCGTGTGTTGTCATCCATTTTTTATATGGGTCATTGCTAAATGTGTCACCATCTAGTGTGGGGATGCACATCACCGAGAGGACGTGCCCACACACCGACATGAGGATGGATGCAGCAATGAGGCATCGACGTACGGCAGCGGCCGTGTGTAACGTGTTCACATGCCAAGTACTGGAAAAATGTATTGGGACAAGGCCAAATGTCACTATATACTGCGAAGACAAGGTGTTTCATTGGGACATCCTAATAACTTATTCGAAGGTGAGAATTTTTTTTGTTGCGCCATCTGTGACCCAACTCCCCAATATCTGGATTTCATCAAGGATCAGATACCTGTCGGAGATGCTCTAAGGGAGCGATTTGGAATATATTCTTTTGAACACAGTCCAGACGCAAGCGCTCATACATACACGTATACACTCATCAAATATGCCCGTGTACACACACTCTAGCCCTATGAGCACATTTGAGAGACCGAGCCGGCAACCTAGATTTGAGAGATCCGTTGGAGATACTTCCCCCTTGGACATAGTTGCCTCCTTGGTCGGAGCGACCCTTGCGTCCACGCGGGCTGGTTTGCACGTCGCTCGGCCCGTGGTCTGGCCTCTGGAGTAGCACCAGCCATGGTGGTGGTCAGCGGCAAACTTGGGCTGCGGATCCGGAGCGGCAGGCTCAACCATGGGCGCTTGAAACACGGGCAGGGAAAGTGGGGGCCCGACACTGAGCCTGCCGCAGCGGCAGCGGCCCATGCATGTCCATGGATGCGCCAGGGGCCTACAGCATACCGGACAGACCTGCCAGAACCCCCAATCTACACAGTACACAAAGAAACCGCAGCACCAGAAACCTATCGTGTTATCCTGAGTTTGCCTTCATCCGTTTAGCCTCCACGAATATTACCAAATGTCATTATAGCAATCAAAATTCCTAAAAGCTAGAAAGTGCACGCGCACTATTTGCCGTTCCGGAGCGGCCGAAACACGAGCCGCTCGATTCGAAGCGTCTACGCGGGCACGGTCGAGCGCTCACGCTACAAGACAAAAGAGCACATAGAACTATCGCTATCCTCCAGCGTCTTCCGTTTCCATCCCCTCGCGTCGGCCGCCGCCGCCGCCACACCACACATCGGCCGATGCAGCCCGCCCCGCCTCCGTGCCGCCGTATCCCGCTGACCTCCCGTCTGGCAACTCGCCTTCTCCTTCGAATCGAGCCGCCGGTCCTCGCCATGTCTAATCCCAGGAGGTCAAGGGGGAGGTGGCGGACCAGAGGATCCATGCAAGCAGGCCGGTTGAGAACCTGAGCAGCGGCGCCGCCGTCTTCTCCTCTCGTCAGCACCCGCCTTCTTGCCCGCGTTATTTACCTTTTCAGCACACTAGCCTTGGCCGTGAGGTTTTCGGCAAGCCGTCGGGGCGCCATGTGAGGTTTTCCCGGAATACGTCCATCTGTCACCGGCCACAAGTCCAGAAGTGACGGCACGACAGCCGAACATCCTGTGGTTCATTCCTTGGGGATTCGATGAGGGCCTCCTCCTCGACACCCTACTGGGTCCTGGGCTCCTGGCTCTAGACCAGATGACAATAGCGTCTGACGGTGATCGGCCCAATGAGGAACAAGTCTTGCAACCCCAGTTCGTGCATTTTGGAATTGATTTTATTGTACGGTGTTCCGTGCATGAATTCTTTGGATGAACATAAACTTTGCTCTCAAGTCTCAACCCTCATGATTACCGATTAGAATATCTTCTGCTCATGACCTGCTGTAATGAGAGATGGTGAAGGAGTTGCGCACTCTTGTCGACATAATAGCTCATGCATGATTATGTTAGTTGCTGAAGGAAATATGCCCTAGAGGCAATAATAAAGTTATTATTTATTTCCTTATAATCATGATAAATGTTTATTATTCATGCTAGAATTATATTAACCGGAAACATAATACATGTGTGAATACATAGACAAACAAAGTGTCACTAGTATGCCTCTACTTGACTAGCTCGTTAATCAAAGATGGTTATGTTTCCTAACCATGAACAATGAGTTGTTATTTGATTAACGGGATCACATCATTAAGAGAATGATCTGATTGACATGACCCATTCCATTAGCTTAGCACCCGATCGTTTAGTATGTTGATATTGCTTTCTTCATGACTTATACATGTTCCTATAACTATGAGATTATGCAACTCCCGTTTACCGGAGGAACACTTTGGGTACTACCAAACGTCACAACGTAACTGGGTGATTATAAAGGAGTACTACAGGTGTCTCCAAAGGTACATGTTGGGTTGGCGTATTTCGAGATTAGGTTTTGTCACTCCGATTGTCGGAGAGGTATCTCTGGGCCCTCTCGGTAATGCACATCACATAAGCCTTGCAAGCATTGCAACTAATGAGTTAGTTGCGGGATGATGTATTACAGAACGAGTAAAGAGACTTGCCGGTAATGAGATTGAACTAGGTATTGGATACCGACGATCGAATCTCGGGCAAGTAACATACCGATGACAAACGTATGTTGTTATGCGGTCTGACCGATAAAGATCTTCGTAGAATATGTAGGAGCCAATATGGGCATCCAGGTCCCGCTATTGGTTATTGACCGGAGACATGTCTCGGTCATGTCTACATTGTTCTCGAACCCGTAGGGTCCGCACGCTTAAGGTTACGATGACAGTTATATTATGAGTTTATGCATTTTGATGTACCGAAGGTTGTTCGGAGTCCCGGATGTGATCACGGACATGACGAGGAGTCTCGAAATGGTCGAGACGTAAAGATTGATATATTGGAAGCCTATGTTTGGATATCGGAAGTGTTCCGGGTGAAATCGGGATTTTACCGGAGTACCGGGAAGGTTACCGGAACCCCCCGGGAGCTAAATGGGCCATGATGGGCCTTAGTGGAAAAGAGAAGAGGCAGCCCTACATGGGCTGCGCGCCTCCCCTTCCCCTAGTCCTATTAGGACTAGGAGAGGTGGCCGGCCCCCTCTCTCTCTTTTCCCCCTCCGCGAATCCTATTCCAACTAGGATTGGGGGGGGGGAATCCTACTCACAGAGGGAGTAGGACTCTCCTGGCGCGCCACACCTTGGCCGGCCAGTCTCCCCCCTTCTAGTCCTTTATATACTGAGGCATAGGCACCCTAGAACACACAAGTTGATCCACGTGATTTATTCCTTAGCCGTGTGCGGTGCCCCCAGCCACCATAGTCCTCGATAATACTGTAGCAGAGTTTAGGCGAAGCCCTGCTGCTGTAGTACATCAAGATCGTCACCACGCCGTCGTGCTGACGGAACTCTTCCCCGACACTTTGCTGGATCGGAGTCCGGGGATCGTCATCGAGCTGAACGTGTGCTCGAACTCGGAGGTGCCGTAGTTTCGGTGCTTGATCGGTTGGATCGTGAAGAGGTACGACTACTTCCTCTATGTTGTGTCAACGCTTCCGCAGTCGGTCTGCGTGGTTACGTAGACAGCACTCTCTCCTCTCGTTGCTGTGCATCACATGATCTTGCGTGTGCGTAGGAATTTTTTTGAAATTACTACGAAACCCAACAGTGGCATCCGAGCCTAGGTTATTTATGTTGATGTTATATGCACGAGTAGAACACAAGTGAGTTGTGGGTGATATAAGTCATACTGCCTACCAGCATGTCATACTTTGGTTCGGCGGCATTGTTGGACGAGACGACCCGGACCAACATTACGCGTGCGCTTACGCGAGACCGGTTCCCCCAACATGCTTTGCACATAGGTGGCTTGCGGGCGACTGTCTCTCCAACTTTAGTTGAACCAAGTATGGCTACGCCCGGTCCTTGCGAAGGTTAAAACGGAGTCTATTTGACAAACTATCGTTGTGGTTTTGATGCGTAGGTGAGATTGGTTCTTGCTTAAGCCCGTAGCAGCCACGTAAAATTTGCAACAACAAAGTAGAGGACGTCTAACTTGTTTTTGCAGGGCATGTTGTGATGTGATATGGTCAAGACATGATGCTGAATTTTATTGTATGAGATGATCATGTTTTGTAACCGAGTTATCGGCAACTGGCAGGAGCCTTATGGTTGTCGTTTTATTGTATGCAATGAAATCGCGATGTAATGCTTTACTTTATTACTAAGCGGTAGTGATAGTCGTGGAAGCACAAGCTTGGCGAGACGACAACGATGCTACGATGGAGATCAAGGTGTCACGCCGGTGACGATGGTGATCACGACGGTGCTTCGGAGATGGAGATCACAAGCACAAGATGATGATGGCCATATCATATCACTTATATTGATTGCATGTGATGTTTATCCTTTTATGCATCTTATCTTGCTTTGATTGACGGTAGCATTATAAGATGATCTCTCACTAAATTATCAAGAAGTGTTCTCCCTGAGTATGCACCGTTGCGAAAGTTCTTCGTGCTGAGACACCACGTGATGATCGGGTGTGATAGGTTCTACGTTCAAATACAACGGGTGCAAAACAGTTGCGCACGCGGAATACTCAGGTTATACTTGACGAGCCAAGCATATACAGATATGGCCTCGGAACACGAAGACCGAAAGGTCGAGCGTGAATCATATAGTAGATATGATCAACATAACGATGTTCACCATTGAAAACTACTCCATCTCACGTGATGATCGGTTATGGTTTAGTTGATTTGGATCACGTAATCACTTAGAGGATTAGAGGGATGTCTATCTAAGTGGGAGTTCTTTAATTAATTTGATTAACTGAACTTAAATTTATCATGAAACTTAGTACCTGATTAGTATCTTGCTTGTTTATGTTTGATTGTAGATAGATGGCTCGTGCTGTTGTTCCGTTGAATTTTAATGCGTTCCTTGAGAAAGCAAAGTTGAAAGATGATGGTAGCAATTACACGGACTGGGTCCGTAACTTGAGGATTATCCTCATTGCTGCACAGAAGAATTACGTCCTGGAAGCACCGCTGGGTGCCAGGCCTGCTGCAGGAGCAACGCCGGATGTTATGAACGTCTGGCAGAGCAAAGCTGATGACTACTCGATAGTTCAGTGTGCCATGCTTTACGGCTTAGAATCGGGACTTCAACGACGTTTCGAACGTCATGGAGCATATGAGATGTTCCAGGAGTTGAAGTTAATATTTCAAGCAAATGCCCGGATTGAGAGATATGAAGTCTCCAATAAGTTCTATAGCTGCAAGATGGAGGAGAACAGTTCTGTCAGTGAGCATATACTCAAAATGTCTGGGTATAATAATCACTTGATTCAATTGGGAGTTAATCTTCTAGATGATTGCGTCATTGACAAAATTCTTCAATCACTGCCACCAAGCTACAAGAGCTTCGTGATGAACTATAATATGCAAGGGATGAACAAGACTATTCCCGAGCTCTTCGCGATGCTGAAAACTGCGGAGGTAGAAATCAAGAAGGAGCATCAAGTGTTGATGGTCAACAAGACCACTAGTTTCAAGAAAAAGGGCAAAGGGAAGAAGAAGGGGAACTTCAAAAAGAACGGCAAGCAAGTTGCTACTCAAGAGAAGAAACCCAAACCTGGACCTAAGCCTGAAACTGAGTGCTTCTATTGCAAGCAGACTGGTCACTGGAAGCGGAACTGCCCCAAGTATTTGGCGGATAAGAAGGATGGCAAGGTGAACAAAGGTATATGTGATATACATGTTATTGATGTGTACCTTACTAATGCTCGCAGTAGCACCTGGGTATTTGATACTGGTTCTGTTGCTAATATTTGCAACTCGAAACAGGGACTACGGATCAAGCGAAGATTGGTTAAGGACGAGGTGACGATGCGCGTGGGAAACGGTTCCAAAGTCGATGTGATCGCAGTCGGCACGCTACCTCTACATCTACCTTCGGGATTAGTATTAGACCTAAATAATTGTTATTTGGTGCCAGCGTTAAGCATGAACATTATATCTGGATCTTGTTTGATGCGAGACGGTTATTCATTTAAATCAGAGAATAATGGTTGATTCTGTTTATATGAGTAATATCTTTTATGGTCATGCACCCTTGAAGAGTGGTCTATTCTTGTTGAATCTCAATAGTAGTAACACACATATTCATAATGTTGAAGCCAAAAGATGCAGAGTTGATAATGAGAGTGCAACTTATTTGTGGCACTGCCGTTTAGGTCATATCGGTGTAAAGCGCATGAAGAAACTCCATTCTGTTGGACTTTTGGAACCACTTGATTATGAATCACTTGGTACTTGCGAACCGTGCCTCATGGGCAAGATGACTAAAACACCGTTCTCCGGTACTATGGAGAGAGCAACAGATTTGTTGGAAATCATACATACAGATGTATGTGGTCCGATGAATATTGAGGCTCGTGGCGGATATCGTTATTTTCTCACCTTCACAGATGATTTGAGCAGATATGGGTATATCTACTTAATGAAACATAAGTCTGAAACATTTGAAAAGTTCAAGGAATTTCAGAGTGAAGTTGAAAATCATCGTAACAAGAAAATAAAGTTTCTACGATCTGATCGTGGAGGAGAATATTTGAGTTACGAGTTTGGTGTACATTTGAAAATTTGTGGAATAGTTTCGCAACTCACGCCACCCGGAACACCACAGCGTAATGGTGTGTCCGAACGTCGTAATCGTACTTTACTAGATATGGTGCGATCTATGATGTCTCTTACTGATTTACCACTATCGTTTTGGGGATACGCTCTAGAGACGGCCGCATTCACGTTAAATAGGGCACCATCAAAATCCGTTGAGACGACGCCTTATGAACTATGGTTTGGCAAGAAACCAAAGTTGTCGTTTCTGAAAGTTTGGGGCTGCGATGCTTATGTGAAAAAGCTTCAACCTGATAAGCTCGAACCCAAATCAGAGAAATGTGTCTTCATAGGATATCCAAAGGAAACTATTGGATACACCTTCTATCACAGATCCGAAGGCAAGACTTTTGTTGTTAAATTCGGAAACTTTCTAGAGAAGGAGTTTCTCTCGAAAGAAGTGAGTGGGAGGAAAGTAGAACTTGACGAGGTAACTGTACCTGCTCCCTTATTGGAAAGTAGTACATCATAGAAAACTGTTTCAGTGACACCTACACCAGTTAGTGAGGAAGCTAATGATGATGATCATGAAACTTCAGATCAAGATACTACTGAACCTCGTAGATCAACCAGAGTGAGATCCGCGCCAGAGTGGTACAGTAATCCTGTTCTGGAAATCATGCTACTAGATCATGATGAACCTACGAACTATGAAGAAGCGATGGTGAGCCCAGATTCCGAAAAATGGCTTGAAGCCATGAAATCTGAGATGAGATCCATGTATGAGAACAAAGTATGGACTTTGGTTGACTTTCCCGATGATTGGCAAGCAATTGAGAATAAATGGATCTTCAAGAAGAAGACTGACGCTGACGGTAATATTACTGTCTACAAAGCTCGACTTGTCGCAAAAGGTTTTCGGCAAGTTCAAGGGGTTGACTACGATGAGACCTTCTCACCTGTAGCGATGCTTAAGTCTGTCCGAATCATGTTAGCATTTTCCGCATTTTATGATTATGAATTTTGGCAGATGGATGTCAAAACTGCATTCCTGAATGGATTTCTGGAAGAATAGTTGTATATGATGCAACCAGAAGGTTTTGTCGATCCAAAGGGAGCTAACAAAGTGTGCAAGCTCCAGCGATCCATTTATGGACTGGTGCAAGCCTCTCGGAGTTGGAATAAACGCTTTGATAGTGTGATCAAAGCATTTGGTTTTATACAGACTTTTGGAGAAGCCTGTATATACAGACTTTTGGAGAAGCCTGTAGCATTTCTGATATTATATGTGGATGACATATTGTTAATTGGAAATGATATAGAATTTCTGGATAGCATAAAGGGATACTTGAATAAGAGTTTTTCAATGAAAGACCTCGGTGAAGCTGCTTACATATTAGGCATAAAGATCTATAGAGATAGATCAAGACGCTTAATTGGACTTTCACAAAGCACATACCTTGACAAGATTTTGAAGAAGTTCAAAATGGATCAAGCAAAGAAAGGATTCTTGCCTGTGTTACAAGGTGTGAAGTTGAGTAAGACTCAATGCCCGACCACTGCATAAGATAGAGAGAATATGAAAGATGTTCCCTATGCATCAGCCATAGGATCTATCATGTATGCAATGCTGTGTACCAGACCTGATGTGTGCCTATGCATCAGCCATAAGTCTAGCAGGGAGGTACCAAAGTAATCCAGGAGTGGATCACTGGACAGCGGTCAAGAACATCCTGAAATACCTGAAAAGGACTAAGGATATGTTTCTCGTATATGGAGGTGACAAAGAGCTCGTCGTAAATGGTTACGTTGATGCAAGCTTTGACACTGATCCGGACGATTCTAAATCGCAAACCGGATACGTGTTTACATTAAACGGTGGAGCTGTCAGTTGGTGCAGTTCTAAACAAAGCGTCGTAGCAGGATCTACATGTGAAGCGGAGTACATAGCTGCTTCGGAAGCAGCGAACGAAGGAGTCTGGATGAAGGAGTTCATATCCGATCTAGGTGTCATACCTAGTGCATCGGGTCCAATGAAAATCTTTTGTGACAATACTGGTGCAATTGCCTTGGCAAAGGAATCCAGATTTCACAAGAGGACCAAGCACATCAAGAGACGCTTCAATTCCATCCGGGATCTAGTCCAGGTGGGAGACATAGAGATTTGCAAGATACATACGGATCTGAATGTTGCAGACCCGTTGACTAATCCTCTACCACAAGCAAAATATGATCAGCACCAAGGCTCCATGGGTGTTAGAATCATAAAGTGGGAGACTGAAGGAAATATGCCCTAGAGGCAATAATAAAGTTATTATTTATTTCCTTATAATCATGATAAATGTTTATTATTCATGCTAGAATTGTATTAACCGGAAACATAATACATGTGTGAATACATAGACAAACAAAGTGTCACTAGTATGCCTCTACTTGACTAGCTCGTTAATCAAAGATGGTTATGTTTCCTAACCATGAACAATGAGTTGTTATTTGATTAACGGGATCACATCATTAAGAGAATGATCTGATTGACATGACCCATTCCATTAGCTTAGCACCCGATCGTTTAGTATGTTGCTATTGCTTTCTTCATGACTTATACATGTTCCTATAACTATGAGATTATGCAACTCCCGTTTACCGGAGGAACACTTTGGGTACTACCAAACGTCACAACGTAACTGGGTGATTATAAAGGAGTACTACAGGTGTCTCCAAAGGTACATGTTGGGTTGGCGTATTTCGAGATTAGGTTTTGTCACTCCGATTGTCGGAGAGGTATCTCTGGGCCCTCTCGGTAATGCACATCACATAAGCCTTGCAAGCATTGCAACTAATGAGTTAGTTGCGGGATGATGTATTACAGAACGAGTAAAGAGACTTGCCGGTAACGAGATTGAACTGGGTATTGGATACCGACGATCGAATCTCGGGCAAGTAACATACCGTGACAAAGGGAACAACGTATGTTGTTATGCGGTCTGACCGATAAAGATCTTCGTAGAATATGTAGGAGCCAATATGGGCATCCAGGTCCCGCTATTGGTTATTGACCGGAGACATGTCTCGGTCATGTCTACATTGTTCTCGAACCCGTAGGGTCCGCACGCTTAAGGTTATGATGACAGTTATATTATGAGTTTATGCATTTTGATGTACTGAAGGTTGTTCGGAGTCCCGGATGTGATCACGGACATGACGAGGAGTCTCGAAATGGTCGAGACGTAAAGATTGATATATTGGAAGCCTATGTTTGGATATCGGAAGTGTTCCGGGTGAAATCGGGATTTTACCGGAGTACCGGGAAGGTTACCGGAACCCCCCGGGAGCTAAATGGGCCATGATGGGCCTTAGTGGAAAAAAGAAGAGGCAGCCCTACATGGGCTGCGCGCCTCCCCTTCCCCTAGTCCTATCAGGACTAGGAGAGGTGGCCGGCCCCCTCTCTCTCTTTTCCCCCTCCGCGAATCCTATTCCAACTAGGATTGGGGGGGGGAATCCTACTCACAGAGGGAGTAGGACTCTCCTGGCGCGCCACACCTTGGCCGGCCAGCCTCCCCCCTTCTAGTCCTTTATATACTGAGGCAGAGGCACCCTAGAACACACAAGTTGATCCACGTGATCTATTCCTTAGCCGTGTGCGGTGCCCCCAGCCACCATAGTCCTCGATAATACTGTAGCAGAGTTTAGGCGAAGCCCTGCTGCTGTAGTACATCAAGATCGTCACCACGCCGTCGTGCTGACGGAACTCTTCCCCGACACTTTGCTGGATCGGAGTCCGGGGATCGTCATCGAGCTGAACGTGTGCTCGAACTCGGAGGTGTCGTAGTTTCGGTGCTTGATCGGTTGGATCGTGAAGAGGTACGACTACTTCCTCTACGTTGTGTCATCGCTTCCGCAGTCGGTCTGCGTGGGTACGTAGACAGCACTCTCCCCTCTCGTTGCTATGCATCACATGATCTTGCGTGTGCGTAGGAATTTTTTTGAAATTACTACGAAACCCTTCAAGAGCATCTCCAGTCGCGCCCCCAATAGGCCTCCCCAGGCCACTTTTTCGGCGCCGACGCCGAAAAAACGGCCCAGTCGCGCCCCCAGGACGCCGAAAATCGCCGGTTCGGCCCTTTTTCCGCCCGGCGGTCACATGCCGCACCCGGCACACTGGGGAGCAGTTGGGGGCTCCGACGCAAGGGAAAAGCGTGGCTGGCCCACACCGTCAGGGGAAAAGTCAAGGTTTTATTCCCCGACTCGCCTCCCACCCCCCGCGCCCTCGGCCACCAGTAGCTATATCCCGGCGCCGCCCACCGCCCTACACCGCTAGATAGCCATTCCCCGCCGGAAAAATAGCAGCGCTTCGCCGTGGCAGCCCCTCCAACAGCAGCTGGGCGTTTTCGGCCGCGGAGGCGCGGTTTAGCGGCGGGTACACGCTCACCGAGCGCAAGGTGTTTGGCGATTTGCCTGCCTCGGCGATGGACTCGGATGACGAGGAAGCGCTCGCCGCGCTGCTGGAGGAGGAAGCCGAGGCCGACGTCCAGGAAGAAGAGCATCTCATGGTGCTCGCCGCCCTCGCCCAGCTGCTGGCGAGCAATGAAAAGCCGCGGCGAGGTGGCTCGACGCCTGGGCGGGTGAAAGCAAAGAACCGGCATCGTCTCGAAGGCTACTCCATGCTCTACTCTGATTACTTCGCCGATGCTCCACTTCACGGCGAGAAAACATTTCGGCGCCGTTATCGGATGAGCCGAAAGCTCTTCCTCAGGATTGTGAATTCCATCCGGTAGTTCGATAACTACTTCAAGTGCAAGATGGATTGCACCGGCGCTCTTGGATTCACCTCCATCCAGAAGTGCACGACAGCTATGAGGATGCTTGCATATGGAGCTCCCGGTGATTCACTCGACGACTATGGGCGCATGGCCGAGTCCACCAGCATAGAGTGTTTCTACAAGTTATGTCGGGCAATGGTGACAGTGTTTGGACCACAATACTTGAGAACACCCAATGCGGAATACACTGCTCGAATCCTAGCACAGAATGCAGCAAGAGGATTTCCTGGGATGCTTGAAAGCATCGACTGCATGCATTGGAAATGGAAGAATTGCCCATTTTCTTGGCAGGGGATGTACAAAGGCGCCAAAGGCGGTTGCAGTGTGATGCTTGAGGCGGTGGCCACACAGGACCTCTGGATTTGGCACTCCTTTGGTATGCCAGGAACTCACAATGACATCAACGTGCTGCAGTGCTCTCTTATCTTTTGCCAAGCTTGTTGAAGGTCATTCTCCTCCGGTGAACTTCGAGATCAATGGGCGGCACTACAACAAGGGGTACTATCTAGCTGATGGCATCTATCCGAGATGGTCGACATTTGTGAAGACGATCTCAAACCCTGTGCCAGGAGGCAAGAACGCCTGGTTTGCGAAGGTTCAGGAGGCTTGCAGGAAGGATGTCGAGCGGGCATTTGGTGTGCTCCAATCTCGATTTGCTGTTGTTCGGTACCCCGCTCAGACCTGCACGAAAGATCAAATATGGAAGATTATGACTTGCTGTGTCATCTTGCACAACATGATCATCGAGAGCGAGCAAGAAGACCCAGTGTTTGACACTGAACCATACTACAGGCAGGGTCCTCTAACCGAAGTTGATCACTAGCTACCGGCAACCTGGACTGCCTATCTCAGTATGCGTCAGGAGATCCGAGACCCACATGTGCATCATCAACTGCAGCAAGATCTGATAGAGCATCTATGGAGGGTCAAGGGCGACGCCGGGTGCGACGTGTGATGAAATATGAGTTTTTATTTGTTGAACTATATAATTTGTATTAAACTATTTGTTGTTGTACTATTTTGTTGAAGTATTTGATATTTTTGTGATGAAATATGCGATAATTTTTTTTATGTGCATAATTGAACGCCGAACAACGGCGAACCACGTCGAATATGGGCCTATTGTCGCCCATATGGGCCCTTTATTCGCCGAAATGGGGCTGAAAAATGGGCCAATTTCGGCGCCTGGGGGCGACGACTGGGCGCGAAAACGCCCCCAGCGTCGATTGCATCGCCGGCTTGCCCCAGGGGGGCGTTTTTTATGCGTCCTAGGGGGCCGAACGGCTGAAGATGCTTTTAGTTGACATGACTATTGGCATATATATACGCTTAGTAGGCGCGACAATGCAGTCTAGTTAGACACATTGATATTTAATTGACAGGAAGACTAGTTCGTCGAAACATCCCCATGCGGGATCTATTTTCAAAGAGCACGTCGCGAGGATTACAACTGTGAAAACGGATCTTAATTCTGACGCGCGATTTAAAAATTATGACTTTTTAAAAATTTGAAAACTCAAATTAAATGTGTTCATATCTGTTCACATGTATACTTTTATAGTACTTTTCTAGTATGTGGTACTTTTTCTAATTAGAATTGTTTTATCAATTGAAAGGGACTAATTATTACCTTTTCGGATTAGGGACCAACATTGTTTATTTTAGACCGCCGTTCGGGACGATTAGCGAGCAGCTAGCCGCTCGCTAGATCGGTCTATCAAAATTTTGCAGGATCCGCTACAGCTGCTCTGCTCTTCGAAGCCCTGAGAGGAGGACCAATACAGCCTGATCGGGAAACCAATGAAAACATCCAAACGGCATGTCTGCAGCATCAAACAGGCGGTAAAAAGGAAAGCGAGCTGCCAACCAACAGACTTGCCGAGCAGCATTTGGTAAAAGTTTCAGGCATCGATGATAACTGCTTGGTTCCAGCAAAAGAGCATTCTGGATCGTGACATGCAAACCACCACTAACACACAAAGTACACTATTCTACCACCTTTTTACAGGTATATACACACAGAACGAACGAACATTCCGAAAAGAACTACTACCGTGGAAGCAGCACTGGCACTCCTGAAGAGCTAATCCAGTACGCGGAGACCCGGCTCGGACTGTTCCTTCCTCATCGCCCCAACCGCCCCCCTGAAAATGCCAACCAACAGGGACCGATTAGAAATGCCGGTCGTTTAAACGCGATGAAATGGGACTAGAAATGCTCCATCCGGTTTCGTTTCATAGTCCTCCTTTTGTTTGAACAGAAAGCTATAAACTATGTTTTTGTTGCCGCAATAGGAAATATGTGCTACAGTATAATATGTACTATACCAAACAGCGAGCAAGGTAACATCAACTTTCATAACGTGAAATCGTCATACAAGCACCAAGGTTCGTAGAAACACGGTCCATAACATTGCTACTGCTTAAAGGCAATTTAATTAAGCAATCGTTGAAGAACAGCTACAGAAGGAATGCAATGCAGGATTGTAATATATACCTATGCGCTACCTGCATCTCCTCGTTTTCAGGCTTCAGTTTCATTCCAGCCGAGAACGCAGCAGAGGCCTGTTTGTACTCCTAATGATGAAATTGTGGATCAAAGATTTTCTACAGAGCCGGAGGTGATGTATAAAGCAGCAAAAAGATTATAGTCTTACCAGAAGAGACATGAGGGCGGCTCCTTTCCGGTAGTAACCTTTAGGAAACTTAGGGTTCAGACTTATGCAAGCATTGGCATCAACCAAAGCGGCATGTGCTTCACCACACTTCAGATGGCACAGGCTCCTGTTCGAATACAACACCGCGTCAGCCGGATCCAGCTTGATTGCCTGCACCAAACCAAATGTTAAAAGACCACGAAGCGCAGCCTGTTTATTCCTGAATGAAACAAGAACCTAGTACGATAAGTGAAGCTAAACTAGCGTGTGATCGGAAACCTAAGTGGCACGGTTACAGTTTTAGAACTGAACCTAGTTCAGAAATCAAACGGAAACAGCTCACTAAACCAGTTAAAAGCGTCAGATAGAATGTGTTGCACAAAAGAAAGAGATTTTATCAGTTATAAATGTTATCCAAATTTATTTGAAGAAATAATGATTTACGCACTTACGAAAAATAAAAATTAAGTCAAAACAGATAAATCAACCATGACTGTTTCCCTTTGGTGGAGTATGAAATCCAATTCGGAGAATTTCAGTTATTTTCTGTTTGCGGGAAAAATCACTCCCAACTTCTGATTCCTAAATCCTAATTAAGCTGTAACCTAGCTGTGTGAAACTAGTCAGTACATGGCGCAGACATGTAAGTTAGGAAGGATGTTTAAAAATCAGTTCCCAGCTAATGTCAATTAGTTAATGATACATTAGCAATACAGAAATAGAAGTGTCTTCCGATGGTTTTTCAGTAACAGCACTTACCTCGGTATAGAATTTTGATGCCGCGGCATAGTCCTTGCCCTCAACTGCTTTTGCACCTTGTGATTTCAGCCGAGCCTTCCTATCTTTGTCACTTGACTTGTCCTACATTATTAAGAGAACTTGTACCAACATTAAATAAAAAAAATAAGGTGCCACAGGCTGTAAAATGTCGGAATAACGGATGTCTTATTCCCCAAACTAGTACAAAAAAACATGGTTTTCTTCAAATAGCAGGATACATGCATAGATATGCTCAAGGTGAAATATTGTAAAAAATTAATAACCTTCTTAAAAAGGGATAGAAATATTAGTCAAAAGACACAAATCAACAGTAGCTTGCGTTTGCTGGTATATTAACTCCTGACCCTACACAGCTATACCTGTCAATTATAGCAGCACAAAACATTCTTACATGTGGGAATAAGTAACCGGTAGAGTGTGAACACATACATTCGTAGGATGCCAAGTGTTATATTCTTAAGACTGCCACTTAGTGATGTCTTAGCAAATATGAAAATAACAGTGCTCTCCAACAGCTTGTTCAGTAAGAGGGCCATCGAAAATGAATGCACGACAATATACCTCGGAATAGAATTTTGATGCAGCGACATAGTTCTTCCCTTCAGCAGCTTTTGCACCGCTTGATTTCAGTGAAGCTTTGCTATCATTGTCACCTTTCTTAACCTAAATAATTAAACAAAACTTATGTTAAGATATGTTAAAAATTACAGATGCTGCAAAACTGTACTAAGGCAGGATAACCTGTCTTATTTCTTCTAGTAATAAGAATAGCTGATGACATATTAACTGTACAGAACTGAAGATGGCATTCTAACACAATGATATGGATTACTTTCATACATCACCCAACTATTAATATGCAGAGTAAGTTTCCCAGTTCTCAATGAAATGATTCCAAATATCCCCCGTTTACTACACTGTATACCTCTGATGGATCCATCAAATCTCCTATCTAGCTCCATCCTATAATCTTCACCCAAAAATGGATGGATCTAGGGAACTATCTATGTAGCTTTCAGACTATTATTCTTGAAAGCAGATCAAAGTGCTCTATCTATTCATCAAAGAGATGAGTAGAGTTTGATTATTGCATCATCTTCTTGCATGGACTTGCCAGAGGCACCTGATACCAGTTTATACCGACAAAAAGAAACACTGCATAAATGTCCCCATTTGTTTTCCATCACTTCAATATCCATGTGTGTGAGAGAGAGGGTTGCTTGGTTTCCCAAGCAGGCCAGGGTACGGAGGATACAAAAAAGGAAAATACAAGGGCTGTGAGTTAAAAAATGACGGGACAAGATTTTTGCAAAAACACGAAGATACATAATTGATGCAATCTCCTCTATAACATGATGTCATGAAAGGCAACCAGTGGGAGACAAAGCAAACAGTTCTTTGGCTTGTGACATGTCTGGATCCAAAATTTCTCATGGAACTAGTAAAAACGTAACATCATTGGGCGCCTACAAACACTGAGCTAAACATGAACTGCCGATATTGAAAAGTGAAATCATGAATGATACAAGGTCTCAGCAATAGGATCGTTCCGTCCAGATGACCTTTATGGTGGAATTAGTCAGCACCTAGTTTTTGGACAGGACGACTGGAGCTTCTAATCTGATTTTCACTCCATGATTTTGTCTCAACGTCACTGAACCTCACATATTGAATGCGGCGAGATGTACTAAAGGAGCAGTAAACAAAAATTATGGTTTGCATGCACTCGAGTTCCAAGAGACATCACATAATATTCATCACCCGGGACAGGTTTATCCAACAAGTGTCAGAGACAACAACAATGATGTTAAGAGCATCAAGTATCAAGGTTTAAGAACTAACATAAATTAGAAAAATAATTCACCTGCTTAGCTGGAACATTGATATTTGCGCCAACCTCCAACAAGTATTTAACGCATGTGGTTAAGCCATTGTTAGTTGCTACCGCCAATGGAGTTTCAGGAGTTGTACAATTGACGTCCGCACCAGCCTGTGGGTGAACAGATATAACATAAAACACATGGAGAATACAAAGGCATCTTCCACCATAAGATTCCCTCAAGCAATCATAATGTGCAGAATGTGAACAGCACACCATACCTTGACAAGAAGTTTCATGCACTCTAAGCAAGTGGATTCATTCATTCTTTCAGGAGTAACATAGAGTGCTGTGGTCAGGGGTGTACCAAGGTCCCATGAGACTTTGTTCGGCTGCAATTTTAGTTTGAAAAACAAAAGGGACCTCCCAGGTTCCACATATGTTGAAGAAATATGATTCTAGGGATTGTATATGCATAAAAACTTGAGCTATGAAGAAAAAATAGCTCAAATGGAAGAACATCAATTTACTAATTACATCTGCATGGTGCTCCAGCAAAATCTTCATAGCACTGAACTTCCCATGAGCTGCAGCGGCAACTAGAGGCGTCCCATGAGGAGAAGGTGCATCAACATTAGCTCCTTTCGATAGCAGCAGTCGTGCAATTTCATCACAGCCTAGCAAGAAAGGAGGCATCCACACAGTTTGAATAGTTATATACTATCAGTATAGACAACACGCTGGCAAAAAGAATTTCAATTGCGGGGCAAATTCATTTTGGGATATTTATTTAAAAAAATCATGTGGTGGAACCATCACTTGCGTATTATCACTCAGATGGTCAACCTCATAACCAGATCGGGCAGCAATTCAACAGAGAAATATGAAATCATATGCAACCATTTTTTACAGTGCAGAATGTGAAGAAATAGACACCTGTTGCTACTGCTTCATGCAGAGGAGTCGTGCCGTTGGAGGAATCTTTTATGTTGGGATCAGCACCTTTTTCAAGAAAATACCTTGTGGCATTCACTTCCCCATGCCCCACCGCAAAAGACAAAGGCGTCGCACCTGCCAACAAAGCATTACAATCAAGCAATTTAGTCAAACATTGACACCCTGCCATACCGTAATAACAAACGGTTGGGCCTAAGAAATCTACTGCCGTCTTCTTCACTTGCTCAGCATATGAAGGGATGCATATCACAAGCAATACTGAAGACTGAAATCTCAGAGATACGCACATTTGCAGGTGCACATAAACAAGTGGTGGTATAATTAATACTGCATAACAAAACATCATTCACAAGCATGTTTTTACTTTTTAGAAGGAAATTTTATAATCACCAGGTTTCACTAGCACAAGCTTATATTACGCGACAAAAATATGTTAAAACGAAGTAATAATCGGAATGGTAAGAATTTAATTGACTGGCCCGCATATGTGAGACGAAACAAATGAGGAAAGGAAATTCCTACAGATGGAATGCCAATAATTCACGTTATGTCTATGAATTGCGTTGTACCGTATGAAGTAGTATTTGCTTAGCTTGCTTCCCAGTCAGAAACAAGAACTCAACTGAAACACAGAAGCATTTGATTCAGTAGTAGTATTTGGGAGAGGCGCCGGCCGTACCAGAGCCAGGATTAGCAGCCTCGGAGTCGACATCAAATCGAAGCTCCTCCACCAAGTACTTGCAGATCCCCACATCACCCTTGGATGCTGCGGCATGCAATGCCCCAACGTCCCTGAGCCTCACGGAGGCAAGCGACTCCCTGTCATCCTCGCCCATGCCATCTACCACGGCTTCAAGACGATCGACCCAGATTTCAAAAGAACCACGTTAATTACGGCTAAGGTAAACCCTAATCCAGAACAATGCCATCACGGAGGAGGGTCTTACCCTTGAGGCGGTCGAGGTCGCCGTCCTCGCACGCGAAGAGGAACTGCTCCTGCGGCGGCCACCGCCAGCCGGTGCTACCCAGATCGCGCGCGCGACGAGCGGGAGGCCAGGAAGGAACACGTCAGGGGCCATGGTAGACCGAATGAAACTCGCCCGAAATGGTGAGGCGAGACAGAGCGGAGGGGGTCGCGTGCGCGCGCACGTGCCCACGTCGGTGACGGTGGCCTGGAGGCCGAGGCGGGCGGCGGCGTCGGCGAGGGCGCGAGCCGCCGCGGCTCTCTGGACGTCGCTCGCGCTCGCGCATCCTCCTCCGGCGCCGCTAGGGATCCTCCCGTTCTCCATGGCGGGAGAGAGCTCGAGAAGGCCCTGGAAGCGGGCGGGCAGATGGTCGGGCTTAGCGGTGGGGCGGTGGCTTCTATGGGAAGGAAAGGAGGCCTCTGTGTGGGAGAGAGAAGGCTGCGACGGATGGATGGGATGCGACGGGACGGGGTGCGGAGGCGCCAGTGGGAGGGCCGTTGACTGCGGATGACGACGGAGAATCCGGGGAGGCGTGACGATCTCCATAGTGGCATGTGTTGGTGCACTGGGTGAGCCGAGTGATGTCGAGCTGCTTCTGCTGCAGCTATCACTTCAACGCAGTGGGGTTGGGGTGCATCGAGTGTGTGCCCAAAATAAGTGTAGCAGAGACAGCTTGTGTGTGTATAGCCGGACTTGATAAATCTAAAACTAAGAGCATCTCCAGCCGTTCGGCCCCAGGGTGCTAAAAAATAACGGTCTGGGGATGAATCGGCGCTAATTCGGTCCCTGAGACGACCTAGCTTCCAGTCACGCCCTCAGGACGCGAAAAATTCGAACTTAGTCGTTCCAACGGAAGATGTTCGGAAACATAGGAACAATAATTGCTGCATGTGTGGTATGCAAGATTCATGGCGTCACAATCTCATCGAGTGCACGATGGCAAGATGTGCGTGGTCTCTGGTTGATCCAGTGCTATTGGAACATATGATAGCCACTTCGGAACCACTCGCATGAAATTGGTTGTTCTCCATGATGAAGCTTCTGCCGCATGAGGAGCTAACTCGTATGACGGTAACGTTGTGGATAATCTGGACGGCAAGAAAACTCATCCATGAGGGTATACATCAAAGCCCCCTTTCCACTCACCTTGTTGTGACGAGTTCTATTTCACAACTTGATCAAGTTATCCCTTTGCTGACGCCAAACATTGGCCCTGCAAATCAGGGGGAGAAGAGATGGAGGCCATATCCTGTTGGATGTGTTAAGATGAATGTTGACGCGGGAGTATTTGTGAACCATAATATTGGGGTGGCTGCAGCAATTTGCTGTGACAGAGATGGCACATATTTAGGCCCAGTTCTTTTCCAAAATCTAGAGATTCTTTCATAATCCACCCCCTACACAACTTCTCTCAGAATCTTTAAGTCCCATTTTTTTACAATTCTATCTAGTTAGGATCTAATTAGATAGGATTGTAGAACAAATGGGGCTAAAAAATTCTGGAAAAAACTGGATAGGGGTCGAATTCTGGGAGAATCCTCAGATTCTGACAAAAACTGGGCTTTAGAGTCATCAGTCCTGGTCACTCATGGATCGGTGGATCCTACTTCACTAAGACGATTGCATGCTCTATCGTCGGCTGAAGACTTGGGATGCGCCATCTTCATATTGCATCAAATTGCAAGTGGTGAAAAATATCAATTGTGTGGCTAGAGGATCTTATGGTGTCGTCGTCAAGGAGATTAAGGAGATGGAGAAATCTTTTATTTCATGCTCTTTTGTTCATGAATTTCAAGCTTCTAATTTTGAAGCTCATAAGTTGTATAGGCTAGGTGTTTCCCTTCCACAGAGTAGACATTTGTGGTTAGGTCCTCCTCATGATCCATATGTAATACCTGTAAACATTACCTCGGTTTAATAAAGCCTAGCTGATTTTGCTCCCCCAAAAAATACAATTATAGCAGTACCGAAAGAAAATGTAGCACCAGAATTCTACCTTGTTAGCTGTGTTTGCCTTCAACCGTTTTAGCCTTCATAAATATTAACAAATGTCAGTTTTGCTAAAGCACATCTAGATGTGCCATAAGTATTGCACATCTAAGTCATATGTCATTGATCTTACATTGAGATTCGTGTGAATATTTTCTTTCTCTTTTTTCCTTTTCTCTTTATGCTTGATTCACTCATTTAGATGTGCAATAACTAGAGCCCATCTAGATGTGCCCTAGACACACCCAACAAATGTCCTTATGGCAATCGAAATTCTGCAGGATCCGCTAGAGTTGCTCTTACAAGCCCTGAGCGGAGGACCAATGAAAACATCCAAACTGCATCAAACACGCAGAAAAAAGAAGACATGCCGACTGCCGAGCGGCATTTGGTAACAGTTTCATGTGCTGATAAGAGCTCCCAGCATCCAAAGAGCGTTTTGGATCGTAACATGCAAAACCACTACACAAGTACGTTCTACCTTTTTACAGGTATATATACACAGAACGAACATTCAAAAAAGACTACTGTGGAAGCAGAAGCACTCCTGAAGAACTAATCCAGTGCGTAGAGACTCGGCTCAGACTGTTCCTTCCTCATTGCCTCAACTGCCTCCCTGAAATTGCCAACAGGAAACAAGTAGAAATCTCAATCATTACACACGACACGATGCCAATGGGATTATAAATGCTCCAGGTTGTTCCATCTTCACACAACCATTTCGTAGTCCCTTTGTTTGAAAATCAGACGGGAATGCTATTTTTTGTCGCAAAAGGAATGATATGCCACAGTACAGCATGCACAAACATACGGCCAGCAACGTAACACTTTCATAAAATGTGAAACCATCATACGAGCACCAAGGTTCATAAAACATGGTCCATAATATCACTACTGTTTAAAGGTAATTTAATTAATCAACCGTTGAAGAATAGCTATAGAAGGAATGAACTGGATTGTACCTATGCGCCTCCTGCATCTCCTTGTTGTTAGGCTCCAGTTTCATTCCAGCCGAGAACGCATCAGAGGCCTCTTTGTACTCCTAATAATGAAATCATCGTTCAAAGATTTTCTACAGGGCCGGAGGTGATGTATAAAGCAGCAAAAAAAAACATTTATTCTTACCAGAAGAGACATAAGGGCGGCTCCTTTCCGGTAGTAACCTTTATGCCACTTAGGGTCCAGACTTATGCAAGCATTGGCATCAATCAAAGCGTCATGTGCTTCACCACACTTCAGATAGCAAAGGCTCCTGTTCGAATACAACACCGCGTCAGCCGGATCCAGCTTGATTGCCTGCACCAAACCAAATGTTAAAAGACCACGAAGCACAACCTGTTTATTGCGGGGTAAAACAAGAACCATGATCTGCTCCATTTGTGTTAACTAGTTAATGATACAGTATTACATTAGCAATACAGAAATAAAAGTGTTTTCCAATGGGTTTTCAGTAACAGCGTTTTTGAATATAACTGCCTCAAAATATACCTCTGTGTAAAATTTTGATGCGGCGGCATAGTCCTTGCCCTCAACTGCTTTTGCACCTAGTGATTTCAGCCGAGCCTTCCTATCTTTGTCACTTGACTTGCCCTACATTATTAAGAGAACTTGTACCAAGATTAAATAGAAAAGTAAGATGCCACAGGCTGTAAAATGCCGGAATAACGGATGTCTTATTTCCCGAACTAGTTCAAAAAACATGGTTTTCTTCAAACAGCAGGATACATGCCAAGATATACTCGAATCCAAATGAATGGGCAGAGCTTTCACTATAAATGTAAACCTTGGATGGGAATTGTACCGTCCTTTCGTAAGGCCTTGCCTACTTCAGCAAAAAACATGCAAAATAGCCTTTCTATAGCACTGACCCTCCCCCCCCCCCCCCCCACACACACACACACACAAAAAAAAACTCGAATGTCATTTTTTTATCACAAAAAAGGTACACAGCTATAACATGTTCTTCACACAAAAATTTAGATTTCCTCGTTTTTTTTCTATTTTTTTCAATTTACTTTCACCTGGGTGCATGTGAGCTAGCGAGCCAACCCAGCTCAATTTTATAACTTCAGAATGATCAAAGTTAATAGCTGAAACCCGGCCGAAAATAGGATAGAAGTAGTCAAGTGAACCAGTTAAAATAAATACATTCCTTTATTAGTAATGAAATATTGTTAAAAATTAATGATATACACTTAAAAAGTGGTTATAAAAATTAGTCAAAACACAAGACACAAATCAACAGTAACTTGGATTTGCTGGTATATTAACTCCCGACCCTATGCAGCTATACAGGTCAATTATTTAGAAGCACAACAAGGCGTTCTTAGATGTGGGAATCAGTAACCAGTAGTGGGAACATGTACATTCATAGGATGCCAAGTGCTATATTCTCATCTAATGTCCATGACTGTGATGTATTAGCAATATAAAATAACAGTTCTCTCCCAACAGCTTGTTCAGTAAGAGGGCCATTGAAAATGATTGCACAACAATATACCTCAGAACACAATCTTGATGCAGCAACATAGTTCTTCCCCCTAACAGCTTTTGCACCGCTTGATTTCAGTGGAGCTTTGCTATCACTGTCACTTTTCTTAACCTAAATCATTAAACAAAACTTATATTAAGATGCTGCAAAACTGTACCAAGGCAGAATAACCTGTCTTATTTCTCCTATTAATAGAAACAGCTGATGACATATTAACTGTACAGAACTAAGATGACATTCTAACACAAGGATACGAATTACTTCTGTACATTACCCACTCTTAATATGCAGAGTAAATTTCCCAGTTCTCGATGAAATGATTCCAAATGTCCCCCATTTATCAGAAAGGTGTGGCTACTCTGATGGATGGATCAAATCTCATATCTAGCTTTCCATCCTATAGTTATGTCCCAAAAATGGAAGGATCTAGGAAACTATCTATCTAGCTTTCTGACTATTATTTTTGAAAGCGGATCAAAGTGCTCTATCTATTCATCAAAGAGATGAGTAGAGTTTGATTATTGCGTCTTCTTGTATAGACTTGTCCCAACCATCCAAATTCTGGCAACCAGAGACACCTGATAGGCTGATACCAGTTTATACTTTATACCAAAAGAAAAACGAACACATAAATTAATGTCCCCATTTGTCACTCCTACATCGGAAACTCCCAGCTGACAGTTTCTTGTTTGCAATAACCCTTCACTATTGTTTTCCATCACTTCAATGTCCATATGTGTGTGTGAGAGGGGTTTCCCAAGCAGGTCAGTGTATGGAGGATACAAAAAAGGAAAATACAGGGGCTGTGAGTGCAAAAAAATGACACGAGAAGATTTTTGCAAAAATCAAAGATATATAATTTATGCAATCTCCTCTATAACATAATGTCATGACAGACAACTAGTGTGAGCAAAAGCAAACAGTTCTTGGGCTTGTGATATGTCTGGATCCAAAATTTCGCATGGAACTAGTAAAAACGTAACATCATTGGGCGCCTACAATTCTAACACTAAGCTAAACATGAAATTGCAAATATTAAAAAGTGAAGTCATGAATGATACAATGGAACAGCAACAGATCTAAGCAATAGGATCATTACGTCCAGATGACCTCCGTGCTGGAAATCGTGAGCACCTACTTTTTGGATAGGACTACTGGGGCTTCTAAACTGATTTTCTCTCCATGATTTTGTCTCAACGTCACTGAACCTCACATATTGAATACTACGATATGCACTGAAGGAGCAGTAAACAAGAAATATGATTTGAGTGCACTCCAAGATTTCCATGAGACATCACATAATATTCATCACCAGGACAAGTTTATGCAACAAGTGCCAGAGATAACAACAATGGTGTTAGAGCATCAAGTATCAAGGTTTAAGAACAAACATACATTAGAAAAATAATTCACCTGGTTAGCTGGAACATTGATATTGGCGCCAACCTCCAACAAGTATTTAAAGCATGTGGTTAAACCATTGTTAGTTGCTATTGCCAATGGAGTTTCAGGAATTGTACAATTGACATCCGCGCCAGCCTGTGGGTGAACAGATATAACATAAAACACGTGGAGATATGAAAAAGTATCTTCCGACATGAGATTCCATCAAGCAACCAAAATGTGCAGAATGTGAATTGCACACACACACCTTGACAAGAAGTTTCACGCACGCTAAGCAAGTGGACTCATTCATTCTGTCAGGAGTAGCATAGAGTGCTGTGGTCAGGGGTGTACCAAAGTCCCATGAGACTTTGTTCGGCTGCAATTTTATTTTGAAAAAATACAAGTCACTTCCCAGGTCCCATATATGTTGAACAAATAGGATTCTAGGGATTGTATACGCATCAAAACTTGAGCTATGCAGAAAAAGAAGTAAGCTCAAGTGGAAGAACATCAATTTACTAATTACATCTGCATGGTGCTCCAGCAAAATCTTCATAGCATTGAACTTCCCATGGGCTGCAGCGGCAACTAGAGGTGTCCCATGAGGAGAAGGTGCCTCAACATTAGCTCCTTTCGATAGCAGCAGTCGTGTAATTTCATCACAGCCTAGCAAGAAAGGAGGCGTCCACACCGTTTAAATAGTTATATCCTATCAGTATTCACAACATGTTGACAAGAAGGTTTTCAATTGCTGGACAAATTCATTTTGGGACTTTTTTTCTAAAGAAGTCATGTAGTGGAACCATCACTTCCGTATTATCACTCCCGGGCTGCATCCCAATCATAAACACAAAGTTGGGACGGTCAACCTCATAACACAATCGGACAGCAACTCAACAGAGAAATATGACATCATATATATGCAACAAACTTTTACAGAGCAGAATGTGAAGAAATAGACACCTGTTGCTACTGCTTCATGCAGAGGAGTCGTGCCGGTGGAGGAACTTTTTGTGTTGGGATTAGCACCTTTTTCAAGAAAATACCTTGCAGCAGTCATTTCCCCATGCGCCACCGCGAAAGACAAGGGTGTCGAACCTGCCAAGAGAATTACAATCAAGCAATTTTAGTCAAATAGCAACTGGTTGGGCCTAAGAAATCTACTGCCATTGTCTGCACTTCCTCAGCATCATATCACAAGCAATACTGAAGACTGAAATCTCACAGACACACACATTTGCAGGTGCATATAAACAAAATGGTATAATTAATACTGCATTCACAAGCATGTTTAGAAGGAAATCTTATAGTCATCAGGTCTCGCTATCATAATCTAATATTATGCAACAAAAATATATGAAGCGAAGTAATAAACTGAACAGTAAGATTTTTTTTTCTTCTGAATTTTGAACAGTAAGAATTTAATTAACTGGCCCTAGCACGAGCAGATGGACGGAGCATGAGAGATGAACAAATAAGGAAATTCCTAATGCCAATAATTCACATTCCATCTACGAATTGCATCGTATGGTATTAAGTAGCAGTAGCTTGGTTCCCAGAAACAAGAACTGGAAAGAAACATTGGAGCATTTGATTTAGTATTTCAGAGAGGCGTGCGTACGTACCAGAGCTAGCATCCGAGTCGACATCAAATCCAAGCTGCTCCACCAGGTACCTGCAGATGGCCATATCACCCGCGCCTGCTGCGGAATGCAACGCCCCACAGCCCTCGACCCTCACAGAGGCAAGCGACTCCCTGTCATCCTTGTCCATGCCATTTACCAAGGCTTCAGGGCGACCCAGATTTCAACAGAACCACGTTAACTAAGGCACATCCTCATACATGATCCAATTTCCGACAAGAATGTTGCATGAAACAAGATCAAGACGCTCAGTAAACGGATGGTGAAATGTACAGAAAACAACCCCCACAAGAGGAAAATCAATCAACTAAAGCGAGCAGACCATCACATAGCACATAGCAGCACCATCAACTATTCAACTTACATATCATATACTGCAACTGTAAGTAGCAACCAACCACGGCTAAAACCCTATCCAGAACAACGCCATCACGGAGGAGGATCGTACCCTTGGCCCGGCGCAGGTCGCCTTGCGAGCACGCGAGGAGGAACTGCATCTGCGGCGACCAGCCGCCGGTACCTGGGCGCGCGACGAGCAGGAAATTAAACCAGGAACGCACGCCGCCGTCAGGGAGATGGAGGATCGCGGAGCGGATGTCGCCCGAAATGGCGGCGCGAAACGGGACAGAGAGAGGGGGGTCGGTCGCGGCGCGCGGCACGTACCGACGTCGGTGACCTCGAACCCGTGGAGGGCGGCGGCTTCGGCGAGGGCGAGCGCCGCCGCGGCTCGCTGGACGTCGCTCGCGCTCGCCGCCGGCGCGGGCCCCCTCGCCCCTCCCCCTGCGCCGCGGCGGCTCTTCCCCATGGCGAGAGGCGGGAGCGAGCTCGAGAAGGGTCTGGAAGCGGGCGGAGGGTCGGGTTTAGGGGTGGGCGGTGGTGGCTTCGGTGGGAAGGAGCGGAAGAAGGGCGAGGGAAATGGGAGAGAGAAGCCCGCGACGCGGTGGATCGGTCGACGCGTGTCTCCACGGACGGTGGGGATGTGATGGGACGGGGTGCGGCACGTTTGGCCGTGCGGAATGAGGGGGTCGTGCGCGCCGTTGACTGCGGCCGACCTTTCTCCATCCATAGGAAAGGTGATGATACGGACCACCAAGCGTGCCATCACTGTACGTTAAGTCAACATCAACGCGCATTTGGGTCCACCACGTACGAAACGTTAAGCGGCGACTGAAGGGCGATCGCGAGGCGATCTCCCAGACGGCGCTAGGGTTAGGGTTTTGGTAACGGGGGTGGTGAGTTTACGGTGGTGCCTGGGGCGGCGACTGCGTCTCCCTCGGCGCGGACTGGTGTAGCCTTCCTCCTTCAAGGTGCGAGCCATGGCGGAGAAGGCGAAGGGGCGCCTTGCGGCGAGCCCGACGACAAAGGCAAACCCGGCGGCGACAGCGACCCCGGGCAAAGCTACGAGCGGGGGCTCTTCTAACTCCCCGATCACATGTAAAACGCCGGATCCGACCGCGAGCCTCTCAGCTAGGATGGGAGGGATGGTGTTGTTGGACAAGGAGGCGGAGGGTTTCGTCTTTGAGGAACCAGATCAGATCTTGCCCAAGAACATGAAGTGGTCTGCGGGGGGGAAGGCGTTCTCTCCGCGACCGCTTAACAGGACTGTGCTAGAGAAAACGATGCAGAGGGCTTGGGGTCTTCACCACGAGGCTCGGTTCTGGGACATGGGCGACAACGTCTTCGTCGTGCACTTTGGTAGTGAAGGGGATTGGAGGCATGCAATGAATAATGGCCCTTGGCAATATGATTTCAATGTCCTGGCCTTGAAGGAGTATGAGAGCAATGTCAGGCCATCGGAGATGGTCTTTGATCGGATAGATGTGTGGGTAAAAGTTGTTGATCTACCACCGGGCAAGAGGACAGAGGCGTTCGGCAAGGCTTTGGGCAATTGGCTAGGGGAAGTCGTGAAGGTGGATGTTGACAAGGACGGCATGGCTCGAGGAAACCAGCTGCGTGTCAGAGCACGGATCATGCTTCTGGAGCCTCTCGTGCGTGGCTTCCTCCTCAAAAAGTCTCAAGAGGACAAAGTGGGTACTTGGTACGATTTTCACTATGAAAAAATCCCCCACTTCTGCTTTGAGTGCGGGCGCATGAAAACGGGTGTTGTGTGCCTCTGGTTGACAAAGCAGCGCAATGGGGGGGCTGGTTAAGAGCATCACCGGGGAGGAGCACTGGCTCCAAGGTGGAGGCTAAAGGAGGAAAAAACAATAATGCCAGTACTAGCAATTTTATGAGTTCACAATCTGATGGCAACAATAGGGAGCAGGACAGCCATGCTCGCGCTCGTAATGTTCCAGTGAAGCGCAGTCTGAATGCGCAATTTGATCATCCCGGGGATGCCCGCACTGGTGGGCAGAACCGGCGAGAGAAGGGGGAAGTTATCTCCCCAAATAAGGAGAAGTTTAGGGGCGGCTGGCCAGAAGAGAGGGATCTGAGACATGAGATCGAGAGAAAGAAGGAAAGGGACCTCAGGGAACAACTCAAGGCACAACAATGGCAAAGGGAGTATGAGCGCAAGCAATATGAGGAGAGGAGCTATCGGGAGAGGGGGTCCTCGAGCAGAGGTGGCGAGAACAGACAGGGATACCATGTTGCGTACCCACACGAAAGGAAGACATTTTACATCTTTATGCCAATATTTTACATCTTTATATAAGTTTGAAAACATTTTATATTATTTTTGAGACTAACATATTGATCTAGCGCCCCGTGTTAGTTCCTGAGTGTTGCATTTTTTTTGTTTCGCAGAATATCCATATTAAGCGAAGTCCAAGCACGATAAAAATTTATGGATATTTATTTTGGAATATATGTGATTTGGGGGAAGTAGAATCAACGCAAGACGATGCCCAAGGTGGCCAAAAGCCAAAAGGATGCGGCCAGGGGGTATGGGCACGCTGTGGTGGCTTGTGAGCACCTCGTAAGTCGGTTGACCTCCTTCTTTTGCCGCAAGAAAGATAATATCAGGAAAAAACCATGTTAAAATTCCAGCCCCATCGGAGTTACAGATCTCCAGGAATTTAAGAAACGGTGAAGCGTCAGAAAACGAGAACGCGAAACAGAGAGAGATCCAATCTCGGAGGGCTCCTGCCCTCCGGGAGCCATGGAGGCCATGGACCGGAGGGGAAACTCTCCTCCCATCTAGGAGGGAGACTGGAGAAGAATAAGGAGGAGGGGGGCTCTCTTCCCCTCTCTCCCGGTGGTGCCGGAACGTCGCCGAGGCAATGTTGTGGCGGCGACGCCAGGAACCCTAGTCGCCCTCGGAGGACGACGCGAGGGCATGTTTCTTTTCACTCACTTTGCTTCGTTATATTTTTTTTCATATCTCAATTGTGTTAATATGTATGTCTATCAAACATGCAAGCTGGTATTTCTTTAGAAGTAAAATTCATTTTCAGTAGAAGCAAATTTTGATTGCGGAGTGCTTCCGTTTATTCTAGTATGCCCTAAGACTGCAGCATGGCCAAACATGCTTCATTATTTCTTGCATTTTTATTTCTAATGGTCATTCTTCCTTTGCTTCATACACATGATTCTTTCGTATAAATGGTTTATTGCACACAACAATATACATGCTTCCTTTACCCGCCATATTTCTATAGTCCTCGTTGTTTATATTGATATATATACTCCATGTGCTATCTGCGCTTCTTTTATTTTTCTTATGTGTTGCACATAGTCTCTGTGACAAGAGAGTGCCACAAAAGCTAAAAGGCAAATTCTACAGGACGGCGGTTCGACCCGCAATGTTGTATGGCGCTGAGTGTTGGCCGACTAAAAGGCGACATGTTCAACAGTTAGGTGTGGCGGAGATGCGTATGTTGAGATGGATGTGTGGCCACACGAGGAAGGATCGAGTTCGGAATGATGATATACAAGATAGAGTTGGGGTAGCACCAATTGAAGAGAAGCTTGTCCAACATCGTCTGAGATGGTTTGGGCATATTCAGCGCAGGCCTCCAGAAGCTCCGGTGCATAGTGGACGGCTAAAGCGTGTGGAGAATGTCAAGAGAGGGCGGGGTAGACCGAATTTGACATGGGAGGAGTCCGTTAAGAGAGACCTGAAGGATTGGAGTATCACCAAAGAGCTAGCTATGGAGAGGGGTGCGTGGAAGCTTGCTATCCATGTGCCAAAGCCATGAGTTGGTTGCGAGATCTTATGGGTTTCACCTCTAGCCTACCCCAACTTGTTTGGGACTAAAGGCTTTGGTGTTGTTGTTGTTGTTGTTGTTGTTATGTGTTGCACATAGTCTTGCGTTGTCATTATTTCAATATTTTCCACATAATGTCATCATTTCTCACATGTTTCCATGGTTTTCCAGTTGTATTCTGCCTCCGTTCTTGAGTACGAGCTTCCTCCATTTATCATGTATCCAATGTACTGACAATAATATGGTGGATATTGTCCACGTATTCATTATATGCAATTATGCTTCACTGTTTATTTACATGTGTGCCAATGGTGGTGGAATTTTGCAGCAAGCACTACCGATGTGTGATTCTTATTGTATACATATTTCCCTAAACCACACATGCCTCAACCACCGTGAGCATAATTTCTTCTAATGAACTTTTATTTTACTAACATTTTGCCAATACATTTCCATTGCAAGTGTGTGCTTCTCTGTTTCCATTTGTTTTGTTTATAGGCATTTTTCTGCACCCGACTTTAGCCATAATCACCCCATTTGGTATCATTGGGCGGAAGAGAAAGTTGCCTCGTTGTAGATATATATTTCCTTAAATAAAAGAGCTGAGAATTGTTGTTCATAGCAAGTGTTTCTTTTTTTTTGTGATGCATACCAAGTGGATTTGTTCCAATTCTTCGTGGTGATTGTTGCGCTCCCACGCCTGTTTTTTCACAAGTAATATGTTCAATCACACCAGAAATTGATGCTTCTAATGGACTTACAGTTGTTACTATTATGCGAACATTTTGTTTCAGAAAAAAAATGTTTATTATCATGCGAACAGTGTGTTCCAAGACATTAGAAAATTGTGCTTCAAGTACCCTCGGTCTTTTCACTAAGCTTGTAATAACACTTATGGCTCTGTGTTTAGTTAGGCTTGTCACACTGCGGCAAGCTAGCCAAATTATGCGAAAAAGGAAAGGTATCACCAGTCTTTGTTCAGGCATGTTTGGTTTGTGTGGTTTGACACGAGTTGCGCCATACTTCTATTAGCCCCATGGCCCATAAGTAAAATACACATCTTCCTCTTACAAAACAAAAATACTTTGGAGTTATGCAGCTATAAAATATTTTGGGCCAAGCATGAAGTTCTAAAATATGTTCCTGAATTCACATTTGAAGTTTGTCAAGGGGAAAACATTAATATACAAAGCAACACAAGGTAGATAATTTGGTGAAGCAACATTGCATTGTTCCATGCATCCAAAATAAATAGGAAGGGCACATATCAATATAGATTAAACAAGTACAAGTTAACACCTGAACTTGTGAAGAATCCCTTTGTATGGAACTTCAAAGGTGAAAAACAACAGTGAAAACTAGAGCTGCGTATCAGAAAAAAAATGTGCATAGCGCAGCCCTGTAGAATTCAAGACCTACACCCTACCAGCACAATCACATCGGAGGGCAGACCCGAAATCCACTATCAACTCAGAAAGACCCCAGCCACCAGCACCACCTTTGTGACGTGTTTTACCCACAATTCTCTCAACAATTGGCGTCAGTCATGGTATTTTGGTTGGGTCATGTAATTCACAGCCAAGAAGTGGAGTGGCAAGCAATAAATCGACTAAGAAATATGTGTCTCACACATCAGAAGGTAAAACTAAAATCATGTTCTTAGCCAATACAATGGCATCCAAGGATAAATATATGGGCCTTTATGGTTGATAATAGATACATCACAAACTTATGCGTGCTATTCACCATGCTTGCACAGCTGACAGGTGTGCGCCGATTTGGCATATTTCTCCAGTATGCCTAACTGCGGTCGTGAACTAAGCAGCAGATCAAACAAGTATGAAATGCCTTAACTTTTGGGAGGAGACTTGTTGTCATAAACTATGCAGGCCCAGCAGTCCAGCACTAAAGTGCTGCCAAGTTTTACAATGTAGATACACAGTTATGTATGCATGAATGTTTAAAGTTTATGATGTATTTGAAAATGTTTGACAATCACAATGGGAACAACCAAAGGAATAGTTCACGATAAGCAGTATCTCAGTCACTCTACAAAATAATTCTTAGTAGACACATTTCACATAATCAAGTCGGAAAGAGTTCTGCCGTTGATTTTGTTCTCAACTGACAAGTGGCATGTACATAACCATTCCAATCTGTCAGTCTAGTTGCATCTTTTATACTTCTACTATAGAAATATGTACATGAATAGGTGTAAAAAGTAAATTACACAGGACATTGTCAATGCTTTCCAAGATGTAATGGGATTCCTCAAAAAAAAAGTTGTGATGGGTAAATTTTATGTGTTCCATGATGACTAAATTTGATGTGTTCCATGATAACACTATGCCTGTAAATATCCTCTCCTCTTGGAGAAATGCCAATAAGTATGCTGGTTAAAGAAATCGTGTACATTACCATGTTGCGTCAGAGTAGGAAACATGCATATCCAGCGGGTGCGCTCCACACATTCAGGAAAACTTGGTCCCTCGATTTCCAGAATGTCGAGGGTTGAGTGTATCCTGGGAAACATGAAAATAGAAATGCACACTCCCTTCGCAGGCATTATCCTGTTCAGGTTCAAAGGGACTTTCTCAGCCCATATCGCAACAATCCAGGCCAAGGGGCCTTAAGATCGTTGGGAATACAAGCACCCCTGGTGCAACTTTCATCACTAGCAATCCCATAATGATATGCAAAGACAATTATAACATAAGTAACACAACATAGAGTTCACTTTTATTACAACCCATAATCCATAATGACATTAAGAACTGACGCTAAGCAGCAGTAGCTTTATTGAGGCATATATCCTGCTTACCACCTCCTAACAGAAGATGGTAGAAGTGCTGCTGACAAACGACCTAGCCACCAAATCTGCATCACTTGGATCAGACGGCTGCCAAGGACATCTGCACAAAGTTTGTATTTCTGAATTCAGAGATTACATTAGAGAGATACAAAACATTGTCTATTTCACACTGGTACATTATACAAGTCAACGATAATCATGGTTTGTTAACTGCCTTAAACTTATAATTGGAAAAGGTCACTTCAATAAAAGTTCATTATGATGTCAATGTAATTGGTTCGAATTTAATGAATGGATCATTCAACCACATTATCGTGCTACTAAATGTTTGCTTAATTCGACCATTCTAAAACACAGTTTGTTTAATTCGACACTGACTTTTTAAAAGAAGATAAAGTTTGCTCAGTGCTGGAAAAGTTTCACACTCTCTATGCAAATGGAACTAATCCATTGCATGACATCACAATGTAGAACTATGATCAAGCAGATCATGCAATGCAATTACGATATGTTCTAACTGATGGGATCATCGTTGGTTAGAATTATTACCTAGAGGATAAAAAACATATGTGGCTCCAAATTTAAATTGTGCTTTATTTTCTGAAATATTTCAGATGTAGGGGGAATAACAGTATTATTATCATGTATAGTCTCCCCAAAGGGGAAAATTTTTATGAGCGTCCTCTCCCTACTTGCAAGACAGTCGTTAAAAAATACACAACAAACTGACCTTATTTCTGAACTACGTAGCTTTCTGGCACATAGATTTCCCCTCCAGCTTCACCATGTTGTTCGCCACTAATTGTTTTTCTTGCTGCCAAAAATTCAGCACTCATCTCACTCATTCCTTGCCTCACAGCTTCCTCTACTGTCCCGTAACCATGTTCATCGGCATATTTCCTAATATCCTCCGTGATTTTCATCGAACAAAACTTGGGACCACACATAGAGCAGAAATGTGCTACTTTAGCACCATCAGATGGTAATGTTTCATCATGGAAAGACATTGCAGTAACTGGATCCAGGGATAAAGCAAATTGGTCCAACCATCTAAACTCAAACCTTGCCTTGCTTAGTGCATCATCCCATGCTTGTGCATAGGGGTGACGCTTTGCCAAATCAGCAGCATGAGCAGCGATTTTGTAGGATATCACACCTGTCTTAACATCATCCCTGTTAGGCAACCCAAGGTGCTCCTTTGGTGTTACATAACAAAGAAGTGCGGTGCCAAGAGCCCCAATGTTGGCAGCACCAATGGCTGAGGTGATGTGATCATAACCAGGTGCAATATCAGTTGTCAATGGACCCAGCGTATAGAAAGGTGCTTCGTTGCACCACTCGAGCTGTTTCTCCATATTTTCAGGAATTTTATGCATCGGAATATGCCCAGGACCTTCATTCATCACCTAGAAGTTAAGAAGTGTAAATATCAGAAAGACAGCTCCCAAGTTTTACTATTGAATGACATAGCAGGTAGAAACAATTCATCATGCAGAGCATAGTACAGTTCTAAGTTCAACTGTCAGTCACTAGAGCATAAAAAAATGATTCATCACTTAAAGCACTTTACAATCAAGAATTCGAATATTATGTCTTCAATATTTTCTCACGAGTTGGTTTCTGACGACTAATCTCTATACAAGCTTAGCCTATTCATTAAAGTAAGCTACGCCGCACTATAAATGAATATGGTTGTATATACAATGTTTCAAAAATAGTTGACCCATTAGGTACCGGTGCAGAAATCCTGTTTTAACTGAAAATGCAGAAATGTTGGATGATAAACAGCAAACATATATCCTAATAGAAGTGCTCTTTTACATTTAATATATAATCTGTCGATCTGGCAATCATATTCAACTGTACTGGAAAAAATATCTTGTTTATACTATTTACCTGTTACTCGAAATATCTACTTCAATCTTATGCACAAACCAAGCTACAGTTTTGAATGGATAACATAGTTAGCAATCCTGTGAGCAGAATTTATATCGAAGGTTGATTACTCAAAGCCTATTTAGAACGTCCTGTTATTGATTATTGCAATGAAAAACAAACATAAACCATGACTATACA